>NW_016157088.1:194861-197240 GCF_001687245.7 Rhagoletis zephyria | reverse complement strand
GCATTTGAGTATGGAGAGGCAACTATCTGGAAGTATTTTACATAAAAAATTTACTAAGTATTGCCCGGTTTGTAGTTGCAGTTAAAGAAAACAAATGAAAAGGCACGATTTTTTTTAAATTCGAAAAAATTTAAATATTTCAAAAACGGTGACACTTACCTGAAAATTTTTTGTTTATCAGTGAGCTCACCCCCCCACCTACCTTGCCCTAAAGTTTGGCACGTTACTTCTGGGACACCCTGTATTAGGTGATATGTCAATGCGACTTTACAAGTTCACGTTCTGTCTCCAACTCACTAACTGCTCGTTACTCTAACATCATCGTCTCTCACACTGTAGCTACTATAACGGATGCTGGTCTCTACATCCCTTCCTTATTTTTCAGTCTTTCATTGACCTCACGGTCACCTGTATCTAGCATCAGAATTTCTCATTGACGCTTCCGTTGCTGGAGTCACGTCACCTGAAGTCTGTATAGGTGGTACTCCTCCTTGTTGAGATGCCCCTGGAGTCGAGGGATTAGTTTTATTGTCTGCGATTGATCCAGATGGCTGTAGTCTTTTGATATGGCTGATATTTCTCCTGAACGTCTTTCCTCCAGGTTATGATCACTTCATTCCCATTCCTTTCTTTCACTAGGTACTCTGTCGGATCGAACGTTGGAGTGAGTTTATGCGAAAATACCTTGTCCCCTACATCAATGCCGCTTTCTTTTGCCCCTCGCCTCATGCCCGCCTTCTCTTTCTCTTTCCATTTGTTAATAATGTCATAATCTGGATCGGCTGAATCCAACATGTCTGTTAAATCTTGTATACCCGATACGATTGAACATGAGTTCCGTAGGCGAGGATCCAGTTGTACCGTGGGAGGTGACATTGTACATCAATGTAAACTTTTTCAATATCCTTTTTGTAGTCTCTTTTATTGTTGTGTGCGATTATCAACCTCTTTACTAATGACTTGTTCATATTTTCGACTTTTCCATTGGCTTGTGGCTAATATGGAGGCGTCGTAATTAGCGTAATGTTGTCATTCTTGCAGAAACTTTTAAATTCGGAGCTAGTAAATTGTCTGCCATTATCCGCTCTTAAAGAGTTTGGTATGCCCAATCTGCTAAACACCTCTTGTAGAATGGAAATGATGACTTCGGACATATTGCCAAGGGTTCCTCGCAGTAATATGTCGCCAACTGCTGGTAACTCGTACCGGAGCGGAGAGTACGCATTTGCTTTATTTGTTGACCTGAGGTCATTTTTAACACATGTTATTGTATCTATTAATTCCTGGTCCTTTGCGCTCTCTGTGGAAATTTCGCTAATTCCCATAGCTGAAGGTGTCGCGTTTTCAACAATATGGAAGATAGAATGATTATGATCATTATCGAATGAGTTTGTCCGTTTGATTTTACAAAGTCTAGACACCGAATCAGCTATATTTTCTTTCCCTGCTCGGTATATGACTTTGAACTTGTAGGGCTGCAACCTGAGGAGCCATCTCAAGAGGTTTATGGTTGGTGACTAATTCAAATTCCAGGCCCATTAAGTAATAGTAGTATCTCTCAACGGCCCATACTAGTGCTAAACTCTCTTTCTATGTTTGCGAGTATCTCTTTTCCATATCTGACAAGCTCTTACTCGCTAACGATATGATCTGTGCCTCATTCTGGTCATCAAACTGCAAAAGTACCGCACCCAAAGCTACTGGGCTTGCATCTGCTATGACACGGGTTCTTTTTTAGCGTTAAAATATGCAAGGTTTGGTATATCCGATAGGGCCTGTTTTAATTTATCAAACGATTCTTGTTGACTTTGATCCCAACAAAATTTGCAGCTTAACTTTAATAATTTTCTCAAGGCTCTGTTGTATCAGCGAGGTCAGGGATGAACTTTCCCACATATGTCACCAGTCCGACGAAACTTCTCACCTCCTCTTTTGACTGCGGAGCTCGGAAATCTTTAATTATTCCTATCTTATCGGGGTCAGGTGCTATGCCTTCATCGGATAATAGGTGACCCAAAAATTTAAGTTTTTGTACCTTCCAATTGCACTTCTTTTCATTCATCATTAAGTTTTTATCTTTAAAAACATTTACCACTCTTTTCACAGCTTCGTCATGTTCTTATTCCGTTTTCTACGTTCTACGTACCGGAATGACTCGGGTTTTACCCGACCAAGGGCTGTTGTTTCGGCGATCTAACCCCGTTTAGGTCGGCGAAGTATCTCAGAAGTTGTCCGTCCATAGGGCTACATTCACTACGTATTCTCCTACTCAGGGCTGGCATCGAGTCAAACCCAGGGCCAGAAACCTACACCTGCTGTGTATGCCGGAGACGATTACACCACAGCTCCACCTCAGTCAAGTGTAATGCCTGCGAGGGG
>NW_016157088.1:185663-193040 GCF_001687245.7 Rhagoletis zephyria | reverse complement strand
GCACCACACCGTGCAGTATCGTCTTATCGAAGCAGACATCGACCGCAGGGATACCACCCTAGAATGTCAGGGCATCGCTATCCGGTCAGGCGATGTCGAGCTCGAAATATTTAACATATACATACCCCCTGTCACCTGCTGCCCGGCAGGATATCACCCTGATATAGGTGCGCTCCTCAGAGGTGAAAACCGTATGGTAGTAGGTGACTTTAATGCGCACCACGATCTTTGGCACTCAAGCCTGTCAAACGATCGTAGGGGAACAGACTTGGCTGAGCAGATAGACGATTCGACATTCTGCACAATGAACGACGACGCACCCACCAGGATTATGGGTAACTGCAGTAGCTTGCCAGACATCACAATTGTTAGCGCTGGTCTGATAAACAGCATAACATGGCGACCAATGCTGACTCTAGCATCAGACCACCTACCCCATAGTCATCTCGATAGATAAATCAACCGACTTTGCCTCCGCCAAACACCGGACCTATATCAACTTTTCTAAAGCTGATTGGAAAGGTTACGCGGAGTTTATCCACAATCTGATCTAAGCTCTGTCCTTTCTCTAAAATTTTTTTTCTTCAGGTCGACTGGAGCCCATGAGTATAATTTTATCTTTAATACAAATTTCATTTATTTCCGCTGTCGTTTTGCCAAACTCACACTTTGAAACCTGACGTCGAAGATGTAACAAGTATTTATTGAAGTTTTCACCTTCAATAGTTGACAAATTCCGGAAGGGGTGTCTCTCGAAAGTGGAGTTGCGTTTTGGCGAGAAATATTCGTTAAGTTTAGCCACTAATACTACAAAGGGGTGTACTTCCTCGTTCCCCTCTACTAAAACATCAGGAATGTTAAAGGCTACTTCTTACAGTTGTGGGCCGCCCATATGCAGTAATTTATTCTTCTTCTTCACTACATCACTTATGTCATCGGCCTGGAGATATAGGGAAAAGGATCGAAACCACTTTTCCCATTCTGACCGTTCAAGTGCTTTGTCTATATTGTTACACAAAAATTGACGAATTTCCATTAGTTCTATTTCGTATTTTACGTACTACTAGCTAAATTTGTACTTGTGGATTTCTTTCCACCTTGTATCAATGTGTATGCTGTTGTTGGAATCTCGTTACACCTGATGTTGCTGACAAAATTTAATTTGTCACTGTTTAGACAAAAAATCATATTGCAAAAATACAACACTTTAATTTATTAATAATTTCTTAATGTAAGTTCGTCAACTTAAATTTATAATAGAAAAATATTAAATTGTATTATTTGGCAACACTGTAAACTTAACGATAAGATTTCCTTTTTTTTTGCTATTCTCTCTTTATATACTTTTCGCCAACTGTCACTTTGTATTACCTTTGTTGAGAACGAGTGGTTTTTTGCCTCTCATGTACAAGTCGGTAAAATCTTTAAGTTTACAATAAAACTCTAATTGAATTTTTAATGAAAAAGAACTCGTCCGATTTATTTAAGAATCATCGCTCAAAACATACTGGTCCTTCGCACCGGATCGGCCGTGTGAAACATTAAAAAAAAAAGAGTGCCGACCTTCATTTGACTCTGTGATTTTTGTGACTTTCTCTTGACCTTATCATCTCAGCAAATCAAGAAGCGTTAATAGACAAGCAAAATGACCTTCATGAGCTCATTAACAGTGCCGTTGAAAAACTTCGATCTCTTGGTGATGGAAAAATTACACGTGCTCAGATACAAACTCGAATGTCCATCCTGGATGCAAATTGGAAGAAATTTCAAGAAGGTCATGAACGTTTAACTAATACCTTACCGCTGCTATCAAAGAAGCTCCATATTTTGCAAATAATTTGTATTCTCAATGCCAGGAAACCTATGCTGATGCTCGATCGACTATGCTGACATCTGCTGGAATTGAACTTGCCGATCAGTCCATGAACCTGGGGCAAAGTTATGTTCATCATACAAGATCGCTTCCGAAAATTCAATTGCCTATCTTTAATGGGGAATATTCACGTTGGCGCAATTTTCACGATCTTTTTACGTCAATAATTGGCAGTAGCTCTGATTTAACAACAGTAGAAAAATTTCATTATCTAAAAACAAGCCTCAAAGGTGAAGCTGCACAGCATGTAGCTAACCTTGCAGTTTCAAATGAAAGTTTTGCGCGCGCATGGGATATCATAGTTGCAAGATATGAAAATAAGAGGTTGCTTATTGACGCTCAACTCGATATCATTTTTAAACTCCAACCTATTGAAAGAAAATCTTCAGGAGAGCTTAAGAATCTCTTAGCAGTATTCAAAGAATCTCTGGGCGCCTTGAACTCACTTGGTGCTCCTACCGATCACTGGGATTTTATTATTGTCTACATGATAGTTCATCGACTATATGCAGACTCGCACGAAGCTTGGAAAATACATCGTGGTGCAACGGTGACACCTGCTTCACTTACTCAATTCTCATCTAGAAATCCGTCATCGTCAGCATGCCCTCTCTCAAGCCATAATAGAAAAACCAGGGCGCGAAAGTTAATGTGGCCTCAGTCAATACCATATTAACACCCGTACAAAGTAGTAATCGTGCTACTTTCTCGAACAACTGTTCCATGTGTAACAACTCTCACTACATCTCTACTTGTCCAACGTATCGCAGTCTAGATGAAAATTAACGTAAGGAACTTCTAGTTGAAAAAAGATTATGTTTCAATTGTCTCGGTCCTCATCGCCTAGCTACCTGTCGGTCAACAAAGCGTTGTCAAATATGCGGCGCGCAATATCACACATCAATTCATAGTGCGAGTTCCAGCTCTAAACAGCTGACGTCTTCCCCATCATCAGGTACTGCATCAAGACCAGCTCCAGCTGATAGTGTTGAAAAACCCCAGTTCATCACAAATCAAGCCATACCACGTCCATCCGTCAAAGTGGTGCGAACTCTGTTGGCATCTGCGCTCGTTAGGCTGTTTTCTCCACAAGGTAAGCAGCTGCAAGTTCGTGCTCTACTTGGCCCCGGCTCGCAGATTACAATTATCAATGAAGCGGCTACACAAAATCTTTATCTTAAACGTCAAAAGGCAAGTATTCCCCTCTATTGAGTTGGTGCACACTCATCAAGTACAACTAGAGGTATAGTAAGCTTTTCCCTAAAGCCGCATTTTAACTCAAGTTTAAAATGGGACGTCTCAACGTACATTTTACCAAAGCCTACGGCTGAAATACCATCGTTAGAATTCGAGCACAATGATTGGCCGCATTTGCGCGGACTTACGCTAGCTGATCCTTACTATTTGAAGACTGGTCAATCGATCTTATCATTGGCATAGATCTGTATTCGGATTTAATTGAACCTGAACTTGTTAAAGGAAACTCAAATTCTCCATTTGCCAGGCGTACTTCACTTGGCTGGATAATATCAATTCCTCTTAGCGAATATAGAAAGATGACTCAACCCATCCAAAGCTATCAATGTTCGATTGATCATGACTTACACGCTGCGCTTCAACGATTTTGGGTTCAAGAAGAAGCGCAACTATCCGCAAAAACTATCCTTTCTAAAGAAGGGTGTGAAGATCATTTTTGTAACAGCCACTCAAGAAACCCATCGGGGAGATATGTAGTTCGTCTTCCCTTCAAGAAGTCACCGGAGGCCATAGGAGACTCTCGACCTGCTGCCTCTCGAATGCTGTCTAGCATGATAAGACGCTTCTCATGTGATCACAAGTTAAAATCTCTATACTCTGACTTTTTAAGGGAATTTGAGTCGCTGGGTCATATGATACGCGTACCAGAAAGCATCCCTGAACCACAACAGTATTACTACTTGCCACATCACGGCTTTCTTAAAGAATCTAGCAGTTCTACTAAGCTGCGAGTTGTTTTTAATGGGTCACGTCGCACAAGTAGTGGCTGTTCTCTGAATGATCTCCTTCACATCGGTGCCAAGCTGCAGACAGACTTATCCGATGTGATTTTGTGGTGGCGACAATTTTCGCAAGTCTTTTCAGCCGACATGGAGATGATTTTTCGGCAGATTTTGGTTCATCCAGATGATCAGCGTTTTCAGAGAATTCTTTGGTCACCAGAATCATTTCAGAAGCCTTTAACATATCAGTTGGCCACTGTTACTTACGGACTTGGTCCAGCGCCTTTCTTAGCAAACCGCGTAATTAAGCAATTAACCAAAGATGAAGGACATCGCTTTCCCCTCGCAACAGATGTTTTACTACGTGGGACTTACGTGGATGATTGCTTTGGCGGAGCGGATTCCCCTCAAGATGCAAAGGAGGTGATTCAACAGCTAGACAACCTTTGCAAATCAGGTGGTTTCAACCTACTTAAATGGACAGCGAATGATTCAACGATCTTGGCTGATCTCTTAATCACGCGTCATACCTCTTCAACATCAAGACTCCTCAATGGGAGTCCTGGAATCAACTTCAAGATATCTCTCACATCTCCATTCCTCGTTGGATCGGAACCTCTGCAAACATGCTCACTTTGGAAATACATGGCTTTTCCGATGCCTCTCGAGACGCTATGGCAGCTGTTGTTTATCTTCGTGTACTTAACGAAATGAATGATGCTACAATTTCTCTCATTACAGCAAAAACAAAAGTTGCCCCAATCAAGAAAATGACGGTTCCTAGGCTTGAACTTTGCGCTGCAACTCTACTTACAAAACAGTTGGCTCACGTTGGAGAAGTGCTAAATATATCGCAAGCACCAATCCATTTATGGACTCATTCGTCAGTAAATCTCGCCTGGATTCAAGCTCATCCATCACAGTGGAAAGATTATGTTCGAAATCGTGTTGTCACTATCCAAGAAACTCTGCCTCAAGCAACATGGAATCACATCTCTGGTAAGGAGGTGTGTCACTTGATCAGCTAGAAAAAGACTGTCTATGGTGGACTGGACCAAAATGGCTTTCTCAACATCCTTCTTTATGGCCGTCATGCGATTACCAGCGTGAGCATGATGTCGACCTTGAAGAAAAACTTCAGGTCATTGCTGTTGTCGCTCCCCAAAACCCGAAGATCTGGAATCTCGTTGAACGTTACTCAAATCTTACTAAATTACTGAAAATCACAGCGCTATGCCAACGTGCGATTAAAATACTGCAAAGGAAAGCTGACATACCCAAACAATCAACTTTAACGCCAACTGAGCTTGAAACGGCTCGACTTTATTGGGTGAAGCTAACTCAACAGGCTTATTTCTCAAAGGAGATCTTAACGCTCTCCCAAAATATCATTTTATCAAATACAAACCCTCTTAACAAATTAATTCCATTTATAGATGCCTCAGGTAAGCTTCGAGTTGGCGGGCGGCTCGGAAACGCTCTCCTCGATCCTGATACAAAACACCCCGTAATTTTACCGCGCGAATCACCATTAACAACTCTAATCATAAGCAATGCGCATCATAAAACTCTTCATGGAGGAACACAAGCTACCTTAGCCTATCTGCGAAGATCATACTGGATTATCGGAGGTAGCTCTCCTGTGCGATCATTCATTTTACGCTGCGTTCGCTGTGCTCGATATCGCGCTGTCACCGCCCAACAACTCATGGGACAGCTACCATCAACCCGAATCACCCCAGCAAGACCATTTTTAAATTCTGGCGTAGATTATGCTGGCCCGTTTACTTTAAAAACTTCGAGAGCAAGAGCTGCTAAAACGTATAAGGGGTATATTGTGCTTTTTGTCTGCTTTGCTACCTCAGCTATTCAGCACGAAATCGCGACAGACTACTCTTTAGAAGGTTTTTTGGCAGCTTATAAAAGATTCACCGGGCGCCGAGGAATCTGCGCAACTCTTCATAGTGACTGCGGTACTGATAGGCGCTGACGCCGAGCCTCGGAAACTCTTTTCGCGGGCATCAAATGAGTTATCTAACCTCGCCTCCTTACTTGCAAATGATGGAACCGAATGGAGATATAACCCACCTGCAGCTCCACACTTCGGCGGAAAATAGGAACCTGGCGTGACGTCGGTCGAGTTCCATTTAAAACGTATAATTGGAGACACCTCTATTACTTATGAAGAATTTTCCACTCTACTAGCACAGATCGAAGCCGTTCTTAATTCTCGGCCGTTATGCCCACTCTCCGATGATCCAAACGACATCAATGCGTTAACACCAGGGCATTTTCTCATCGGCTCAGCACTCACCACTGTGCCAGAGCCATCATTGATAGACATTGCAGTCTCACGACTTTCTCGATGGCAATTGCTCAGGCAAATGCTTGAGCACTTTTGGCATCGTTGGTCTTCGGAATACATTCAACGCTTTTATGCAATATCTAAGTGGAAGCAGGCAACAGATCCAATAAAGAAGGGAGCGCTTGTGCTGCTTGTGGATGTAAGATTTCCTCCAGCGAAATGGTTGCTTGGCCGTATCATCGATGGACATATTCGCGTAGTAACTGTCAAAACAAGGGATTCAACGCTAGAGCGCCCAGTAGTTAAACTGTGCCCGCTTCCAGTACTTGCTACAAGCTCAACATTATCGACTGCTTAATCTAATTGAAGTTATATATTTCGTCCCCTATACGGTGACAAGGCGGGGGTTGGATTTTCATTTTCATTTATTAAATGTACAACCATTAATACAATAAGATATAATCTTTTATAGTACAACAAATTGCTGATTTAAATATAGAAAAAGAGAAAAGAATACGTACATACATTTGCAAACTTAAGAATAAAAACAAGGACAAATAAATAAACTAACATTATAATTATAATCCCTAAACAATTAAGGGTACTAGGACAAAAAATCATATTGCAAAAATACAACACTTTAATTTACTAATAATTTCTTGATGTAAGTTCGTCAACTTAATTTATAATAGAAAAATACTACATTGTATTATTTGGCAACACTGTAAACTTAACGATAAGATTTCCTTTTTTTGCTATTCTCTCTTTATATACTATTCGCCAATTGTTACTTTGTATTACCTTTGTTGAGAACAAGTGGTTTTTTTCCTCTCATGTACAAGTCGGTAAAATCTTTAAGTTTACAATAAAACTCTAATTGAATTTTTAATGAAAAAGAACTCGTCCGATTTATTTAAGAATCATCGCTTAAAACAGTCACCCTCAGTGTATTTATTGCTGACAAAATTGAATTCGTCACTATCTGATCTGAAATCAGAAATGTAATCGTTTGTATATATATTCATATGTACAATTATAACGGGTGATTTTTTTGAGGTTAGGATTTTCATGCATTAGTATTTGACAGATCACGTGGGATTTCAGACATGGTGTCAAAGAGAAAGATGCTCAGTATGCTTTGAAATTTCATCATGAATAGACTTACTAACGAGCAACGCTTGCAAATCATTGAATTTTATTACCAAAATCAGTGTTCGGTT
>NW_016157088.1:112007-185653 GCF_001687245.7 Rhagoletis zephyria | reverse complement strand
CACCCCTATTCTGCAACTCTTTCGTATTCGGATTTTGCTACGAATCGTAGAAATAGTATGCTGCAATCCGAATCGTATTTTCGAATTTTCGAAATTCGTAACAATGGCATGCCTAAAAACGAACGAGTAAGCTTTTTTGCGTAATTTTGTACGAAAACAATTATGTATCGGAGGCGAAATAAAAGATGTCAATCGATGTGTGTTTGCAAGAAATATTGGTGGTGTTCATTTAAACAGATAAATTTGCCTTTCGCATATACGTATATTTTTATCCACTGCTTTATATAAACGAGCAAAAAAGAATATTTGTGGCCCCTTATCTAGAAGCTTGGGTCCGGTTTAGTTAATGTACAACGATTTTCGTTTGTTGTGTCCAAACGCATAACCCGAATCCAAAAACTTTAACATACACGTGTAATCAAAGTATTTAAGATAAATGTTTCAAATTTCCTACCACTAGCTTATTAATAAATTCGGTTTGCACTATGCACTTTTTTGCAAATTTCGACGTGGGTTCTGCTCAAAAATACTGTGGACGGTGTAGCCGGAGTGATATGCACAAGAAATGTTATATACCGTTGACATGCGGAAGCCCCTCCTCCCCGCAACACAGAAAGGAGAATTGTACTTAGTAAGGGTTATAATCCCTAAGCGCGACCGAAGGCAGAAGCAGGCGCAGCAGGTGGTGGACCTAACAAAGTGCATGTTTTCAATGGCTTGGAAGAAGCTGTTATTGCATTAACTGGATTGAGAACCAGAGCTTCCGGCATAGGAGGCTTGTGGTTCAACAATTCAACCAGAAGCTGACATAGATGCGCCCATGGTTACTATGTACGACAGCTCCGCATACCTTTGTGAATCCATTGCCATAGCGCCCGCTTACTCCGCTGCTATAATTGCAAATACATCAGAATCCATAATTTTCCTCGAAATATGTAAAATTAACCAATTTTACAATAAACAAGCACATGATGAGTGTTTTGTAATTTCTTTCCAATTTGTTTTCCTTCATTCAGTTATCTTCGAAAAACAACTGATAGCTGGCAATGCTGCACATGTTTCCGCAAGGGTTGCGGCATGTGGATTTTTCGTTTCGGGTTCTAGAATAAGGGGGTTCATTTGGGGGGGAAGTTGCAAATTCGTGCTGGGAAAATTTTTGCTAGTAAGAATTTAGAAGCAGGATTGTGGCACACGGTTGCATTTTTATCAACACTAATTTGAATCAACAAGTTCGTTAAATTTAAAAATTAACAATCTTGTTGCGATTTACTAATGAAAGAAGTAGGTAAATATTCGTTTATTCAATTAATTTAATTAATTCCAAACATTTGAAAGGTACGCGGCTGAAAAAGCTGTATTCGTAATCGGAACGCATTCGACACCACTGTCGATATAGGAAATCCGACAGTGACTTTCACAAAGAAATTGAAGGGTATGTTGAAGAAAGTCAGAATAAGAAGAAATATACGTATAGGTCCTGTTTTGGTTTCTACCTGAAATAATTTAAAAAAATTATTATGCTCGAAATGCAACCGTGGACGCCAGCTGGCAGTGAAACTTGCAAATGTTTGCTAATTCCTGTTCGCGCAAAACTTACTAAGTTTCTCTCTTTGGGAGAGTAAGGTACCTTATTCTCTGAATTTTGTTACTGGCTAATTCTTACTGGCAGTTGCACAGCGAACACTCCTTATGTGTATTTATACACATTTATATATAATACTAGTAAGATACTATGTCCTATTTCTACTTTCTTGAGTTATGATGAATTTCTTGTTATCTAATCAGCTTTTATGATCATTTCAATAAAATCAATAACTTCATATTTTTTCATTCATTCTGAAAAATATTTCAAACTGTAAACTTAACTTTTACGATTTGTGAAAAGTGTTAATCAATTTTAAGAAAGAACCAAATACAAACTTTTGTATTTTATTGGCGCAGTCGGTAGGATCTGCGCAAAAGATCCTTGAGAACCTACAAAGGAAACTTAAACTTCCTAGTCCGCAATTCAAAGATTTCAAGCATGAATATTGCCTGACGTTTTAGTTCCTGAATGAATATTGAGGAGCAGTTGGAAGTTTTAAATACTACTTTCCGGTCAGTTAGTCTTCAGGATAATTTTAGCATGACTGAATCTAGAGGACGAAGAGAATTTGCTTTGAAAAATATTAAGTTAATAGCGCCTTTTGATCGTAATGCTAATTACCTTGCCCTGTTTGTGTGCAGTATCGACGAAATATCTAGAACTCTCCCCTGAAGACCAGCGATTTTTTTTAAATTTAATATTTACTACGCTAAAAAGACCTGCCGCAAATGTAGTAAGGCGAGAGCAACCAAATGATTGGACATCGCTGCGTGATCTTTTGATCGAAGAGTTTGGTGAGCATACTCCTGTTTCAACGCTCATATTAGAAAAAAAAACAATATAAGGTCTAAGAATAGTATTAAGTTATTGTGTGAGGAAATAAATGTACAAGTTTGCAGGATCAAGGATTGTATAAAGTTAGGTAGTGAAAATGAAGCGACAAAATTATTTCTAAATGAAGAGCTTAACAGAACTAGTTTAAAAATATTAAAAAGAGAGTTACCTATTCAACTTACAGCACTAATTAATGCTAATTTAGTTAGTGATTTTAAAAGGGCAATGGAAGTTCTTAGAGAAAATAATGTCTTTGATAATGAAATCGATTATCTAAAAATAAAATACTTTTTTCCCTAAAATAAATAAAAATCCAATAAATACTATTTTCCAACCTAACAATTTTCCATTTGCACAACCTTTTAGTCCAATGAATTCATCTTCATTTCATAATAGTAACAGTAATAAACCTAAGTATGGTCAAAATACCTCCACTCAATTTGCATTTCCACCCAATTACTTCTTCTCTTCTTTTTTGGCGCTGTAACCGCCTAAGCGATTTTGGCCGAGTTCAGCAAAGCACGCCAGTCGTTTCTCCTCTGTGCCAACTGACGCCAATTGGAAACGCCAAGTGAAGCCAAGTCCTTCTCCACCTGATCTTTCCATCGCAGTGGGGGCCTCCCTCTTCCTCTGCTACCACCAGCGGGTTCCGAGTTGAATACTTTCAGAGCTGGAGCTTCGGTGTCCATTCGAACGACATGACCAAGCCAGCGGAGCCGCTGTATTTTAATTCGCTGCACTATGTCTATGTCGTTGTAAAGCTCATACAGCTCATCGTTCCATCGTCTGCGGTACTCGCCGTCGCCAACGCGTAAAGGCCCGTAAATCTTCCGCAAAATCTTTCTCTCAAACACTCCAAGAGCCGCCTCATCGGATGTTGTCATTGTCCATGCTTCTGCGCCATATACCAGCACGGGCATGATGAGTGACTTATAGAGCGCGGTTTTCGTACGTCGAGAGAGGACTTTACTCCTGAATTGCCTACTCAGTCCAAAGTAGCACTTGTTGGCAAGAGTGATTATTACCAAAATATGTATCCAAACAACAATAGTTATCAATTGCCACCCGCTAATTATAATAATTTTTCTAATCCAAAGCTAAATCAATAATTCAATACACATAACACTAATAGACAAAATTCGAATATAGATAGAATCAGACGATTTGGTATGCCCGAGCCTATGGAGCAAGACCCATCAAATTTTCATTTAAGGACCTCGGAGATTTACCCACAGTAGTTTTAAAATTTGGAAATATTTATCTTAAATTCTTAGTTGATACAGGTGCGTCTGTTAGTTTGATTAGGCTTAATACTTTTGACAGTTAAGTCATTAATGTTAATCCAATTATTTTGAAAACTGCTGCTGGGAAAATAACATTAAATAAAATACAAGAAGTGTATTATGATAATCAGAAAAATACCTTAAAATTTTACATTCATGTATTTTCAAAAATTTATAATGGATTACTAGGTTAGGATATTTTAAATCTTCTTGATGCAAAACTTGATGTTAAGGAAAAGCTTATAGTCTTGAATGGTCATGTTCATAAATTTTTTGATTGTGAAAAGAAAGGATGCACTAATTTGCATCAAACATCAGACAAAGGCCTTACAAATAATATACAAGAAAACGATTTTAGGATCGATCATTTGAATAAGGAAGAATTAAAACAAATAACAAAATTAATTGGACAATATAATGGTTTATTTTACAAGGAAGGGGAAAAGTTGTCTTTAACTAGTAGAATTATACATAGAATTAGAACAGTTCATGAAGATCCAATCTACGCAAAATCATATAAATATCCTGAAATTCATAGGGAAGAGGTAAATCGGCAAATAAAGGATATGTTAGACCAAAATATTATTTGTCATAGCGATTCTCCTTATTGAGCACCGATTTGGGTGGTACCTAAAAAGTTAGATGGTTCAGGTAAACAAAAATGGAGAGTTGTAGATTACCGAAAATTGAATAACATCGCTGTAGATGATAGATACCCAATTCCTAATTAGATGAAATTTTAGATAAAATTGGCAAATGCATGTATTCGAAATGGACCCTACTGATAGCAGGAAAACTGCTTTTTCAACACAAAACGGTGATTACGAATTTTTAAGAATGCCGTTTGGATTGAAAAATGCACCTGCAACATTCCAGCGGTTGATGAATACAATTTTATCTTATCTTATAGATCTTATAGGAAAAGATTGCATGGTATATATGGATGATATAATAGTTTTTAGTACTTCGCTTCAGGAACATGTTGAATCGCTCAACAGAGTTTTTGCAAAGTTAGCTAATGCTAACTTAAAAATCCAGATAGATAAATGTGAATTTATGAAAAGAGAAACAGAATTCTTGGGCCATGTTGTTACGCCAGAGGGAATCAAACCTAATCCGAATAAAATTGAATCTATAGTGAACTATCCAGTAACACAGACAGAGATGCAAATAAAACAGTTTTTAGGTTTGGCTGGATTTTATAGAAAATGTATAAAGGATTTTGCTAAGATAACTAAACCCTTAACAAACTGTTTAAAACAAGGGAACAAAATTAATAGTTTGGATAAAGATTACATTAAGTAGATACCATAAAATTATTAATAACCAAAGGACCGATTTTGGCGTTTCCTAATTTTGATAAGTTATTCACTCTACTGATGCTTCCACTATGGCATTAGGAGCAGTTCTAAGCCAACAAAGTCATCCTAATTGCTTCGCAAGTCGACCATTAAATGAGCATATGCTTAATTATTCTGCTACAGAGAAAGAGCTACTCAAGTTGTTAAGGAACAAAGAATAAATTATTTGAACAAAACCAGACAAGACAAACCCATTGATTTAAATTTTGTTAAAGCAGAGAATTCAAGGAAAAGGTTAGAGAAAATGTCTAATCCTTTTAAGAGAGTAAAGGTAGTGCAAACGGAGGATGATAGGGAACATCATCTGGTAAAATATAAAACTAGGAAGGTTCGAAAATATAAAGGCCAATTTAAAAGGAAGAAAATGTAATTAATTCAATTGTTATCTCTCATCTAATTGGTTTTTTTTGTGTTTCTCCTATTTTAATAAATCTGCTAAATACTTTAGTCGCTGTATTTTTCGAGTTTTTTTTATCGAATATTGTTATAAAAAAGAGTTAGATTTTCAGATACTGAGTTAAGTTATTTGATAGTTATGTATATGTTGTTCACAATGAGGACATTGTTTTTTTTTTTTTTTTTAGGTGGGAGGAGTAAGATACTATGTCCTATTTCTACTTTCTTGAGTTATGATGAATTTCTTGTTATCTAAACAGCTTTTATTATCATTTCAGTAAAATCAATAACTTCATATTTTTCATTCATTCTGAAAAATATTTCAAACTGTAAACTTAACTTTTAAGATTTGTGAAAATTGTTAATAAATTTTAAGAAAGAACTAAATACAAACTTTTGTATTTTATTTACTTATATGCACAATCAAATCCGCTTGCTCTATATACACTGCGGGAACAAAGTATAGGCACAGCAAATTTTTCGCAATATATCCAACAATTTTTATTCTAATATTTTTGCGCCAATTTTGTATAAAAATATGGTTCATTCAACAACTAAAAACATAAAAATATAATTCCTAAACTGTGCAAAACTGTGCACAAATTCAGCAAATTTCCACCAAAACTTTCAACTTTTCAATCAGATTTTTTAGAATTTTTTCGAGTGTGCAGTTTTGAAGCCCATTAAATTCTAGTAAAAAAAATGCAAGTTCGGAGTTAGTCAAAAATCGCGTTGATTTTTGAGAATTTTTTTTGTTTAAGGGATTTTGCATTTTTTCCACATAAAGTATTTTCGAAAAAAATTGCCAAAAATCAACAAAAAAAATCAAAAATAAAATTGATTGGGCTACAAATCTGCATACTCAAAAAAATTCTAAAAAATTTGATTAAAAAGTTGAAAGTTTTCATGAAAATTTGCTGAAACTTCGCGACTTTTGCACAAAGTTTAGGAATTATATTTTTATATTTTTTGTTGTAGAATGAACCACATTTTTATACAAAATTAGCGGAAAAATATTAGAATGAAAATTGTTGCATATATTGTGAAAAATTTGCTGAGCGAATACTTTGTTCCGGCAGTGTATATACATATATTGTTTTTCCGGCAAAATTTTAATGTCACCACTATCTGCTCTATGGCACAATCAAATGCGCTTCCTTTGTACGTACTTTGATTTAAAGGATTTTCCAACTGCCCGTGTACCCGTTTACGTACACCCTGTACTAATAACACAATCCAATGTGTCACACTATCGCACATCTGGAATGAAACATGTACTCGTTACTCAGCACAGAAACGAGCAATTTTCTAATTTACGAGTTACACCGAAGAACAGCGAAAACAAAGATGGCTGCAAGCGCCGCCATATTTGTGCTCCCTACTTGTGGCTTGCAAAAATTTTTTTTCCCACCCATGAGATAAATTTTCGGTGTTTTTTGATCCCATTATCGTCGCCACTGTAACTCAGCAGTTTACTTGACCCCCAGTGGTCATTCCCACGACAGCCGGTTCTACGTACCGGAATGACTCGGGTTTTACCCGACCAAGGGCTCAAGGGATCTCAATTCGGAGATTCGGCAACTTGTGAACGTACATAATCGGAAGAAATGGGAAGAGCATTTGAAGACCTGCAACTTCGTCAACCGTGAGGTCGTTGTCTAACCCGACGAAGCGTTACGACAGAGAGAATATACTTTGATGACGGACTCGGAGCGATGCGCGAGCTATTTTAGACGGCAGTTTATTCTGCATCCTCCGGTGGATAAAGCCAAACGTGGAGTGACCAGATGTCAGCACAAAATGCCAAAACCCAGTGCGCCTCTTGTTTTCACTTGCTGTGAAGTTCAGGTGGCCATCGGGAAGGCGAAAGCCTCCAAAGCCATGGGTCCCGACAGAATATGCATGCTGATGCTGAAAAATTTCGGTCCTGCGGGAGTAGCGTACCTAACGGAGGTCCTCAATTTGTCCATTGGCCACTCTCGGCATTCCAGACATCTGGAAGATGGGGATAGTGGTCTCACTGCTCAAACCGGGGAAACCAGCCAACAAAGGAGAGTCTTATCGTCCGATAACCCTCCTTTCCCCAGTAGCGAATACACTAGAGGCCTTGCTGCTCCCGTATTTCACGAACCACCTGATCCCTGCGAAGCATCAGCATGGTTTCCGTAAAGTGCACAGTAAAACAACAGCACTTAACGCCATAAGCACTCAGATAACTCGTGGCCTAAACCGAAACCGCCCCTGTGAGAGAATTATTCTAGTAGCGTTGGACCTGTCGCAAGGCGTTCGACACTGTCAGTCATTCAACGCTACTAGAAGATATAGAGGCCTCCTCACTCTCACAGGCACTCAAACGGTGGTCGGCGAATTACTTGAGTGGTCGACACTCGTCAGTAATTTTCGGAGACAAAACCAGCAAGCCACGTCAAATTAAACAGGGGGTACCACAGGGTGGTGTCCTGTCCCCACTACTTTTTAATTATTACATTTCAAAGCTTCCTCAACCACCAGAGGGTGTCAATATTCTTGTTGTTGTTGTAGCGGCTACAACAACCCCGCCCAGATCGGTTGATATCTCAGTCGTTGTCGTCAAGTTCCACTAACGGCAGCCCTAAGAGGCGTGCAGCCTCCATTGGGTCGGTCCATAGGGACATGCCGGGTTTTCCGGGCATGCTAAGAGGTGTTTCGAGTCGTAAGGGGTCTCCGCATGCCGGACACTCATTTGGCACATCCGCATTTAGCCTACTCAGGTATGAGTTTAACCTGCTGCAGTAGCCAGAGCGAAGTTGGGCTATTGTGGTTCTTGTCTCCCGAGACAGACGAAGCTCCTTCTCGTCACTGTCCGGTGGTTGTGTGCCTAGAACGGCATTCACAAGTCTGGAGTCTACATAACTCGAGACTGACTCGCTGTGAATGCCTTTCAGGGCCTGTCGGTATGCTGACGGGTCCAGAGGCTGCTTAATGAACCTCTGGACTTCGTCCGTCAGTTCGTAGAGGTGGCCACATCTGTGGCTCCCAACCAGAAACTGCTTGTAGAGCATTATGTTATGCTCCTTGACTGGGAGCATTTTCGCCTCGTCATGAAGGTGGTGTTCTGGCGACATCAGGAGGCATCCAGTCGCTGTCCTAAGTGCGGTGTTTTGTGTTGTCTGTAGCTTCATCCACTGCATCCTGCTAGTCCCCGGTGACCCCACTGGTGCTGTGTAGTTTAAAACCGGCCGGCCTATTGCCTTGTATGTTGCCAGCAACGTTCCTTTGTCTTTGCCCCAAGTACTGCCGGCTAGCAACTTGAGGACCTTGTTGCGGCTCTGTACTTTATTGACAATAGCGGTTGCGTGCGCAGAGAAGGAGAGCAGACTGTCGAATGTTACTCCGAGTATTTTGGGGTTAATCCCGTCGGAATTGGTGTATCATCGACATGAATTCCCAGCGGTAGCCTGACCTCCTTCGTCCAGGTTGTGAACAAGGTCGCAGAGGATTTCGTATGGGTGAGGGCTAGGCAGTTTGCAGTGAAGAACGAGAAAGCTCGGAGAGATACCCGTTTACCTTCGAACACAAGTCATCAATTCCATTCCCAGTCGCCGTGATCGAGCAATCGTCGGCGTAAGAGACAATCGAGACTCCCTCTGGTGGGACACCACCTTGTGGAACCCCCTGTTTTATTTTCCTGACTTTGCTCGATTTGTCTCTTAATATTACCGACGTGTGTCACCACTCAGATAATTTGCCGACCACCGTTTGAGCCTCTGTGGGAGAGAGGAAGCCTCTATATCTTCTAGTAGCGTTGAATGGCTGACAGTGTCAAACGCCTTTGACAAGTCCAACGCTACTAGAATCGTTCCCTCACAGGGACGGTTACGGTTGAGGCCACGAGTTATCTGAGTGTTTATTGCGTTAAGGACTGTTGTTGTACTGTGCACTTTACGGAAACCATGCTGATGCTTCGCTGGGGTTAGGTGGTTCGTGAAATACGGGAGCAGCAAGGCCTCAAGTGTCTTCGTTACCGGGGAAAGCAGTGTTGTCGGTCGATACGAATCTCTTTTGTTGGCTGGTTTCCCCGGTTTGAGCAGTGGGACTACTCTCACCACCTTCGAGATATCTGGGATGATGAGAGCGGCCATTGACAAATTGAGGACCTCCCTTAGGTACGCTACTCCCGCAGGATCCCAATTTTTCAGCATCAGCATGCATATTTCGTCGAGACCCATGGCTTTGGAGGCTTTCGCCTTCCCGATGGCCACCTGAACTTCCAAGTGAAAGCAAGGGGGGCACAAGTTGTTGGCAGTTTGTTCAGCCTTCTGGTCACTCGACGCTTGTCTTTGTCCACCGGAGGAGGACTGCCGGCTAAAATAGCTCGCGCATCGCCCCGGGTCCGACGAAGCATGGTCGCCGAAAGAAATTTCGACTCTGTCGTCGTGCTTCGTCAGATTAGACAGTAGACAGTGACCTCACGGTTGACCAAAGCTTACTCACACCAGAGGTGAAGTTACAGGTCTTCAGATGCTCTTCCCACTTCTTCCGCTTATGTACGTTCACTAGTGGACTCGGTTGGTGTGGGGAGAGCAGCGAAGGTGTTTTCAGTAAAGGCCGCCATGATATCCGGTTTATCAGACCAGCGCTGACTATTGTTATGTCTGGCGAGCTGCAGCAGCTGCCCATAATCCTGGTGGGTGCGTCGTCGTTCGTTGTGCAGAATGTCGAATCGTCTATCTGTTCAGCCAAGTCTGTTCCCCTATGATCGTTTGACAGGCCTGAGTGCCAAAGATCGTGGTGCGCATTAAAGTCACCTACTACCATACGGTTTTCACCTCTGAGGAGCGCACCTATATCAGGGTGATGCAGCAGGTGACAGGGGGTTTGTACACGTTAAATATTTCGAGCTCAGCATCGCCTGACCGGATAGCAATGGGTTGACATTCTAGGGTGGTATTCCTGCGGTCGATGTCTGCTTCGATAAGACGATACTGCACGGTGTGGTACGTGATGAACCCTAAGCCCCCACCATTATCTCGCTCGCGATCTCGACGGTGCACGTTGTACCCGGCACAGTTTAACAAGTTGAATTGCTGTGCAACTTCGTCTCTTGGACCGCAGCTATCAATATACCATGCCTTCCCAGGAAGACGGTTATCTCCTCGATCTTGCTCTGAAGCCCGTTACAGTTAAANTTTTTTTTTTTTTTTTAGGTGGGAGGAGTAAGATACTATGTCCTATTTCTACTTTCTTGAGTTATGATGAATTTCTTGTTATCTAAACAGCTTTTATTATCATTTCAGTAAAATCAATAACTTCATATTTTTCATTCATTCTGAAAAATATTTCAAACTGTAAACTTAACTTTTAAGATTTGTGAAAATTGTTAATAAATTTTAAGAAAGAACTAAATACAAACTTTTGTATTTTATTTACTTATATGCACAATCAAATCCGCTTGCTCTATATACACTGCGGGAACAAAGTATAGGCACAGCAAATTTTTCGCAATATATCCAACAATTTTTATTCTAATATTTTTGCGCCAATTTTGTATAAAAATATGGTTCATTCAACAACTAAAAACATAAAAATATAATTCCTAAACTGTGCAAAACTGTGCACAAATTCAGCAAATTTCCACCAAAACTTTCAACTTTTCAATCAGATTTTTTAGAATTTTTTCGAGTGTGCAGTTTTGAAGCCCATTAAATTCTAGTAAAAAAAATGCAAGTTCGGAGTTAGTCAAAAATCGCGTTGATTTTTGAGAATTTTTTTTGTTTAAGGGATTTTGCATTTTTTCCACATAAAGTATTTTCGAAAAAAATTGCCAAAAATCAACAAAAAAAATCAAAAATAAAATTGATTGGGCTACAAATCTGCATACTCAAAAAAATTCTAAAAAATTTGATTAAAAAGTTGAAAGTTTTCATGAAAATTTGCTGAAACTTCGCGACTTTTGCACAAAGTTTAGGAATTATATTTTTATATTTTTTGTTGTAGAATGAACCCCATTTTTATACAAAATTAGCGGAAAAATATTAGAATGAAAATTGTTGCATATATTGTGAAAAATTTGCTGAGCGAATACTTTGTTCCGGCAGTGTATATACATATATTGTTTTTCCGGCAAAATTTTAATGTCACCACTATCTGCTCTATGGCACAATCAAATGCGCTTCCTTTGTACGTACTTTGATTTAAAGGATTTTCCAACTGCCCGTGTACCCGTTTACGTACACCCTGTACTAATAACACAATCCAATGTGTCACACTATCGCACATCTGGAATGAAACATGTACTCGTTACTCAGCACAGAAACGAGCAATTTTCTAATTTACGAGTTACACCGAAGAACAGCGAAAACAAAGATGGCTGCAAGCGCCGCCATATTTGTGCTCCCTACTTGTGGCTTGCAAAAATTTTTTTTCCCACCCATGAGATAAATTTTCGGTGTTTTTTGATCCCATTATCGTCGCCACTGTAACTCAGCAGTTTACTTGACCCCCAGTGGTCATTCCCACGACAGCCGGTTCTACGTACCGGAATGACTCGGGTTTTACCCGACCAAGGGCTCAAGGGATCTCAATTCGGAGATTCGGCAACTTGTGAACGTACATAATCGGAAGAAATGGGAAGAGCATTTGAAGACCTGCAACTTCGTCAACCGTGAGGTCGTTGTCTAACCCGACGAAGCGTTACGACAGAGAGAATATACTTTGATGACGGACTCGGAGCGATGCGCGAGCTATTTTAGACGGCAGTTTATTCTGCATCCTCCGGTGGATAAAGCCAAACGTGGAGTGACCAGATGTCAGCACAAAATGCCAAAACCCAGTGCGCCTCTTGTTTTCACTTGCTGTGAAGTTCAGGTGGCCATCGGGAAGGCGAAAGCCTCCAAAGCCATGGGTCCCGACAGAATATGCATGCTGATGCTGAAAAATTTCGGTCCTGCGGGAGTAGCGTACCTAACGGAGGTCCTCAATTTGTCCATTGGCCACTCTCGGCATTCCAGACATCTGGAAGATGGGGATAGTGGTCTCACTGCTCAAACCGGGGAAACCAGCCAACAAAGGAGAGTCTTATCGTCCGATAACCCTCCTTTCCCCAGTAGCGAATACACTAGAGGCCTTGCTGCTCCCGTATTTCACGAACCACCTGATCCCTGCGAAGCATCAGCATGGTTTCCGTAAAGTGCACAGTAAAACAACAGCACTTAACGCCATAAGCACTCAGATAACTCGTGGCCTAAACCGAAACCGCCCCTGTGAGAGAATTATTCTAGTAGCGTTGGACCTGTCGCAAGGCGTTCGACACTGTCAGTCATTCAACGCTACTAGAAGATATAGAGGCCTCCTCACTCTCACAGGCACTCAAACGGTGGTCGGCGAATTACTTGAGTGGTCGACACTCGTCAGTAATTTTCGGAGACAAAACCAGCAAGCCACGTCAAATTAAACAGGGGGTACCACAGGGTGGTGTCCTGTCCCCACTACTTTTTAATTATTACATTTCAAAGCTTCCTCAACCACCAGAGGGTGTCAATATTCTTGTTGTTGTTGTAGCGGCTACAACAACCCCGCCCAGATCGGTTGATATCTCAGTCGTTGTCGTCAAGTTCCACTAACGGCAGCCCTAAGAGGCGTGCAGCCTCCATTGGGTCGGTCCATAGGGACATGCCGGGTTTTCCGGGCATGCTAAGAGGTGTTTCGAGTCGTAAGGGGTCTCCGCATGCCGGACACTCATTTGGCACATCCGCATTTAGCCTACTCAGGTATGAGTTTAACCTGCTGCAGTAGCCAGAGCGAAGTTGGGCTATTGTGGTTCTTGTCTCCCGAGACAGACGAAGCTCCTTCTCGTCACTGTCCGGTGGTTGTGTGCCTAGAACGGCATTCACAAGTCTGGAGTCTACATAACTCGAGACTGACTCGCTGTGAATGCCTNAGTAGCCAGAGCGAAGTTGGGCTATTGTGGTTCTTGTCTCCCGAGACAGACGAAGCTCCTTCTCGTCACTGTCCGGTGGTTGTGTGCCTAGAACGGCATTCACAAGTCTGGAGTCTACATAACTCGAGACTGACTCGCTGTGAATGCCTTTCAGGGCCTGTCGGTATGCTGACGGGTCCAGAGGCTGCTTAATGAACCTCTGGACTTCGTCCGTCAGTTCGTAGAGGTGGCCACATCTGTGGCTCCCAACCAGAAACTGCTTGTAGAGCATTATGTTATGCTCCTTGACTGGGAGCATTTTCGCCTCGTCATGAAGGTGGTGTTCTGGCGACATCAGGAGGCATCCAGTCGCTGTCCTAAGTGCGGTGTTTTGTGTTGTCTGTAGCTTCATCCACTGCATCCTGCTAGTCCCCGGTGACCCCACTGGTGCTGTGTAGTTTAAAACCGGCCGGCCTATTGCCTTGTATGTTGCCAGCAACGTTCCTTTGTCTTTGCCCCAAGTACTGCCGGCTAGCAACTTGAGGACCTTGTTGCGGCTCTGTACTTTATTGACAATAGCGGTTGCGTGCGCAGAGAAGGAGAGCAGACTGTCGAATGTTACTCCGAGTATTTTGGGGTTAATCCCGTCGGAATTGGTGTATCATCGACATGAATTCCCAGCGGTAGCCTGACCTCCTTCGTCCAGGTTGTGAACAAGGTCGCAGAGGATTTCGTATGGGTGAGGGCTAGGCAGTTTGCAGTGAAGAACGAGAAAGCTCGGAGAGATACCCGTTTACCTTCGAACACAAGTCATCAATTCCATTCCCAGTCGCCGTGATCGAGCAATCGTCGGCGTAAGAGACAATCGAGACTCCCTCTGGTGGGACACCACCTTGTGGAACCCCCTGTTTTATTTTCCTGACTTTGCTCGATTTGTCTCTTAATATTACCGACGTGTGTCACCACTCAGATAATTTGCCGACCACCGTTTGAGCCTCTGTGGGAGAGAGGAAGCCTCTATATCTTCTAGTAGCGTTGAATGGCTGACAGTGTCAAACGCCTTTGACAAGTCCAACGCTACTAGAATCGTTCCCTCACAGGGACGGTTACGGTTGAGGCCACGAGTTATCTGAGTGTTTATTGCGTTAAGGACTGTTGTTGTACTGTGCACTTTACGGAAACCATGCTGATGCTTCGCTGGGGTTAGGTGGTTCGTGAAATACGGGAGCAGCAAGGCCTCAAGTGTCTTCGTTACCGGGGAAAGCAGTGTTGTCGGTCGATACGAATCTCTTTTGTTGGCTGGTTTCCCCGGTTTGAGCAGTGGGACTACTCTCACCACCTTCGAGATATCTGGGATGATGAGAGCGGCCATTGACAAATTGAGGACCTCCCTTAGGTACGCTACTCCCGCAGGATCCCAATTTTTCAGCATCAGCATGCATATTTCGTCGAGACCCATGGCTTTGGAGGCTTTCGCCTTCCCGATGGCCACCTGAACTTCCAAGTGAAAGCAAGGGGGGCACAAGTTGTTGGCAGTTTGTTCAGCCTTCTGGTCACTCGACGCTTGTCTTTGTCCACCGGAGGAGGACTGCCGGCTAAAATAGCTCGCGCATCGCCCCGGGTCCGACGAAGCATGGTCGCCGAAAGAAATTTCGACTCTGTCGTCGTGCTTCGTCAGATTAGACAGTAGACAGTGACCTCACGGTTGACCAAAGCTTACTCACACCAGAGGTGAAGTTACAGGTCTTCAGATGCTCTTCCCACTTCTTCCGCTTATGTACGTTCACTAGTGGACTCGGTTGGTGTGGGGAGAGCAGCGAAGGTGTTTTCAGTAAAGGCCGCCATGATATCCGGTTTATCAGACCAGCGCTGACTATTGTTATGTCTGGCGAGCTGCAGCAGCTGCCCATAATCCTGGTGGGTGCGTCGTCGTTCGTTGTGCAGAATGTCGAATCGTCTATCTGTTCAGCCAAGTCTGTTCCCCTATGATCGTTTGACAGGCCTGAGTGCCAAAGATCGTGGTGCGCATTAAAGTCACCTACTACCATACGGTTTTCACCTCTGAGGAGCGCACCTATATCAGGGTGATGCAGCAGGTGACAGGGGGTTTGTACACGTTAAATATTTCGAGCTCAGCATCGCCTGACCGGATAGCAATGGGTTGACATTCTAGGGTGGTATTCCTGCGGTCGATGTCTGCTTCGATAAGACGATACTGCACGGTGTGGTACGTGATGAACCCTAAGCCCCCACCATTATCTCGCTCGCGATCTCGACGGTGCACGTTGTACCCGGCACAGTTTAACAAGTTGAATTGCTGTGCAACTTCGTCTCTTGGACCGCAGCTATCAATATACCATGCCTTCCCAGGAAGACGGTTATCTCCTCGATCTTGCTCTGAAGCCCGTTACAGTTAAATTGAAGGAGCCTCATGTGGTTCGGGAGACGTGTGGTAATGCGGAGTGTGAGAGATGTGTGTGGCCTTGGTGCCATTGGCTATGTGCGCTGCTGTGGTGGTTGCCGCCCTGTGGTGGTGGTGGTGGGTGGCGTCGCAGTTGGGATTTGCGACCGTGCAGCGCAACACGGGCCCTCGAAGTTCCTCGTCCAATCTCGCGTGGTGCGCAGACCTGAACATGCTCTAAAGTGGCACCAGCCAAGGCAGGTGTTGCACTTGACTGATGTCACATTACGGAATATCCTGGTCTGACATACCGTTCAGATTGTAGGTGGAACCAAGAGTTGTTGGCGGCGGCGTGTGGGTGGTGGTGCGGTTGTGTGTGTTCTGTGGTCTGTCGTGGTTGTGGTGTGGTCTATTGTGTTGTTATGTTGTGCTGTGGTGTTTGTGTGGAGCTGCTCAGGTGGACTGGGGTTAGCCGTGGAGGCTGCTCTATTTGAGCAGCAGGGGGCCTCAAACGACGTGGTCCACTGCCGATGTGTCCGTAATCCTGAGCAGACTGGTTTCTGGCCCTGGGTTTGACTCGATGCCAGCCCTGAGCAGAAGAATACGTAGCGAATGTAGCCCTATGGACGTACAACTTCTGAGATACTTCGCCGACCTAAACGGGGTTAGATCGCCGAGACAACAGCCCTTAGTCGGGTACGTAGAACCGGCAGTCGTGGGAATATTGTCAATATTGTCTCCTATGCTGACGATTGTTCGATCATGGCGTCGCCGGTTATCTCGCCGAACTTTCTCGCTTCTTCACTGCAAGGAGCCTTGCCCTATCGACTGCGAAATCCTCGGCAATCGTATTCACCACCAGGATGAAGGAGGTCAGAATGCAACTGGGTATTCACGTTGAAAACGTAATAATACCGACGGCGAATAACCCGAAAATCCCCCTTCAGGTTCATTAAACAACCTCTGGACCCGTCAGCCTACCGATAGGCCCTGAACGGCATTCACAGGGAATCAGTCTCGAGTTATGTAGACTCCCGACCTGTGAATGCCGTTCTAGGCGCACAACCACCGGACGTGGACGGGACAGAACTTTGTCTGCCTCGGGAGACCCGCACCACAATAGCCCAACTTCGCTCTGGCTATTGCAGCAGGTTAAACTCTTACCTGAGCAGAATCAATGAGGATGTGCCCAACCAATGCCCCACTCAGCTGACACCCTGTGGAAGTATCACAGTAGGAAGTAGCGGGGCTTAGTAGCCGCTACTACAACAACAACAACGTCCCCAGTGGTTCAATAATATTATAATATTTATGCTGTAATGCAGTGTTTTACTATATATGTATATTTATTAGTTGATATGTCAATGCGACTTTACAAGTTCACGTTCTGTCTCCAACTAACTAACCATCCCGAGTTGATCCGGATCAACGCTGCCGTCTGTTTATGCTTTAAATAACTGCTCGTTACTCATCATCGTCTCTCACACTGTAGCTACTATAACGAATGCTGGTCTCTACACAAATAAATAAATAAATGAATTGGTAAATAAATAAATAAACGACCAGGGGCCTATTTCATAAAGCGACATATTTAGTTTTAAGCAATTTTTGTCGCTTTGGTTATAATTATGTATGTATGTACTCTTTTGAATATTTTGTTGCGATATAAAGATCTTTTGATCTCGTTTCATTAAACGATACAGAACATCAAATCTCACAATTTTCGTAGCTAGCTTTTATGTTTTCATACTATTTTAATATAATTTTTTCCATATACAGCTTTTTATATATGCCAAACTTGAATATCTACTAATGCGATAAAATGGGTAATTGCTTGAAAATAAACAGTCAGGACGATATTTCACTTCTGCGAGGGAGCGAAAGTATTAACACTCAAGATTTCGCAGCCGATCAAAGTGGTCCTCTCCCAATTTATTCGGTAAGTTATTTAAATTTATGTTTAATGATTTCGTTCGTTGTTGTTAAAAATCGCGTAAAGCTTAATTTCGCTATACAATTTCTGAATGTTTGAAAATAATTAAATTTTGTTGTAATTTTATTCATTTAGGAACTCCTGCAACCTGTTTTCTTTCCCTCTCCGTCGGTTAGACGTCCAGCGACGCATCTAACCGAGGAAGAACAAGTGAAACTTGCGAAACGCATAGGCTTAATTCAGCATCTGCCGATCGGTGCATACGATGGATCGAAAAAAACACGAGAATGTGTAATTTGTATGGCTGATTTTTGTGTTGAGGAAGCGGTGCGATATTTGCCATGCATGCATATTTATCATGTGCATTGTATCGATGACTGGCTCATGCGCAGTCTAACTTGTCCTAGTTGTATGGAGCCGGTAGATGCAGCTCTCCTAACAAGCTATGAGACCACATAACGTCGACATTGTCAATTGGTTTGATAAGGATTTTACGTCTAGATGAAATGTGTTTTCTTATTTTATATATACTATGATATTGAGAAAATAGTATTGAAAGAATATAAATACTATAATGCACATAAACTTAACTTGGATGTCTCAAATATTCTGAGGCAAGTGCTGGTATTTTATCTTTGAGCTAGTTAAAATATTATTTAGACATTTGGATTAAATACGAAAACTATGTTAACCATGTGTATGTAAAACTAACGTATGTTTTTTTATATAATTGTGAACTTTTTTGGCAGTATGATTGGCGTTTAAGTAGAAACTGAAAAAATGCCAGCTTCTTTTTTTTGATTGATGGTTTTATTTAAGGAATTTAATAGTGAAATTTTATAAATGATGTGCGGTAGGCTTCCATATTTTGTATGTATATAAAAAATTGTGATGAAACTAAAATTAAGAAAACTCTATATAGGATGTGAAAAGAGCTGCAGGTTTTATGAGGAAATGTTATCCATTCTCCCCAACTTAAAAGTTTGAATGCAAAATGAAAAAAATAAACACGAAATGAGATAAAAACTCAGAACGTTCATGCATTTTTACAAAATATCCTATTCATAATATGCACCTAGCATATTCAATATTATTTCTTAGCTGGAACTCGACTTTTATGCTGACAATTTATGTAGATTATCTTCCATCAATTGAAATTAACTGTACGATTAGCGCATATGTATTGGATTAAAAAATGTGATACTTGAAAGTTTTTCGGAATTTTACTTAATTCGCTCGTATTTGAAATTATAATTAATTCTTTAAACGATTCCAAGCATAAGGTTGGTAATTATACTTGTGGTCATTTGATAAAACACTTTCTCAAGTTTGATCATATTTTCTTTAAAGCAGTAAATTCGAGTACAATATTTTAACTTATAAACCATCATAGATACCATTTAAAAAATTCATACAAAGTTCATTATTTTTTCAATTTAAGATCATAAGTTGTTTTGTCAAAAGTTCACAATACTCATGTATATATTTTCGAAGCATTTTTTCAATAATGTAGCAGCTGGCTGTCTCCCTCAAAAGTTGTACGTCCATAGGGCTACATCTGCTTCGCATACTCTGCTCAGGGCTTGAATCGAGTCAAACCCTAGAAACTACACCTGCTGCGTGTGCCAGACACGACTACACCATAACTCCACGCCTGTCATGGATGGAGTCACCTCCGAGTTTGCTCGGGCCTTACGACTCACAGGCAGTGGACCACCTCATTCGTGGCCCCTTGCTGCTCAAGTCGAGCTGCCTCAACGACAAACCAGAGTCCACCTGAGCAACTCACGCAAATACAACCGCAGGACAACACAATCACCATTCCCACGACAGCCGGTTCTAAGTACCGGAATGACGCGGGTTTTACTCGACTAAGGGCTGTTGTTTCGGCTAGCTAACCCCGTTTAGGTCGGCGAAATCCCTCGAAAAGTTGTACGTCCATAGGGCATCTTCTTCGCGTACTTCTTCTCAGGGCTGGCATTGAGTCAAACCCTGGATCAGAAACATATACTGCTCCGTGTGCCAGAGACGATTACACCACAACTCCACCTCCGTCAGATGCAACACGTGCAATGGGTGGAGCCGTCTCCCGAGTCTGCTCAGGCCTTACGACTCACAGGCAATGGACCACTGCTTACGTGGCCCCTTGCTGCGCCAATGGAGCTGTCTCCACGGCACAACAGAGTCCGCCTGAGCAACTCAACACAAACAACCGCACCACAACACAATACAAAACACAATACCACATACACAACAGACCACACTACAGATACAATTGCACCACCACCCACACGCCACCGCCAACAACTCCTAGTTCCTCCGACAATCTGCATGGTGTGTAAGTCTAGGATATTCCGTAATGTGACATCGGTCAAGTGCAACACCTGCCTGGGCTGGTGTCACTTTAGGGCATGCTCAGGAGTGCGCACCACGCGAGATTGGACGAGGGACTTTGAGGGTCCATATTGTGCTGCTCGGTCGCAATCCCTAACTGCGACGCCGCCCACTAACACCACAGGGCAGAGCAGATAGACGATTCGCCATTCTGCACAATGAACGACGACGCACCCACCAGGATTATGGGCAGCTGCTGCCTCTCGCCAGACATAACAATAGTCAGCGCTGGTCTGATAAACAGCATATCATGGCGACCTATGCTGACTAGCATCAGACCATCTGCCCATAGTCATCTCGATCGATAAACCAACCGACTGCTTCCGCGGAACACCGGACCTATATCAACTTTTCTAAAGCTGATTGGAAAGGCTTCGCGGAATTTGCTGGAAACACCTTCGCTGCTCTCCCCACACCAACCGACGTCCACCTTGGTGAAAGCGATGAGCGTGATAGCCTTCGTCAGGCCGATCCCGGAAATCCCCGTATCAGGGAACTTAACGCGGAGATATGGTAACTAGTGAACGTACATAAGCGGAAGAAGCGGGAAGAGCATCTGAAGACCTGCAACTTCACCTCTGGTGTGAGTAAGCTTTGGTCAACCGTGAGGTCACTATCCAATCCGACGAAGCACGACGACAGAGTCGAAATATCTTTCGGCGATCATGCTTCGTCGGACCCGGAGCGATGCGCGAGCTATTTTAGCCNCATTCTGCACAATGAACGACGACGCACCCACCAGGATTATGGGCAGCTGCTGCCTCTCGCCAGACATAACAATAGTCAGCGCTGGTCTGATAAACAGCATATCATGGCGACCTATGCTGACTAGCATCAGACCATCTGCCCATAGTCATCTCGATCGATAAACCAACCGACTGCTTCCGCGGAACACCGGACCTATATCAACTTTTCTAAAGCTGATTGGAAAGGCTTCGCGGAATTTGCTGGAAACACCTTCGCTGCTCTCCCCACACCAACCGACGTCCACCTTGGTGAAAGCGATGAGCGTGATAGCCTTCGTCAGGCCGATCCCGGAAATCCCCGTATCAGGGAACTTAACGCGGAGATATGGTAACTAGTGAACGTACATAAGCGGAAGAAGCGGGAAGAGCATCTGAAGACCTGCAACTTCACCTCTGGTGTGAGTAAGCTTTGGTCAACCGTGAGGTCACTATCCAATCCGACGAAGCACGACGACAGAGTCGAAATATCTTTCGGCGATCATGCTTCGTCGGACCCGGAGCGATGCGCGAGCTATTTTAGCCGGCAGTTCATACTGCATCCCCCGGCGGAAAAAGCCAAGCGTTGAGTGACCAGAAGGCTGAACAAACTGCCAACAACTTGTGCCCCCTTGCTTTCACTTGCGGTGAAGTTCAGGTGATCATCGGGAAGGCGAAAGCCTCCAAAGCCATGGGTCCCCACGGAATATGCATGCTGATGCTGAAAAATTTGGGTCCTGCGGGAGTAGCGTACCTATCGGAGGTCCTCAATTTGTCAATGGCCACTCTCATCATCCCAGACATCTGGAAGGTGGGGAGAGTGGTCCCACTACTCAAACCGGGGAAACCTGCCAACAAAGGAGATTCGTATCGGCCGATAACACTCCTCTCCCCGGTAGCGATGACACTTGAGGCATAACTGTTATTTCACGAACCTCCTGACCCCAGCGAAGCATCAGCATGGTTTCCGTAAAGTGCGCAGTACAACAACAGCTCTTAACGCCATAAACACTCAGATAACTATTGGCCTTAACCGTAACCGTCCCTGTGAGAGAATGATTCTAGCAGCCTTGGACTTGTCAAAGGCGTTTGACACTGCCAGCGATTCCACGCTACTAGAAGATAAAGAGGCTTCCTCTCTCCCTCAAACGGTGGTCGGCAAATTATCTGAGTGGTCGACACTCGTCGGTAATGTTTAGAGACAAATCGGGTAAACTCAGGAAAATAAAACAGGGGGTTCATAGGGTGGTGTCCTTTCCCCGCTACTGTTCAACTTTTATATTTCAAAGCTCCTTCACCCACCAGAGGGAGTCTCGATTGTCTCTTACGCCGACAATTGCTCGATCATGGCGACTGGGAATGGAATTGATGACTTGTGTTTGAAAGTAAACGGGTATCTCTCCGAGCTTTCTCGTTCTTCACTGCAAAGTGTCTAGGCCCTCTCCCCTACGAAATCCTCTCCGACCTTGTTCACCACCTGGAGGAAGGAGATTAGGCTACCGCTGGGAATTCACGTCGATGGTGAAGCAATTCCGATGGCGAATAACCCCAAAACACTCGGAGTAACATTCGACAGCCTGCTCTCCTCTGTGCACGCAACCGCTATTGTCAATAAATTACAGAGCCGCAACAAGGTCCTCAAGTCGCTAGCCAGCAGTACTTGGGGCAAAGACAAAGAAACGTTGCTGGCAATAGGCCGGCCGGTTTTAAACTACGCAGCGCCAGTGTGGTCGCCGGGGACTAGTTGGACGCAGTGGACGAAGCTACAGACTGTACAGAGCACCGCACTCAGGACAGCGACAGGATGCCTCCTGATGTCGCCAGAACATCACCTCCACAACGAGGCACAAATGCTCCCTATAAAGGTGCACAACATAATGCTCTGCAAGCAGTTCCTGATCCGGAGCCACAGAAGTGGCCACCCGAGCAGACAGCTGCTCGCAGAGGAGCCCTCGCCTAGGCACGTCAGGAGGCATCTAGATGAAATGACGGACGAAGTCCAGAGGTTCGTCAAGCAGCTTCTGGACCCGTCAGCTTACCGACTGGCCCTGAACGGCATTCACAGGGAGTCAGTCTCGAGTTATGTAGACTCTAGACCTGTGAGTGCCGTTCTAGGCACACCACAACCGGACATAGACGAGACGGAGCTTCATCTGCCTCGGTAAACACGAACAACAATAGCCCAACTTCTCTCTGGCTACTACAGTAGGTAAAACTCATACCTGGGTAGATTGAATGATGATGTGCCAAATCAGTGTCCGGCATGCGGAGGGACCCCACATGACTCGAAACATCTCTTCGCATGCCCGGAAAAGCCGACAACCCTAACGGCTTTGTCCCTGTGGACCGACCCGATAAAGGCTGCACGCTTCCTAGGGCTGCCGTTAGTGGAACTTGACGACAACGACTGAGATATCAACCGATCTATGCGGGGTTGTTGTAGCCGCTACAACAACAACAAACACCACAGGGCAACAGCCTCAGTATCAGCAAGCATAGCATGTGGCGACCGGGCAACACACATCACTAGCACCCCACATTCCAATAAGTCTCCGTAGGCACACGAAGATTTTACAATTCAACTGTGACGGACTTCAGAGCAAGATCGAGGATATAACAGTCTTCATGAGAGACGGAGCTGCACGGCAATTCAACACTGTTGAACTGCGCCGGATACAACATGCACCGTTGAGATCGCGAGCGAGATAATGTTGGTGGCCTAGTGTTCATCACGCACCACACCGTGCTGTATCGTCTTATCGAAGTAGACATTGACCGCAGGGATACCATCCTAGAATGTCAGGGAATCGCTATCCGGTCAGGCGATGTCGAGCTCGAAATATTTAACGTTTATATACCCCTGCCACCAGCTGCCCGGCAGGATATAGATGCGCTCCTCAGAGGTGAAAAACGTGTGGTAGTTGGTGACTTCAATGCGCACCACGATCTTTGGCATTTACGCCTGTCAAACGTTCGTAGGGGAACACAATAGGCTGAGCAGATTGACGGTTCGACATTCTGCACAATAACCGACGACGCACCCACCAGGATTATGGGCAGCTGCTGCAGCTTGCCAGGCCTAACAATGTTGTTGTTGTTGTAGCGGCTACAACAACCCCGCCCAGATCGGTTGATATCTCAGTCGTTGTCGTCAAGTTCCACTAACGGCAGCCCTAAGAAGCGTGCAGCCTCCACTGTGTCGGTCCACAGGGACAAAGCCGTTAAGGTTGTCGGGTTTTCCGGGCATGCGAAGAGATGTTTCGAGTCGTGAGGGGTCTCTCCGCATGCCGGACACTCATTTAGTCTACTCAGGTATGAGTTTAACCTGCTGCAGTAGCCAGAGCGAAGTTGGGCTATTGTGGTTCTAGTAGCCTGTAACGGCATTCACAGGTCTGGAGTCTACATAACTCGAGACTGAATCGCTGTGAATGCCGTTCAGGACCTGTCGGTATGCTGACGGGTCCAGAGGCCGCTTAATGAACCTCTGGACTTCGTCCGTCAGTTCGTAAATATGCCTCCTGACGTGCCTAGGCGAGGGCTCCTCTGCAAGCAGCTGTCTGTTTGGGTGGCCACATCTATGGCTCCCAACCAGAAACTGCTTGCAGAGCATTATGTTATGCTCCTTGACTGGGAGCATTTTCGCCTCGTCATGAAGGTGGTGTTCTGACAACATCAGGAGGCATCCAGTCGCTGTCCTAAGTGCGGTGTTTTGTGTTGTCTGTAGCTTCATCCACTGCGTCCTACTAGTCCCCGGCGACCACACTGGTGCTGCGATGTTTAAAACCGGCCGGCCTATTGCCTTGTATGTTGCCAGCAACGTTTCTTTGTCTTTGCCCCAAGTACAGCCGGCTAGCGACTTGAGGACCTTGTTGCGGCTCTGTACTTTATTGACAATAGCGGTAGCAAAAGCGCTGAGAAGGAGAGCAGACTGTCGAATGTTACTCCGAGTATTTTAGGGTTATTCACCGTCGGAATTGGTGTATCATCGACGTGAATTCCCAGCGGTAGCCTGATTCCTTCGTCCAGGTGGTGAACAAGGTCGCAGAGGATTTCGTAGGGGAGAGGGCTAGGCACTTTGCAGTGAAGAAGCGAGAAAGCTCGGAGAGATACCCGTTTACTTTCAAACACAAGTCATCAATTCCATTCCCAGTCGCCATGATCGAGCAATCGTCGGCGTAAGAGACAATCGAGACTCCCTCTGGTGGTTGAAGGAGCTTTGAAATATAAAAGTTGAACAGTAGCGGGGAAAGGACACCACCCTGTGGAACCCCCTGTTTTATTTTCCTGAGGTTGCTCGATTTGTCTCTAAACATTACCGACGAGTGTCGACCACTCAGATAATTTGCCGACCACCGTTTGAGCCTCTGTGGGGAGAGGAAGCCTTACCTAACCAGAAGCCAGACCTAACAATAGTCAGCGCTGGTCTGATAAACAGCATATCATGGCAACCTATGCTGACCCTAGCATCAGACCATCTGCCGATAATCATCTCGATTGATAAACCAGCCGATTTTGCTTCCGCGGTTCACCGAAACTATGTCAACTTTTCTAAAGCTGATTTGAAAGGCTTCGCGGATGTTACTGAAAGCGCCTTCGCTGCACTACCCACACCAACCGACGCACAAAAAAGGTTGCTGTGGACAAATTAATTTTGAGAGCCCAAATGTGAACCGATTTCAAGTTTCTTTTTTTTTAGAAAAGATAATTAAATTTCGCGTCGATCTATCCTTGGCCATTTTTTAAAAAAACTGNACCAGCCGATTTTGCTTCCGCGGTTCACCGAAACTATGTCAACTTTTCTAAAGCTGATTTGAAAGGCTTCGCGGATGTTACTGAAAGCGCCTTCGCTGCACTACCCACACCAACCGACGCACAAAAAAGGTTGCTGTGGACAAATTAATTTTGAGAGCCCAAATGTGAACCGATTTCAAGTTTCTTTTTTTTTAGAAAAGATAATTAAATTTCGCGTCGATCTATCCTTGGCCATTTTTTAAAAAAACTGGTTTTTTATTTATTTATGTTCAAAAATGAAAGAAAAAAAATTTACGTTTGAATGCTTAAACTTTAAAATACTTGAAATCAATTTCAAATGTCTGCAATTATTTAAAAAATTATTCATAAGCATTTTCCCATAGGATAGATTTTATTAAAAAATGTATTTCATTTGTTATTTATACTAATATATATTTTAAAAGCTGTTTTTTTCGTTTTTTTTCTGTTCGAAAAACTCGAGAACAGCTGCACCGATATTTTTTAAATTTTGGGCATCGACTCCAGACTATCCAAGGATGATGAAAAGCACTTTCGATATATCGAGAGGGCTTGGCACCTCCCATACAAACTGAAGTTTTCACACAACATATCTCTGGAAGTATTCATCGTCGAGTGCTGCAATTTAGTACAAAGATATATAATACCAACGCCAAACTTATGGAAAAAATTGGAGTAATTGAAAAAGGGGGGCGTGGCATATCCCACGCAAACAGTATTTCTCACACCACATACACATTCTAATGTCAGAAATTCAGTTTGTATGGGAGGTTCTACGCCCCCTTTTCAATAACTCCCATTTTTTCCATGAGTTTGGCGTTGATATTATATATCTCTATACTAAGTTGCAGCACTCTACGATAAACACTTCCAGAGTTATGTTGTGTGAAAACTTTAGTTTGTATGGGAGGTGCCACGCCCCCTTGATATATCGAAATTATTTTTCTTCTATTATCATCCTTTGAGGGTCTAGACTCGAGTTGCAAAATTTCAAAAATATCGGTACAGCTGTTCCCGATGGCAAATTAAAAATATTTTTTAATTAAATGTTTCCTATGGAAAAATGTTTATGAATATATTTTCAAACGTAAAATTTTTTTCTTTCCTTTTTCAACATAAATAAAAAACTAGAGCCTTTTTAAAAAATTGCTATGGATAGATCGACGCGAGATTTAATTATCTCTTATTTAAAAGAAAGAAACTTGAAATCGGTTCATATTTGGGCCCTCAAAATTGATTTGTCCACAGCAACCATTTTTGCCCCACTGTGCGACGTTCACGTAGGTGAGCGTAAATTCCGCAGGGTTGTCACTACTGCTGCAGCCCGTTTCATCCAAGCAGGATGCATCTCGGGCCCCGTCCGAATTTTCCTGCTGAGGCGGCTGTCCTAGCCGATGAGCGCGACAACCTTCGTCAGGCCGATCCCAGAAATCCCCGTATTAGGGATCTCAACTCGGAGATTCGTCAACTTGTGAACGTACATAAGCGGAAGAAATGGGAGGAGCATCTGCAACTTCGCCTCTGGTGTGAGTAAGCTTTGGTCAACCGTGAGGTCATTGTCCAACCCGACGAAGCGTGACGACAGAGTTGAAATAGACTTTGGTGACCACGCTTCGTCGGACCCGGAGCGATACGCGAGCTATTATAGCCGGCAGTTCATCTTGCATCCTCCGGTGGATTAAGCCAAACGTCGAGTGACCAGAAGGCCGCACAAACTGCCAAAAACCCAGTGCGCCCCTTGTTTTCACCAGCGCCATCCAAAGTCATTGGATCCGACGGAATATGCATGCTGATGCTGAAAAATTTGGGTCCTACGGGAGTAGCGTACCTAACGGAGGTCCTCAATTTGTCCATTGGCCACTCTCGGCATTCCAGACATCTGGAAGATGGGGATAGTGGTCTCACTGCTCAAACCGGGGAAACCAGCCAACAAAGGAGAGTCTTATCGTCCGATAACCCTCCTTTCCCCAGTAGCGAATACACTAGAGGCCTTGCTGCTCCCGTATTTCACGAACCACCTGACCCCAGCGAAGCATCAGCATGGTTTCCGTAAAGTGCACAGTCAAACAACAGCACTTAACGCCATAAACACTCAGATAACTCTTGGCCTTAAACGAAACCGCCCCTCTGAGAGAACTATTCTAGTAGCGTTGGACCTGTCGCAAGGCGTTCGACACTGTCAGGCATTCAACGCTACTAGAAGATATAGAGGTCACCTCGCTCCCACAGGGACTCAAACGGAGGTCGGCGAATTATCTGAGTGGCCGTCACTCGTAAGTAACTTTTAGAGACAAATCGAGCAAACCGAGGAAAATAAAACAGGGGGTTCCACAGGGTGGTGTCCTTTCCCCATTACTATTTAACTTTTACATTTCAAAGCTCCTTGTGCTCGAAAGTAAACGGTTATCTCGCCGAGTTTTCTCGCTTCTTCACTGCACGCAGTCTAACCCTCTCCCCTACAAAACCCTCAGGCACAGTTTTTACCACCTGGACGAAGGAGGTCATACTTCAACTGGGAATTCACGTCGATGATACACCAATTCCCATGGTGAACAACAACCCGAAGATACTCTGTCTGTCTAGTCTGCTCTCCTTCTCGGCACATACAACCGCAATTGTCAACGAAGTCCAAAGCCGCAACAAGGCCCTCAAGTCGCTAGCCGGCAGCACCTGGTGCAAAAACAAAGAAACGTTGCTGGCAACGTACAAGGCAATTGGCCGGCCGATTCTGAACTACGCAGCGTCCGTGTGGTCACCGGGGACTAGTAGGACGCAGTGGATGAAGCTGCAGACTTGCAACAACACGGCACTCAGGACAGCGATAGGATGCCTTTTGATGTCGCCGCAATACCACCTGCACGAGGAGGTCCACTTGCTGCCTGTTAAGGAGCATAAGATAATGCTCTGCAAGCAGTCTCTGGTTGGGAGCCACAGATGTGGTCACCCAAACAGACAACTCCTTGCTCTCTACGAACTGACGGACGAAGTCCAGAGGTTCATCAAACAACCTCTGGACCCGACAGCTTATCGACACGCCTTGAACGGTATTCACAGAGAGGCAGTCTCGAGTTATGTAGGCTGCCGACCTGTGAATGCCGTTCTGGGTACACAACCACCAGACGTTGGCGAGACAGAACTTCGTCTGCCTCGGGAGAGTCGGACCACAATAGCCCAACTGCGCTCTGGTTACTCTGATTACTGCAGCAGGTTGAACTCATACCTGAGCAGATTAAACGAAGATGTTCTCAATGAATGCCCGGCATGCAGAGAGTCGTCCGATGACTCACAGCATCTCTTCGTATGCCCTCTAATTCTCACCACGCTAACGCACCTGTCCATATGTTGTAGCCGTTACAACAACAACAACAACACAATCACCCTTATTCTGGTTGACGGGGTAAGTCGTTCGCATCGACAGTCGTTCGACTCGTCGTTTCAACACGTTTACAATACTTCTTCGTTAATAGGAATACAAATTTCTAGTAGATTGGTTGCCTCATAACGCCAATGAAAATCTCAAATTTCGTCGAACGACTGTCGTTCCGACTATTGGAATAGGGGCGAATACAACAAACCACACCACAGACACAACCCCACCACCACCCACACGCCCCACAGTTTATTATTTCCATTTTCTAGAAAATATTCATTCAGTTATCAAAAATGCTTTCAGGAATGCCTATGGCGGGACGGGATGTGATTTGGAAGATTGCCAGGCGCAATAATATTTAAACTTGTATATTTGAAACTGAATTTCATTGTTTAAGTTGTTGGTGTTTTGTGATTTATGCAACAATTATTAAAATACCATTTTGGTCTTGTTTTTTAGATGTGTTCTTTTTAATGAACATACATTTTTAGGATTTTAGTGAACTAAGACTGAGTATTTCATGCTAAAGTATAATGATGTTAATTTAAATTTAATTTAGCAATTTATTTATTTCATTAGACAGGCAAACAGCCGATTATTCGATAAAGTTTGTATCTCAGGTTATTTGCTACTCCTCGCAGACTTTAATCACCACAGCTTTAGCTGCTGGAATGTGCTGGTTTTGGTGCAATTTTCTTTTTTCTGACCTACTAGGAATTTTATTCAGCCCTATTATGCATTTCGACTCGAATCGAAATTTTCTCCGTTTGGCAACTTTGGTATTCTGCGTTTCGTTTCCTTTCGATCAATCTTCGAAATTTACGATTATACCTATTCTACATTCCGATCGTAGTTCCGTTTTTCTAAGGCCCCTATTATGAGTTGCATTCGATCTTCGACTGTGGTCGAAAGTGCTGATCGATCGAATTTTCATTTGGTATTATGGTTCACAATAGTATATTTTTCACCGCTGAGAAGCTTTGCTTATAAATCGAGCAAACTAAATAGTGTCCTTATACATATTTATATAAATTTGGGCGAATTAAAATGAAATAAAAAAGAAAGCGAGTTTATAATTGGTATGCTGTAATCCGATCGTAACTATCAACGGCGTTGCCAACTAAAATAGGGAAATTCGAAGTTCTTAATCAGCTGCTTTGACAGAAACAAATCAAAATAAATATAATCGCAAGTGAATAGTGAAATTAAAAAAAAGTTAGTTGAATCATTATTTGTAAAGACTTTCTTAATTAAATAGAATACAAAGGATTCAGTGGCCGGTGCACTTTTGGAAAGGAAATTGCTAGGAGATTGTTCTGATCCATTTAGCTTAAATGATAAAATGTAAGCTCCCTCCTTTTAAGGGCCTCGATTTCACTAGATATTGTGCCGCTTTAATTTGTGGAACGCTTTCCCAAAATTCCACCACATCCTCTTTAGCTCTTGCAAAGCCTCGACCAATGTCCGGCTTTAATTTTGTAAACATTTAATAATAAATTTTTTGTTTTTTCTATTCACACTTCAACTTACATACATATTTTTGAGTTTACACACTTTATTTTATTGATATTTTAAAACAATTTGTTTCGCTCCGGCACGAGTTGCTAGTCGTACAAAATTTCCGACAAATACATAAAAATGACAGCTACGTCGGATTCAGGCATACCAACATTACGAATTTCGAAGATGGCCTACAAATTTCGAAATTTCGATACGACCACGCGGATTTCAGCATACCAATTTTACGATTCGTAGCAAAATCGAATCTACGACGGAGTACAGCATAGCGGTGTATAAAACCGTGGTAAAAATGAGTACAACGAGTTCTAGTTCAACGATTCGTCAGAGAATGAGAGCTTAGTAAACTGGCAGGAGTAACAAATGTTTAATGTAGAGAAATTTTTCCACAGCTTTATGAAAAACTTCCGACTGTCTAAAGAGGCGTTTGTGAGCCAAATCTATTTAAAATATTTTAAAACTATCAACACCTCTACGATTTTGATCTCAGAGATCGTGCCACCTGTGTATTGGGATTTTCTTTCACAAGTAAAACCAGCCTTTCGAGCTTGTGTTTAGTATTCACGACGTTAGAACTGCACGAAATTAATAAACATTGTTTAAAATTCGTGTCTAGCCGCCAAAAAGTAAGAAAACAAATGCAAAATCATACATTTTTCACAATTTTCTAATACTTCGCTACACCATCGAAAGCAAAATTCTGTTCGACAGAAAATTCGTTACTTGGCGAAAATTTCGACACGGTAGCATAGCTCTTAATATGAATTTCACTTTCAATCTTCGATAACCAGCGAAGATCGAAAATCGAATGCGACTCATAATAGTGGCCTAAGTTGCAAATTTGTTGACGGAGAACGTTTCGATTGTTGTTTTCGTGGGTTTAAATAATAAAATTTTATAAAAAAAAATTAAGCAAAATATACTGTGCATGATTGTAAAAGTCATCTTAAATGAATTTTCTCGATTTCTGTGTTTTCGCGAGCGTCAATACGAAAAATGTGCTCAAATATTGGCAACCACAAGGGATATTGCGCGGGGTTTTCAAAGAGGAAGTCCAGGCGTTTTAGTTTTCATCTATCATCTATATATATAGTTATATGTGAATGTCTGTTTGCTTATTACCTTATAACTTCTGAACCGCGACACGGAATCGAACGAAACTTTGCACACTTGCACGTTGTATATCTCTTGAAATATTTGTGGTAGAGCATTGGAACTTGCTGTCGAGATTAATAAAATTAGTTCCATACTCATGGGGAGAAATGGGAGGTATTGGAAAAGGGGGCATGGCACCTCCCATAGGCGTGAATTATTTAATCAGCTCACATGAGCTTGAAATTTGGTATGCAGACATATCTATGGTAGGTGCTTATAGTAAGGTATATATAAATGAGTTTGTAAAAGGGGGCATAGCACTTAACATGGGCTTGGAATTTTTTATCAGCCGTAACTTCGGAACCACAAGTCACATGACCCCTTTAATTCCTCATGACGTGGGGTGAAACCCGCAGGTAAAAGCTAGTTATCTATAAATAAGATTGTGAAATGCACTGAATACAATTTATTCTTTTTATATAAAACTAGCAAACCCGGCGCACTTCGTCCCGCCCAAAATACATTTTTCTTTTGAAACATTTTGGTCCAATAGTTCACGTTCATGATTTTCAATGACGCATTTATCTTGTAATATTACGGTTTGGTGGTTGTCCGAAGGCATATTTCCATTGCCGTCTTAAATAACCTAGCAAAATTGTATATGCATACATACTTCGACATTACGCTGTTCGGACATGTATTTTTATTGCTCCGTGCTGTTAGGGCTTTTTTATTCTAATTAAATGAATCTTTGTGCTGTTTGTAATAAATGTTCAGCCAAGTGTGTAAATCTTTTCTACAATCACTTATTGGTCCGGAAAGTAATAAAGTCATTCCATCTGTTTTACCGGCTGCTTCGAATGCTGTTGGCAACAATACAATCATACAATCTTCACGCGCTCGAGACTCAAAGCGCAGGGGAAAGCCTCTCCAGCTGCTGCTAACAATACCCAGTTTCATTCTCAATCTGTTACTGATGCTTTCTTTGATGCCGATATCGTTGATCGCAATAAGAACGTTGCTGTTAAGTCTGCGTTGCCTACACAATCCAATGCTATGAAGGCTTCACTTGTTGTAACCGCCACCACTACGAATATTTCTCATTCTGTTGTTGAGTCACTGGCCCCTGCGGCTGTCACCTCCTCTGCTGCTCTCACGTTTGCCGAGATGTTGGATCGGCTCCGGCTCTCACCACCACTACTACGGCAATCTCAGATAAAGTGAGAATGTCACCTGCTGTTGTTGCGAGTGCTACAATATTGTCTACTTCTGCTGAAGCACCCGTCCATCTATTGATGCGATTAATAACGCGCAGTAGTCAAATGCTGTTAAAAAGGAACAAAAAGCAAATGCGTGTCGTAGGTACAAATAATTCCACGGATTTGGATGTTGCTGTTCGTTTGAAATGGTTACATCTAGCATCTTTCTCACCATCAGTCTCTGAAGATAACATTAAAGACTATATTGCTAACAACACTGGCATTAATAAAAGCTCTCTTTCATGTTATAAAATGGTTAAAAATAATACACCAATTGCTGATTTAAACAGTGAATTTTAAACTGGGGGTCCCGGAGGCCTCGTTTCCCAACCTGCTAAAATCTGAAATTTGACCAGCAACTGCAATGGTAAGACCGTTTCCGTTTTTTTCAAAAGGACCTTCAGCAACCGCCCCGAAAGTAGTTAAGTCATCTAGCCATGTTAATGGGTTAAGGATTTATTTCCATAATTTATCTGGTATGCGAACTAAAGCTGATATCGTGTTCTATTTTAGCACGCAAATGGATTTCGACGTTTTTGTTCACGTTGAGACCTGGTTGAACAACATTTTTTTCGACAGTGAATTCTTCAACTCCAAGCTCTTTAATGTGTTTCGTAAAGACAGAGATACAGATAAAACAGGGTGTTTGAGAGGAGGTTTAGTGCTTATGGCTGTCAAGCGTGAACTGTGTTCGTTTCAGGTTCCGCTTAGTAATGCTGATGCTGAGTTGGATCAGATTTGTGTGCGTATAATCGGGCTTTCTTCGAAGGAATCTTTATATCTCATAACCTCTTATATACCACCTGTCAGTTCATTCGATATTTATACGGCGCATACTGATAATATTGCTGCTGGAGTTTAATACGATTTAAAGTGTAACCGAATATGTGGTCTTGGTGACTTTAATTTACCTAATATTAATTGGTGTATTAATTCATCAGGCTTTAATCTCATAACTCATAACATCATTGCTCATCATGAATTATACTTCATAGATAATATTTTAAGTTTTAATTTAAAACAAATGAACAGTTTTGCCAATTCATAAAATAGAGTTTTAGATCTTATTTTCGTAAGTGATAACCTGAGTTACACTATCGAAGAATGTGTTAACGCAATTACTCCTAAAGACAAACATCACTTGCCTTAAGTCTTAAAGCTAGGTGTATATAGTTTCGCCTAGACGTTTTTATTGTCCATGCCTCCGCGCCATATACCAGCACAGGCATGATGAGTGACTTATAGAGTGATCTTTGTACGACGATAGAGGATTTTACTTCTCAATTGCCTACTCAGTCCAAAGTAGCACTTGTTGGCAAGAGTGATTCTTCGTTGGATTTCAAGGCTGAGATTATTATTGGTGTTAATGCTGGTTCCCAAATAAACCAAGTCGTCTACTTTTTCAAACTTGTAACTGTCAACAGTGATGTTTGTGCCAAGTCGCCTATGCTCTGACTGTTTGTGTGATGACAGGAGATACTTGGTTTGTCCTCGTTCACCACCAGACCGACCCATTCGCTTTGCTTCTCTATCTAATCCCTAGAAGACAGAACTGACGTAGCCTTTGTTTCTACCGATAATATCGAAGTCGTCGGCAGACGCCAGCAATTGTACGCTCTTGTTAAATATTGTGCCTGAGCGGTTGAGTTCTGCGGCTCTTATTATCTTCTCCAACATCAGATTAAAGAACTTGCACGAAAGGGAATCACCTTGTCTGAAACGTCGTTTGGTATCAAACGGCTCGGAGAGGTCCTTCCCATTCCTGACAAAGCTGATGGTATTGCTCAAAGTCATTTTACACAGCCGTATTAAGTTTCGCGGGGATACCAAATTCAGATATCGCGGCATAAAGGCAACTTCTCTTCGTGCTGTCGAAAGCGGCTTTGAAATCGACAAATAGATGTCGATCCTATTCTCGCGGGCCTTTACCAAGATTTGGCGTATTGTGAATACCTGATCTATGGTGGATTTGCCAGGCCTTAAGCCACACTGACAAGGTCCAATCAGTTCGTTGACGGCGGGCTTCTGTCTTTCACACAATACACTCGATAAGATCTTATAACCTATGCTTAGAAGGCTGATCCCGCGGTAATTGGCGGGTCGCCTTTCTTGTGGATTGGGCAGAGCACACTTAAATTCCAGCCGTTGGGCATGCGTTCATCTGACCATATTCTGCATAAGAGCTGATGCATGCACCTCATCAGCTCCTCGCAACCGTACTTGAATAGCTCGGCTGGCAGGCTGTCAGGTTTGCTGTTTTTCAGCCGCGTAATCGCTATTCGTACCTCGTCATAGTCAGGCGGTGGGACATCGACAACATCGTCATCGACTGGGGGCTCGGGTTCATCTTCTCCACTTCTTTCAGTGCTGGGGCCATTCAATAGGGTGGAAAAGTGCTCCCTCAATAATTTAAGTACGTTCTGGATATGCAAGTTATTACGCCGACAATATTCCTCCAATTGTTGTAAAATCTATTTTGTAGATATGGTATCATACATGCTGTGTTAGAAATATTACCAGTCGTTTCAGATGATTAGCATTTAATATGTTCAAAGTTTCAAAGACTTCAGACGCAGTCCCCAAAATCATCTTATGACAGCGAAAGAGATGTGGTTCTTCGGAAGCTGGATCACCGACTAGAAACTCACTATCTGCCAGATGATTATCTTCATGCAGTAGACGCAGTTTTCGTTCCTTGCTACTAGGCATTATGCATTAGCAAGAGCACATTAAACACATATAAATCCGTTTAATAGATCACTTCATATAATCAGATAATCTCTTCGTAGAGCTGCGGTAGAGGAATTTCAATTATCTTTAGCACTGTGAGCATCAGTTTATAAATTTTTATTGAATCACCCTTCAACGGTGGTAGCACGAATTTCAATTTTAGCGTAATTTGTTAAGCAGTGACGATAGTAATTAATTGCGTTGGGATTATGTTTCCACAACCACTCCAATTAAAATTATCATGACATCGGAAATATGTGGCAAAAGACGTTCACTACGGGCCAGCCATTCAGTTTGTTTCATGGTACAGCACATTTTCTGAATTGTCAAACTGGTTTACATTGGGTGTAATTGGAGATTTCTCATTTGACATTTTATGTTTCTCAAGCAACAACAAAATACATGGCAGGGTTGCATTTGATCTTCTGCTATTACCTGTTTATTGTGTCATCGCACACACATTCAATTGATTAGACCCACAAGAAATGAGCATTTGTACCATAATCGCAAATTGAAGCACAGTATGAATGCAATGCAACCACTGCGTTATTAAGTATTAAAATATAATAAAGATTTTCATAAAAAGTCTCAAATTAAATTTATTAGATGTGTGATCACAAGATTAAGATAAGAGCAGTTGACGCACGATACGGTGGTACATGCTTTGATTACCATGTATGGAACCTGTCCAGCGAAAGAAGGGCTTTACAATCTCGTTTTGACAATGGCGAGAGAGGGATACGGCATGGTGGAATAATAACCAGGTGTTGTCAGTAGCGACGTGATTGTTGTAATTTTGACAAGATCGGCATGCTTATTTTCAGTGCTGCCGATCTTACTTTTCATACTACTATTCCTTGGGAAATAGTATCTAAAATATTCCATTTTAGTAATTCGTTTTATCGCAATTTTTAAAGAACTTGGTGTTTTCAGAACGATATTAATATTTAAAATTGATGGCTTTGTATAATGTTTGTCCTCAAAATGTAAAAAAATAAATGATATCGTGGTTATCAATGGAAAAAGACGTACACAAAAATCGTATGGAAAGGCGATTTTTTGTTTAAAAGAACTCTTGCTGCATTGTCATAATATTGAGCCAAATGGACTACTGATACACTAAGGGCCAGTTTTTCAGTGCGAGTTTAACTCTGTTTGCCGTTTAAACTAAGTTTAAACTCAGTATGCAGTTTTTCAGTCAACTTTAAACGTAGTTTAAACTAAGTTTAAACTGAGTTTAAACAGCCGATCTGGCAGGGTTAAACTTAGTTTAACCTATCAGCTGTGTGCTGATTCGTTTTTTTGGTTGCAAAAAAATAATTAAACGCAGTCTTGTAATTTAATTTTTACTTAAAAAATGGATATTTCCTCTGACGAAAGTGATTATAGTGACGCGGCAGTAAGTGAAATACTTACGATTACTATACTGAGGAGAAAAAGAGTCATATGTACTCAAGAATGATAGAATACAAAGATTGCGCCGATAGGGGTGCAAAAATTTTTCGTTCTGCGCATCTACGTCATAATATAAAAGTTGTTGTTGGCGATCTGTCAAATCGCATACAATTTCGACGAAAAAAAGTAAATATAGCATAAAATTTAGTCGAAAGACTAAAATAAAACAATCTGGTGGCAATTTATTGAATCGAGAAGACGGTAAATTTATTTTGTGTTTCTTTTACATTATTTATATTATTATTTTATTTCAGGTGAGTAGGGCGTTCAAATAAAAATTGCATTCTGTGGCCGCCGTTGCGCTGGCAAATGGAACGAGTAAGATTTCCAAATGAAATTGAAGCCACAGCAAATAGTGCATAGCTCCAAGGCTTGGAAACAAATATAGAAGCTATATGATGCCAGAAAGACTACAGAGAATCGAAGAGCGCTAACCAGGAAACAGCGTAAAAGGGCCAATTCGTTGAGCAAGGGCGTGCTCATAGCATGGTAAGTAGCATCTGCGACAATACATTACTTTTTACTAACTTCCAATGCGTACTTATTTCAGGAAATACAATGCAAACGGTGCCAACATAAAATTAAACTGCCAAGGCATAAGCAAGAAATTTTACCTGAAACTGACGCCTGCCCACAGCATCAAATAAGGATATCGTTCCAATGAAACCCAATATTAACGACGTATTTTGACGACGATGAACTCTTTGCGAACGCTCCGGGTTTTCATCACCGGGCTTGTAAATTGATGGCACGGGGCCTCGTTTCAACAATCTTCTTTTTGCATAACCTTAGAAATGTTTTAAACACTTTCATTAATATAAACACAATAAACGAAATAAATAAACATCCTACCCACTTCAAACTGCAGACTATTTTCAAAATCTTCACTTGCAAAGTGATGCATGCAAATATAGCAAGTTTTAAATTGGAAATCCTTGCTTTGCCGGCAGAACTGGATCCACTTTTTCCTAAGTTCTGGATCTGAAGGAAAAGTAAACAAACTGCACTCTGCCGCCGTTTTTCCACATTTCGCAACTGCGCACTTCATTTTACAACGTTTTTATTTTATAACTTTAACAAAAATATCACAAATCAATACGTTTTCCTCGCAAACCAATACGTTTCCCTCGCAAACCAATACGTTTCCCTCGCAAACCAATACGCTTCCCACCAAAAATTTTATATTATGACGTCAACACTCGAACAGCTGATTTGTAAACAAGAGTAACGGACCTGCGCAAAGCGCAATCTCTTTATTCTATCATTCTTGATATGTACTCACCCGAATCATTTTAATATTTTTGATGAAAAAGATTTTTTTGAACGCTTTCGCCTGACAAAAGCATCCGCTTACAGCGTTTTGGAGCTTATCGGAGAGCACATCAGGCACCCGACAAATTGGTGAGCATTTATAATTTTAAATAATTCAAAATATTAAATTCTCGGTACTTTAGGAATCACGCATAGACAGAGGAACAAATGCTACTTATCACCCTACGGGTATATGCAGCTGGTGGAATGCTTCAAACAATTGGCGATTTGTTCGGAATATCGAAGTCAACGGTGTCTAAAGTGGTAACGTTGGTGTCACACCATATAGCTCTGCTGAGGGCTCGTTTCATTAAATTCCCAGAAAGCGATACGGAGAAACTTGAAACCTATAAAGGATTCTTCAAAATTGCTAAGTTTCCCACAGTGATAGCAGCTTTGGATTGCACACACATAAAGATAATTTCGCCAGGTAACAACTTTTATTAAACTATTTCCGCAATTATACTGATGTACATAATTCCTTTGTAGGTGGTGAAAACCCGGAGCTATATCGGAATAGAAAGGGATTCTCTTCCATCAACGTTCAAACCACATGTGACGCTAGTCTTAAAATAACAAATATTGTGGCTCGCTGGCCAGGTTCTGCTCATGATTCAAACATATTAAGGAATTCTAGGATGTACTCACGTTTTGAAAGCAGTGATTTCGGTGACAGTTTAATTATTGCAGATAGTAGACACCCGAACAAAAAAAGGCGTGAGTACTAGGTATTCATGAAATTTGATGTGTATACATATGCGAACGGCAAAGCATAAAAGTACGTTTACATACAAATATAATCTCAATCAAAGCTCGTTAGCTGTCAAATTGGTTGTGCTTGTTATTCACACAACTCGAGGAAAAGTTAAACTTCTTCACTGTGCCACCGTGGTCACTTTTTTTTTGCAACACATATTAGGCCATTTAAATATATTTTAACTGAATATTTTATTAAAAATACCTTTACAAACCTATTTTCCTTACTAGCGTCAATTTTTGTTTACTTTAACATTTGACATTCCTCTTCTTCGCAAGTATAATCGATAAAACTGGGTTGGACACCAAAAAGTTATCGGTTTAATCTGAGATATTTTTAATTATAATTTTGCATGGCTAATCTCTTTTTCTAATAACAGATTAGGGAGTCAAGCTCGAAAATTAGGATAATATTTTTATATATAAAGGCGATTCAGTTACACACATACAAATGTAGGTTAGGTTAGAAATTAAATATTAATTTCACTTAATTTTATTAATTTTGCTGATTTAATTTTTTTATTCATTTTCATTTTTAATTCTTTTAATACATGACATTATCGGTATGATTGATAAAAATATGCTTGTACATATATACTTGTGACTCAAGGGCGTTAAAATATCTTGGAAACACCGCATATAGGTACATTTTCAAGTTTTATGCGGCAAAAAATATTTTATTGCCTCTATCTACTCAAAATTGTTTATCAAATGTAAAATTGAAATAATTTGTATTACAGATAGGTTATATTAATAAAATATATATATTAGCCAATAATTTACTATTTAAATATATTGACAACCTTTATTTATAAAATGTGTGTACACTATCATTGGTTAATTATTTTTCGCTTTCAGAATCTTCGCTGGCCTCAAACTATTCCTTTGTGACATCTTTGACAACGGATTTAGAGGGTAAAAGCAGCTTTATTGTGTCTGGGGAAAACGATTTGATACTTTTTCTTTTTTTGGTCATGAACCGAAATACTGCTTAAAAACGAGTCCGAGCTCATCAACAGCCGGTTATATATGTCACGGTTACATCCTTCACGAGAAAACTTCCGGGAATAATTTTCTCGGAAGTGTTTGTTGTGGGCCTCTTGAGCCCTCCCGATAATTGTCCTATTGTTAATAAGGAATTAGTATCTTGTGCATTGTGGGTATCATGCCGTCGTCGATTCGCCGCTTCTCGCTCGCTATGTTTGAGTTCCGGTCGCTTAACGAAAAAGTTTGCATGTGAAAGCAACAACAAAGTTAGCTAGCACGGACAGACGATAGCAAGTTTGGTTGTACCTCATTGAGTTCGTTCGTTTCGCCACTTGCTAGCTGATGGCGAATCGATGACGGCTAATAATCAATTGTAGCGGATTTCCTCTTACTATGCATATGCCTAAATGTATGCAACCATTTGGCAAGCTAACACAGGGTGCTTCTAATGAAAATAAAAATTGTATGCTGAAATACACATGCTAAGCCCTTCGAAATTTTGTGCTGGGATATGCGTTACAGCTTCGCAAATTTTACCCCTACCGAAACCAAAGATGTATACACATCAAAAATTTCTGATAACTCCTTTTTCAAACCCGATGACTCCAGAGCAAAACCTATTTAACGATTCTTTAATCAGAACACGTTGTACTGTTGAAAGGAGTTATGGAGTATGGAAAAGGCGATTTCCGATTTTATCGCTTGGAATTCGTTTGAACCATCGAAAAGTGCAAAGTATAATTGTAGCTACCGCGGTCTTGCATAATATTTGCTGTATGAACCATGAGCCTGAACTTCCCGTATTAGCACGTAGCATATCATCCGCTGTTGACTTCGCGCTATCAGTCCCAAGAAACAGACAGCAGGAGGCATCAAATGTGAACAACTCAACAAGATCAGTTTTAGTAAATCAATACTTCAAAGACTTACTTCGAAATGAAAGAAGTTAGTTTTAAAATTATACTCAACTTCATTTTTTAATCCAGTATTTTCATTTGAAAAATCATACATATCAAAATTACTTTTTTGATATTCATAGTTAAATAAATTACGTAAATACCTTTTCTAAATATTTACAGTTAAATAAATGTGTACACATTAAAATATCACATAAAAATGCATTGAATTGCGAGTCTTAAATATTTTTCCACCTAAACATTGGTGAACTTAAATAGGCACATTCTTAGGTATCAATACATGTATCTATGTACATAATAACTATGCACGCTAAACTATCTTTTTTTGTCTTAATATTAAATAAACTTAAGAGGTACATTCAAGTCTTGGTTTCATAATTACTGATATGGTTAAATTCATTTTATCACAAAAATTTTAAAAAAATTCCTCAAAACTAAAAATCAAAATAAAACTTCTAAAAACCTATTCCTAATTCCTTTTTCTTAAGCTGAATTTGTAACTTCAGCATCTCTATTTCTAATTCCATTTTTTGGACATGTGTGCTCCTCTTTTTCGAAGTCAATTTCCATTTGAAGCTTCTTTTTTGATAGTTCATGCTCTTCGACTATGCAACTCGCACTTTTTTGCCTTTTTTGAAGCAATATCAGACTTGAGGTTTGTCTATTGAAGAAAAGTATGTATTTAAACACAAAACATTTACATACATAAACATTTTGCTAATTTGTATTTACCTAGTGTCTGCTCTAGTTCAGAGCTACAATTTTCAGTGGGGGATGCGGATAAATTTTCTTCCATCTCCGCTGAAACTTCCACAAGGCAAGTTTCTTCTAAAGTACAATTATGTTAAAATTATAGTACACATATTGTTGGAATTTGTTCAATTACGAATTACCAATTATTTCTAATGCGTCATCATCATAAATAGCTTCATTGCCCGCAATTTGCTCAGGCTGGCAAATGCTCAGCATTTTCCCGTCTATTGTTGTGCTGGGTATAGAAGCTCTTGTTCCACCGCCGGTTTTATAAATATCACGCCTTTCTGCAGCTAATCTCTTTTTTGAGTCCTTTTTCACATTCTCGTACTTCGTCTTCAGCACCTTTGAGCTCCTATACACTTGACTAAACTTTGAGTTGAACTCGATCTCTATTTCCTTCCACACTTTCAATTTTTCCTCTGCGCAAACTCGATCAGTTTCTTTCCACTCCAGCACATTTTTATTTAGTTCTACTAATTCTAATAAAAAGCTCACTTCACTCGTTGAAAAATTATTACTTCTCACAGACATTTTTATTTATTTGTTCACAGCGTTTAATTTTTATGGAAATTTATCAAGCAATGGCGTCGAATTGTAAACAAACAACAGCTGTTGTCGTATCTAGATAAAGAAAAAACCAGTGTTGCCCTACGAATTGCCAATGTTTACAGCGGCCTTAAACTCTCACTGAAAAACAGCTCTCCAGTTTAAACTCAGTTTAAATTTAAACTGAGTTTCACTAAACTTAGTTTAAACTGAGTTTAAACCAGCACTGAAAAGCTGGCCCTAAAATAGAGTGGCTGCATGGTTAGATTAGTAATTCGCTTATATTATCGATGTTTATGTGTTTTAATCTATTTAAAACATCACTTACAGTCTTATAGGAAATTGCCTTATTTTACGGCCTTTACTGTGTGGAGCTGCCGATACAAATATATATTCAGGCTTATAAGCCTGCAATTATAAATTTTTCTACATTTGATTTGAAATAGTATGCACCAAGGGATTAATAGTAGTAAATAATTAGTCCCTTTTCTACTACTTTAAAATACGTGACCGGAATAGACCTGCCGAAAAAGTGTGGTTAAGTTACTGACAACACCTTGTTATTATTCCACCATGGGGATACGAGTTCTTATAGCCCGAACACAATGAAAACGACGAGCTACAAACCACAGCTGTCAAATTATTTTAACACGTACTCTTATGTAGATAATTATTTTGGCGACGACCGGGCTACGCGACGGCTGTGGTTGTGGCCAGATTAGATCTATTTCTATTTTTCTGGCGACAGATAAGGTTCTTCCTCTTCTGTTATGTAAAACTCATACAAATTCATGATGTCGCTGCCGCGTTCAAAGAAATCATGTCGCCATCGACAAAGCGCTGAGATAATAAAGATGACAAATTGGAAGCTGTGGTCGGTAGCTCGTCGTTTTCAATGTGTTCAGAACTTTAGTTAGCAACAAATAATAAAGCATCGTTCGTAGGGACCGTTATATATGGGGTGTTCACAGTTCGTTCCAAATTATGTCTGAAAATGTAGACGTCTACATTTTGAGACATCTTTAGCATCAAACTGTGAGCACCCCTTTCTAGCAGTCGTCGCAAAATCGTCTCAAAACTTTGCTGGTGTTGCCAGACATTTCCTCTTTGCGTGCATTTTTTATATATCGCCTTTCGATTTTGTTTCTGAAAAATTGTAATTATTTAACTTAATTACCAATTCCTAATATTTGTTATTTCTTTTCCTTGATTTGTTTCTTTTCATCAGAAATTGCGCTCAAATTAAATGCAAATACAAAAAACGTGCCCAATAAATAAAAAAAATGTGATTAGTATTGCCATAATGCAACCCTGCTGCGAGGTTGCAAAATGTAGACGCGTAAAAAACATACCTTTGAGTGTGACAAAATGTAGACGGCGTCGTTTTCCAAGTTTGTATGGGATTTTACAGATTTTACGGTTAGAAAACGTCTTAAAATGTAGACGTCTACATTTTCAGACACTATTTGGAACGAACTGTGAACACCCCAATAGTTATTCGTCAAATCCACTGAACGAAATTTAGTACACACGTGTACATAATTGATTAACAGTTATGTGTTTCAATTTTCACTTTCATAGCTCATCAGTTCGCGTTTTAATGTGCGATGGAGTACGCATCGAAAATTAATTCTGAACGGATGTATAGCAAATCCTGCATGGTCGGGTTCTAAAATTGCGAAAAAATTGAAATTGCCTAAATCAACTGTGTGTAGCGTGTTAAAGCGATATAAGGAGACCTTAAGCATAGAGAGAACTAAAAAGAAGTGTATAAAAAAGGAACACGTGACTTAGAATTAGCGAAGAAGATACTAACCTCAATTAATGGCTGCGTTTCTTTACACATTCCGGATAATCCCATTTCACAGCCGGAATAAACAGAATACGTTTGAAATATACGTCAACATATCATCAGGAACGTTCTAAAGAATAAATAAACAAAAAAGTTTATTCCAAACGTTCAGAATGAATAAAGAAATGCAGCCAATAACAATCCTGGGTTATCAGACAATGATCGTGCGAAAAAATTCGGGACGAGTATAAGTACAGCGAGACGTATACGTTTAAATGCCGGCCTTAGGACATATCGTGCTAAAGTACCCAAATAGATCTGGTAAAAAGACCCTTTGGCAAAAAGACGCATACGGTTGCTTTACAATCAAATTTTAACAAAGTTTAAAGGCTGCATTATTATGGACGACGAAACTTACGTTAAACTCGACTGCAATCAACTTCCTGGACAAAAGTTTTATGTCGCAAGTAAACGTGGGAATGTTACCTCAAAATTTAAATATAAAAAGATAGATAAATTTGCTGAAAAAAACTGGCAAGCAATATGCTCCTGTGGCCATAAAAGTCGTCCATTTGTAACTTCGTCCACAATGACATCCCACATTTATATAAATGAGTGCTTTCAGAAGAGATTACTTCCTTTTATTCGATATCATAGATCCTCTGCTAAATTCTGGCCAGACTTAGCCAGCATACATTACTCTGCCGGTGATATCAAAACAATAAGGTAGAAGCAATTCCGAAAAGCATTAATCCGCCTAATTGCCCTCAGCTCCGCCCAATAGAAAAATTTTGGGCGATAGTTAAGTATAATTTGAGGAGAAGCGGCTGGGTCGTACACTGATATGAATCAATGTTGCCTCTGTGGAATAAATATGCAGCCAAAGTGACGAGGAAAACTGTTCAAAAATTAATGGCTTCTGTTAAGGAACATGCGCGTAGTTTTTTACATAATAAGGATTTGTAATCTTTTTTATAATCAAAATAAAACCTTAATAGACGGTATTTTGTTATATATAAATATTTTTAGTGTCCAATATCTATTTCAAAAGTTGTGATATTTTTTGCGCGTACAGATTATGAATGAACGATGCTTTACTTGTGTATCTTTTATATATTACTAATTGAATTAAATAATTTACGGTGACTCAGGATATCCGCTGGAACCATGGATGTTAACTCCTTATCGCAACGCTGACGAAAATTCAGTGGAATGCGGGTTTAATAATTGCCAAAGGGCGGTCCCTGTGGGAGAGAGGAGGCCTCTGCCTTCTAGTAGCGTTGAGTGGCTGACGGTGTCGGACGCCTTGGACAGGTCCAACGCTACTAGAAGAGTTCTCTCAGAGGGGTGATTTCGGTTAAGGCCACGAGTTATATGTGTGTTTATGGCGCTAAGTGCTGTTGTTGTGCTGTGCGCTTTACGGAACCCATACTGATGCTTCGCTGGGGTCAGGTGGTTAGTGTAGTGCCTCTAGTGTTGTAGAAGGGCATCTAGAGTCTTCCCTAACTGGAAAAGGGGAGTTATCGGGAGATAAGGCTCTCCTTTGTTGGACAGCTTCCCCGGTTTAAGCAGTGGAACCACTCTCCCCATTTTCCAGATGTCTGGAATGATGAGAGTGGCCATACACAGGATGAGGAACTTGGTTAGATAGTCCACTCCCGCAGCGTGCAAATTCCGTCGGGTTCAATGGTTTGGGAGTCTTTCGCCTTCACGATGGCTACCCTTACCTCGCCGCTGGTGAAAACAAGAGGTGCACTTGGTTTTGGCAGGTTGTGCAGCCTTGTGGTCACTCACCGGTTGGCTTTGTCCGCCGGAGGATGCAGTATGAACTGTCGGCTAAAATAGCTCGCGCATAGCTCCGAGTCCGACGAAGCGTGGTCCCCAAAAGATATTTCAACTCTGTCGTTACGCATCGTCGGGTTGGACAATGACCTCACGGTTGAATAAAGTTTGCTCACACCAGAGGCGAAGTTGCAGGTCTTCAGATGCTCTTCTCCCTTCTTCCGCTTTTGTACGTTTAATAGTTGTCGAATATCCGAGTTGAGATCCCAGATACGGAGATTTCCAGGTTCGGCCTGACGAAGGTTGTCACGCTCATCGGCTACGTCAGCCGCTTCAGCAGGAACATTCGGACGGGGGTTCGAAATGCGTCCTGCTAGAATGAAGCGAGCTGCAGCAGCAGTGACAACCCTGCCGAATTTACACTCACACACGTGAACGTCGGTTGGTGTTGTTAGTGCAGGGAAGGTGCTTCCTGTAACATCCGCGAAGCCTTTCCAGTCTNATAAACACCAAAAAAATATTTCTCCAACCGTGGCGAATTCATACTTGATATCTAACATCATTCTCCAACTCATCTCTAACCGACGCGCAGATACGTAAAAAGTGATAGAGCAACGAATTTTTAATTATCAAGTGAAAAGCGAAAGCTATATAAAGAGGCNTGGAGAAGTTGGCATAGGTCCGGTGATCCGCGGAAGCAAAGTCGGCAGGTATATCAATCTGGATGACTATGGGCAGATGGTCTGAAGCTAAACTCAGCATAGGACGCCATGATATGCTGTTTATCAGACCAGCGCCGACAATTGTGAGGTCTGGCGAGCTGCAGTTGCTGTCCATAATCCTGGTGGGTGCGTCGTCGATCATTGTGTATAATATCGAATCATCTATCTGCTCTGCAAAGTGTGTTCCCCTACGATCATTCGATAGGCTGGAATGCCAAAGATCGTGGTACGCGTCAAAGTCGCCAACTACCATTCGGTTTTCATCTCTGAGGAGCGCACTTATTTCAGGGTGATATCCTGCCGGGCATCTGGTGACAGGGGGTATATATCAGAGTGACCTCCTTGTGAGTAATTCCTTAAAACGTGAGGAATTTCGGGTGCGCTTGAGTGTTTTGTGAGGATTTTTATTTTGAGGAATTTTTGTGGAATTTTCTCTCGATATATTTGCAGATAACAAATGCAACCATGTTTTACATAACAGAGTTATTATATCGCTCTGCAAATTTTTGAACAAACCAAATAAACACCAAAAAAATATTTTTCCAACTTTGGAGTAAATTTCTCAAGTTGATATCCAACATCATTCTCCAACTAATCTCTAACCGACGCGCAGATACGTAAAAAGTGATAGAGCAACGAAGATTTAATTATCAAGTGAAAAACGAAAGCTATATTAAGAGGAAAGTTACCAACCAAAAGTAAATAATCTTCAAAGTATCCTGAAATAATCAATTGGCAAAATTACTGTCGGACTGTATACTGTGTAGTGAATTATTGTAATACGATATTGATTAACTACATAATACAAAAGGAGTAATAAAATGAAAAATTAGTATTTAAATTCATCTATGTGACATACAATCAAAAAGGTATTTTACTATTTCAATTTCAGTATTTCATTGATATGTTTGAGACCAATTGGAGAATTACACTGGAGTTGAAGTTGAGAACTAGAATTTTCTCAACTTGAGAAAGAGTCGTTTTTTTCATACAAAGAAAAATGCCCTTTTTGTCGAGAACGCTATGATACTCCACTTGAGGTACTGTTGAGAAACAACGTTGGAGATTTGAGAAATACCTTAGTTCTCAACTTAACCTCAAGTTGAGCTCTAACCTAAATCTTTGTTGGGAAAAGCTTTGCGAAGTTTTATAAAGAGCGAAATACACCACACCAGTGGCTTGTCAAACATTCTTCAAACCTAAAAAAAAGAAAAGTTTGGTTTTCTTCGATTTTTCTCTCTTGCGTCCTTATTCGGTGAAAATTCCGTTGCGAATGAGGCGGTTTGATCATACGTCAATATGGCGGCCAGAAAATCAAAAAATTTAGATTTTTGTTCACATTTCCCTAAAACGTCTTGTCAAACCTTCACCCACTCCCATACACAACATAAATAGCTTTAAGCAAAGAGATATTTCGCTTGGTTTTTCAAGCCGCTTCACTATGGATTTAGCTAGTACAAAGGGTGATCATAAATGCATTTTTGAAAAGTTGCAAATAACATAAGTGTTTGTTATCATTCTTTAGGGAATAAAGCGTGCTTTAATGATCTAATGATTTTTTGTGTATTTATTTAATGAAATAAAGTGAACATTGCGTAAGAAGTTGACATATTCAAATTATTAAAATTTTTACTCGCAACGCAGTAATTTTCAGATCCGCAGTTTGGANGCAAAATTACTGTCGGACTGTATACTGTGTAGTGAATTATTGTAATACGATATTGATTAACTACATAATACAAAAGGAGTAATAAAATGAAAAATTAGTATTTAAATTCATCTATGTGACATACAATCAAAAAGGTATTTTACTATTTCAATTTCAGTATTTCATTGATATGTTTGAGACCAATTGGAGAATTACACTGGAGTTGAAGTTGAGAACTAGAATTTTCTCAACTTGAGAAAGAGTCGTTTTTTTCATACAAAGAAAAATGCCCTTTTTGTCGAGAACGCTATGATACTCCACTTGAGGTACTGTTGAGAAACAACGTTGGAGATTTGAGAAATACCTTAGTTCTCAACTTAACCTCAAGTTGAGCTCTAACCTAAATCTTTGTTGGGAAAAGCTTTGCGAAGTTTTATAAAGAGCGAAATACACCACACCAGTGGCTTGTCAAACATTCTTCAAACCTAAAAAAAAGAAAAGTTTGGTTTTCTTCGATTTTTCTCTCTTGCGTCCTTATTCGGTGAAAATTCCGTTGCGAATGAGGCGGTTTGATCATACGTCAATATGGCGGCCAGAAAATCAAAAAATTTAGATTTTTGTTCACATTTCCCTAAAACGTCTTGTCAAACCTTCACCCACTCCCATACACAACATAAATAGCTTTAAGCAAAGAGATATTTCGCTTGGTTTTTCAAGCCGCTTCACTATGGATTTAGCTAGTACAAAGGGTGATCATAAATGCATTTTTGAAAAGTTGCAAATAACATAAGTGTTTGTTATCATTCTTTAGGGAATAAAGCGTGCTTTAATGATCTAATGATTTTTTGTGTATTTATTTAATGAAATAAAGTGAACATTGCGTAAGAAGTTGACATATTCAAATTATTAAAATTTTTACTCGCAACGCAGTAATTTTCAGATCCGCAGTTTGGAAATTTTTTCCTAGCAAGGACCTATTAAGAAATACGGACTTGAGTTACATGTTATATTCAGATCTAAAATTAGCTATAAATACTTTATTTTGAAATAACAGGTTGCAGCAATAGCTTCTGTAATAAAAAACACATTTTGTTTCGTTTTTTTAATTCCGATGAAGGATTCGAAGGTTTTCGCCGCTTGGCTATGTTTTGAATTTGAATTCATTAAAATCATGAAAAATCCACCTACTACCCGAAAAAAAAAGTTTGCGCAAGTTTGCACCATTTGAAGTTATGATGTTTTAAGTGAGAATGCGGGATTTCAGCCGCTACTAGTATCACTGGGCTTTTAACCCTATAAATAATAAATCTTTAAACCTAACAAAAAACATTTTATATATTCGAAAACTAGACAACCGCACCTTTTACCTGATGTTTAATTTGTGAGATTCCAATAATTTTTAGAAAAAATTACCTTACACCATGCATACGGAATTATCAAGAGATACGAATTTACTCTCCATAAAAAGTTAGCTGCCTAGTTTTAAGGATATACTTGACCGCAAAATATAAACATGTACGATTACCTGCTAGGTTCTCCAACTGCACAAAATTAATATTGATACCTGTAATTCACACCGAAGTTTTGGGGAATACGCAGTAAAGTGCCCGTATCAGCATACAGATATTTCTTAACCATTGTGAATTGCAGGTACCAATACTAATTTTCTACAGTTCCTGTACCCACAATGGGTAAGGAATACATCTAGAATAGGGGCGCTCGTTTTCGATAAAAAATATGTCCGATTACCTGCTAGGTACTGGAACTGTGGAAAATTAGTATTGGTACCTGCAATTCACAATGGTTAAGAAACATCTGCATGCTGATACGGGCAGTTTACTGCGTTTTCTCAAAAAGTTCGGAACTACATATTTAGAACAAAGAAGCTTGTTTTCGAGAAGCAATAAATTTGAAGCAATGAGTTCTTTAAAGTTTCCAAAACGTCCGCTATTGCTTTTTTATATAGAGAACGGAAGAAATGAGTCGGCCTTATCCACATTTTTAAGGGAAAAATATCAAGTCTCGGAAGTCAACGCAGAATTTGTAATAAATGATAAAAAAAAAGTTATTATGGCAATGCAATACGCGTTGGATTAAGGCTCAACGCAAAAAGGATCGATTTCTTAAAGAAAATAGCGATTGGCTTGATGGAGAGCATTCGGTGAGTTTGCCGGTTTCCATGACTGAAGACGATGCAGCTTTCTCTACGGCTTCTACATCTTCGGGAAAGCGAGGAATACCGTATACCTCCTATGAAATTTCTTCAGAACCAAGTAAAAGGCGCAAAAACACTACACTTTTGAGAGAATACGGATTTGAGAACATATATGAAGCATATTTGCAAGGGTGAAAGAGTTGAAGCTAATATTGTGGAAGATATAAGGACGGAAGATACCGAAAAGAAGAAAACTGTCTTAGAATCATTTGAGTCATAAACGCTGAAATATTATCAGACGAAGAAGCTTTAAGCGGTTATATTGATTTAGATCTTACCAAAGCGCAGTATTTGTACCTGAGGAACCTAACGAATGAAAGGAAATGTTTTCTGTTGCCGTCATATTACAAAATACAGAGATGTGAACAAATATGCTGCCCACCTGATTCATCGATGGAAATAACCAACTATTCTGCAAAAATAACATCTTTGCAACATTTAATGGAACACACAGCTACGAGAATTTTATTGATTAACTCCGTGAATACATCAGGACTAAAAAGCTTGGTTTTATATAGCAAGTGGGGATGTGACGGCTCATCTGGACAAAGCGAGTACAAGCAACAACTTCCAGAGGAGTCTGAGTTGATTTCAGACTCAAATCTGTTCATTGCTTCTTGTATTCCTTTGAAATTAATTGATGAAGCATCTGGTTCTATTATCTGGAAAAATCCCGCGCCTTCATCAGTAAGATTTTGTAGACCAATTTCAAAGTAAACCCCAATGAAAACAAAGTCTGTTGTGGATAACATACAGTCCAAAATTGATGAATTACATCCGTTTTTGATTTGTACAGATGTTGAAGAACTACAGGACAAGTATGAACTTTTCCTTACAATGGTCGATGGAAAAGTTACCCAGGTATTAACAGGCACAGCTTCCAGCTCTACGTGTACTATATGTGGTGCTACTCCGCGCGTAATGAACGATTTAGAGAAAGTCGCGGTCAGACCTGAAGACGAAAGCTTTTTCCGTTATGGATTATCAACATTACATGCCTGGATTAGATGCATGCAGATGGTTTTGCACATATCATATAACCTTTCTTTTAAAAAATGGTCTGCTACAAATGAAGTACATAAAAGGGCAAAAGAAGAAAAGAAAACTGCGGTGTAAAGACTTTTTCGAGAAAAGCTGGGATTAATCATAGAGAAGCCACAGCAAGTAAGTGGCAACTCCAATGATGGAAATACAGCAAGAAGATTTTTTCGTACGCCACTTGTTCTGCTGAAATAACTGGAGTTGATGAGGTGCTGATACACAGACTGTATATCATTCTACAAACTTTATCTTCGGGTGTTAGGACTGATGCTGAAAAGTTTGGCGTTTATGCATTGGAAACAGCAAGAATATATGTCAACAAATACAACTGGTATTATATGCCATCCTCCGTGCACAAGCTATTGATCCATGGAGAGAGTGTTATAAAACATTTTGCTGTATTACCAATCGGACAACTTTCAGAAGACGCACAAGAGTCCCGCAACAAAGACTACAAGAAATTTAGGCTACATCACGCAAGAAAACACTCAAGATTGGCGACAAACGAAGATATCTTCCGTACATTATTGTATACATCAGATCCATACATAACAAGCATTCATAAGCCATACGCAAGAATCACCAAAGAACTTGACCAAGATGCTCTAGGCCTGTTGAAAATAAGTGAATTCATTCCAGATTGTGAAGCGATTGATACCGCAAATAAATGAAGCATTTTGATAAAAGTATTTTTAATATGCAAAACATATACTATTTTTAGTCAATAGGGGTATTTTCTGAGTCTTGTAAAGCCCTTGCACGGTGCACGGTTTGCAAAGCTGTCCCATACGAAAACCGGTTTTTACCGTGCAATCTGTGCTCCATGCAAGGGCTTTGCGAGACTCAGAGAATACCCCTAATAAGTTTTAGAAAACAATAAGCTTTTTTCAAAACTCAATTTGGTATACTCTTGAAGATTTTTTTTATTAGGGTGTTTTTATATACTTTTCTTATGGCACCTACTATAATGCAATAGTTCAGTAAAATTTTTTTTTAAATATATATATTTTTTTTTTAAATAAAGGGTAATCTATCTAAAAATTATAAATATATCTGAAATAATATTTTATAAAAACAATCGTTTAATACCAATATTCAAATATCTTCTTTCCATTTAATCAGAAAGTGTACTTTTTATGTTTTCCAAGTCCACATATGGGTCTATATCTCGGGAACCAAATGAGATACAAAAATTAAAAATGCACGGTTTAAATTTACATGGTTTGCACTGTCTTCACGCAAAATTTCATGATCGTAACTTTAAAAACAAAAAAAGTTACAGATTTTTGATCAGCAAATGCCTCATATTGCCCATAGTGCGCTTGTGTGGTCTTTTTCGCTCTTAAGCACATCTGCATTTGCTGCTAAATATTCAAAATGTTATCAATACATTTTTAATTCCATCGTTATATTTTCAGCTTATTTTGAACTTGTAAAATCTCGATAACGAATGAATTTGAGTAATTTCTTCAGATTTTGAGGATTTTTCATTTATTTTTGAGGAGTTTGGTAATTTTTTTAAGGCAACACTGGTATATATACGTTACATTTTTCGACCTCGCTATCGCCTGACCGGATAGCAATACCCTGACATTCTAGGATGGTATCCCTGCGGTCGATGTCTGCTTTGATAAGACGATACTGCACGGTGTGGTGCGTGATGAACGCTAGGCCACCACCATTATCTCGCTCGCGATCTCGACGGTTCACGTTGTATCCGGCGCCATTCAACAGTGTTTTGCCATGCAACTTCGTCTCTCGAACCGTAGCTACTAATATTTCACGCCGGTGGAGAAGGTGAAGAACAAACGCGTGAACAAATGAAAAAATATACAACAATGTCATTGGAGTATGTTGGAGTAGTTTTGTGCTACTCTGATGTAATGCAGAGATGGAGTATATGGTCCTGCCCTAGAACCTCGCAATGTTAATTGGACCATATTTTTTATATGAATTGTGGTTAATTTTAGAGTACTCCTTGGTCCTTCGGGAGTACTTTTTACATGCATGCATGGAGTAGTCGCGATTTTTGCAGGGACGGATAATTTTTTTGGCGTAGGAAAACAGTTTAAATAATGAATTCAATTGGGGTGTTCACAGTTCGTTCCAAATTGTGTCTGAAAATGTAGACGTCTACATTTTGAGACATCTTTAGCATCAAACTGTGAGCACCCCTTTCTAGCAGTCGTCGTAAAATCGTCTCAAAACTTTGCTGGTGTTGCCAGACATTTCTTCCTTGTGTGAATGTTTTATATGTCGCCTTTCGATTTTGTTTGTGAAAAATTGTAATTATTTAACTTAATTACCAATTCGTAATATTTGTTATTTCTTTTCCTTGATTTGTTTCTTTTCATCAGAAATTGCGCTCAAATTAAATGCAAATACAGAAAACGTGCCCAATAAATAAAAAAAATGTGATTAGTATTGCCATAATGCAACCCTGCTGCGAGGTTGCAAAATGTAGACGCGTAAAAAACATACCTTTGAGTGTGACAAAATGTAGACGGCGTCGTTTTCCAATTTTGTATGGGAAACAACAACACCACAGATTTTACGGTTAGAAAACGTCTTAAAATGTAGACGTCTACATTTTGAGACACTACTTGGAACGAACTGTGAACACCCCAAATGTAAAATTTTTGGATAGTTTTGCAAAATATGTACTAAAGACACAAAGCAGTGTCGCTATAGCCTAGATCAAAAAACCTTAAAGTCACGTCTGACTCGTTTGTGCGGTTTGTTGATTTCGATCTTATACATATGTACATACTGCTGGAAACACACACAAGTCTATCACAGATTCCGAGTGAACTCCCGTCGTGAAAAAATCACGAATTCGGGAGAAATGCTATCAGCAATTCCGACGCATTCGTAGCTAGTGATGGCTTTGGTTGTTGTTTGTTCTTATGTTTTGGTTTAATAATTCTAAATCAAAATAAAATAACGCGAAATCAGTGACACCATTCACACGAATTTCGAATTTGCGGGAGAATTTCGATTTCCCGATATGACAACGTCTGGATCTCCGACGGAATTCATGATAGGTCGGACAATATAAATATTCACATATTCTCATACATATCACTGCAAGATTGTCTTAATCCAAAAAATAAAAAACTCGAGAAAAAGGGCTTTATAGTTTACTGTTTGCATACGCTCCCATAGTAAGGCGGCCTTGAATTTCAGAAGAAGAGAGTCATAAAAAGTTCACCAAAAATGTGTGTCGAAAACAAACAAAAACAGTCAACTGATAGCGTTTCTGCATAGCTTTTGCCCGCGCCGCTGAAACAGTCGCAATGGCCGAGTGGCCAAAGCATTAAACTGCCGCTCGAGAGATACGCACATACTGGTATCCTGTCCTGCATACGCAGCAGGACATACATACTTGTTTTAGATACATTTAGAGGCACTGAAGTAAAATCGAGGTGCTAACGAATTAATATCGCTCATTTGCTGCAAGAGTGTCATAATCCAAACATAATTTTTTTTAGTTAAGAAGGATGCAGAAATTATCACCACCTCTTCTTCTATGTTGTGTAAAAATTGCACAGCTGTAATGATTAACAACAGCTCATTAGAAGAAAATGTGTCTTAATTCTTAGGGCCAATTTCAAATGAATATTTAAACGGCACTTAAGTTTAATTGTGGATTGTTACCATTTACCTTTCGTTGGGTTTCAGATCAACTTTGTTTAAAAATGCCCAAACAATTGGCAGCACTGCTGCTTGTTCCTTGAAATTGTTGTTGCATTTGCTTGTTTGTTTACATTAGGTTTGTTCGTCGAGCAAAAAATTTGTACGAATTATCATGATTTTTGCTCAAATCGCGTACGTGCAGACCGAAAAATTATCCGTCACTCAAAAGCTGAGAGCGCAAAGTGACAGTTCTCCTGAGAGAAGTTGCAAATTCTTGCTGGAAAAATTTTAGCCAGCAAGAATTTGCAATCACGAAAAACATGTGGCACATGGTTGCATTTTTGTCGACGATACTTTGAATAAATAAGTTCGTTAAATTTAAAAATTTATAAACACGAGCGATTTTTTATGAAAAAAGGAAGTAAGTACTTGTTGATATAATTAATTAAGTTAATTCGAATGATTTAAACTTAACTCGGCTGAAAAAAATTGTATTCGCAATCGGAATCGATTTAAGAAACCCGACAGCTAGTACCATAAAGAAATTGAAATGTTAAAGAATTTCAGGGAAACAAGAAATATACATGTAAGTATATCCTGTTTTTGTCCATCTGAAAGTATTTTAAAAATTCTATAAAAATTTATTATGTTTGAAATTCAACCGTGAACACCAGCTGGCAAATTTGTGTTCGTGCAGAAATTTGCAAGCTTCTCACATCAGAGAGCATTTGAGAGAATTTTTTCTTTTTCTTTCTTTATTTATTTTGAGTGTTGGATAATTCTTGCTGGATTTTCGGCGAACAAACCTATTTTGTGCTGAACAGCTGCATGTTTTTTGGCGGGATTTGGTAGGATTGATTAAGCAACCTACCATTCAATCTTGGTTGTTTGGTAGAAACACAGGGTACGATCAGAAGATCAAATGCAACCCTGCCATGTATTTTGTTGTTGCTGAGGAACATAAAATGTCAAACGAGAAATCTCAAATTACACCAATGTAAACAAGTTTGACAATTCAGAAAATAACCATTTTGCATACAAATGCAATGCATTAAAATAAATAAAATATAATTTATAAAAATTGAACAGTATTATGTGCTTGTACCATGAAACAAACTGAAATGCTGGCCCGTAGTGAACGTCTTTTGCCACATATTTCCGATTTCATAATAATTTTAAGTGGAGTGGTTGTGGAAACATAATCCCAACGCAATTAATAACTATCGTCACTGCTTAACAAATTACGTTAATATTGAAATTCGTGCTACCACCGTTGAAGGATGATTCAATAAAAATTTATAAACTGATGCTCACAGTGCTAAAGATAACTGAAATTCCTCTACCGCAACTCTACGAAGAGATTATCTGATTATATGAAGTGATCTATTAAACGGATTTATATGTGTTAATGTGCTCTTGCTAATGCATACTGCCTAGTAGCAAGGAACGAAAACTGCGTCTACTGGATGAAGATAATCATCTGGCAGATAGTGAGTTTTTAGTCGGTGATCCAGCTTCCGAAGAACCGCTTCTCTTTCGCTGTCATAAGATGATTTTGGGGACTGCGTCTGAAGTCTTTGAACCTTTGAACATATTAAATGCTAATCATATGAAACGACTGGTAATATTTCAAACACAGCATGTATGATACCATATCTACAAAATAGATTTTACAACAACTTGCATGTCCAGAATGTACTTAAATTATGGAGGGAGAAATTTTCCACCCTATTGAATGGCAGCAGCACTGAAAGTAGTGGAGAAGATGAACCCGAGCCCCCAGTCGATGACGATGTAGTCGATGTCCCACCGCCTAACTATGACGAGGTAGGAATAGCGATTACGCGGCTGAAAAACAAAGCTGACGGCCTGCCAGCCGAGCTATTCAGCTCTTATGCAGATATGGTCAGAAGAACGCATGCCCGACGGCTGGAATTTAAGTGTGCCCTGCCCAATCAACAAAAAAGGCGACCTGCCAAATACCGCGGGATCAGCCTTCTAAGCAAAGGTTATAAGGTGTTATCGAGTGTATTGTGTCGTCAACGAACTGATTGGACCTTATCAGTGTGGCTTTAGGCCTGGAAAGTCCACCATAGATCAGGGCCCTTACTCTGTAGTTCGATTCGAAAAAAAATTTGTTCGCTTTCGAACGATTGGTACTCTGAAAGCACCTTTCGAGTAACATTCGTTCGATGTTTGAATTCCATTCTGTTCCCTTCGAATTTTCTTTATCCCCTTTCGAATTTTCGAAAATTTGGTACTCCCTGCATCGAAAGCAAATGTCAAAATGGTGGAATTGTAGAAAATTCTATTCGACAGCAACCAAGCACTCGGACGTCCGCAAAAATGTAAGTAATTGCAATAATATTTGTGAAAATGTGTATTTATTTAATCAAAAAATAATTTTTAGGACAACGAAAATCAAACAACCAAATACCAAGCCTCGACAATTTGAAATATTGGTAAATTTTATGATGGAACACAGCGATTTGGCGAAAGGTCAAATTAAGGGTTTAGCTGCAAAGCAAACCTCTAATAATCTGTGGAAGAGGCTAGAAAATGAGCTTAATTCATGCGGACCTCCAACTCATAACTTCACTGAATGGTAAAAGGTAACAAATTTATTATGTTTTTGTGAACCATATTGTAAAACGTTATAATTTTTTTTTATGTAGATATGGGCAGATTATACAAGCAATATTAAGGCGAAGTTGCGAAGGAATAAGGAGAGCATGTCGGGAACAGGAGGTGGACCATCGAGATTCTGTTCATTAACTGCGACGGAAGAACAAGTGGTTGCGTTACTGAACATAGATGAATCTATAAATGGCGAGACTGAAACAATGCGCTTTGGTGCTACTACCTTCGGCGATCCTGCATCATCTAGCCCACTTGACTGTATAAACTTGGAGCCTGAAGAATATCCAAGTAATGATGCAGAGAATCAGCCACCGAATGCTATCCCCACTACGCCACCGATTGTTATTGCACCCCCGAATCGCGCACGCTCACTACCACTCGGCAAAGACAATTTGCTAAAACTGCAAGTGGAAAACCAATGCCAATATCACGAAAATTCGATGAAAAAGCTGGACGAAGTATGTGATAATTTAAATAGTTTAAGTAGATATTTTAAAGCAATGTTGAGCTCGAAGAGGCTAAACTTCAATTAAAACGAGAAAAATTTGAATTTTTCAAAAAAAATGAAAAAAAGAAAAGAAAACTGAAATTAAAAGCACTGAAGCTAAAAGCTAAACTTTGTAAATAGTTGATTTAAGTGTAGTTATTTTTACGAATTCATATTTTATAAGTTTTTTGTTCCTTTGAAGACTGATGAATTGTTTTTTAAGTTATTTATTTTTTAAATAGCAGATTAAGGTACAGAAGTTGCTAGTTGTATTAATCAAAAATAATGAATATTTTTTATTTTTATGATAATTTCAAATCCAAGCAATCAATGAATTAGTTGTATGTAATTTTTTGTTGAATTGTTACCTGTGAATGAAAAAGCTAATGAATATTTTTACATTTTTTTTATATACCAATGAAACTAAACTATATTTTGTGTCTTAGGTTCCTGAAATGTTTTACATATGTAATTTTATAAAATGAAGACTGAAAAAATACTTTTATTTTATTTATTTATTGTTGATATTTTTACAATATTCGCAATGTTTTTAATTCTGAAACTTTTTTAATACATTTTTTAAAAAAGTAATGCTGATTATCTAACAGAAATCATAGAAATCTAAGTTGTAAACTTGTGTCAAAATTAGGAAAATATCAACAAATTTTCATACAAATAGCCAACTTTTTTTACTAAAATTACTTGAAAAAATTTGGCCTGTTAAACTTAAATATAATGTGAAAGTTCGAAGTCCATAAAAAATTCCGCTGATTTTTGATAACTTTCTTTGCGGTGTTGTGCATTTTCTTCCATATAAAAAAATATACTTTGTATGGAAAAAAATGTCCAAGACCGTCAGCAAAGAAAGTTATCAAAAATCAACGGAATTTTTTATGGACTTAGAACTTCCACATTATATTTAAGTTTAACAGGCCAAATTTTTGTCAAGAAATTCTAGTAAAAAAGTTGGCAATTTGTATGAAAATTTGTTGATATTTCCTAATTTTGGCACAAGTTTACAACTTAGATTTATACGATTTTTTTAGATAATCAGCTATACTATTTTAAAATATTTACAAAAAAGTTTCAGAATTAAAAACATTGCGAATATTGTTAAAATATCACTTTATGATTTGATTTTGAGCTACTATGTATACACACACTTGAATTAATAAAATATTTTGCTACACCTATGCAATTAAACTGTTTCTTATTTCATCTCTTAAGTTCCTAGAAATATTTGCTGTACTACTGTCCGCTTCCACCATATACACAGTTTCTAATAAATGTACATCTTCTGTGGGAAAAACTTCTGAAGGTTGCAGCTCAGCTTTAAATTGCAGACAAATGTTGTGCAAAGCGCAGCAAACGTTCATTATAGCTGAAACCTTTTGCGGAGTATAATGCAGCTCGCGTGCTGCCAAAAGACATCGAAACCTTCCTTTCAATATTCCAAATACTCGTTCGATGATTGACCGTCCTTTGGCATGGCAGTGATTAAACCGGCCTTCCGCTGAATTTTCGGCGGCATTACGATAGGGAGTTAACATCCATGGTTCCAATGGATATCCTGAGTCGCCTTAAATAATTTGAATGCAATTATTAATATATTATCGTTATTAAAGTATTAATTGATGCTAACCAAGACTCCATATCCCTCTCTCGCCATTATCAAAACGAGCTTTTAAAGCCCTTCTCTCACTGGACAGGTTCCATACATGGGAATCATGGCATGCACCACCGTATCGCGCGTCAACAGCTCTAATTCTCATCTTGTGGTCACACATCTAAGAATTTTAATTTGAAAAATTGTTGTTGAAAACCTTCATGATAATGCAATACTTACAACCATTGCATTCATACTGTGCTTCAGTTTTCATTGTAGTACAAATGCTCATTCCTTGTTGGTCTTATCATTTGTATATGTGTGCCATCTATTGCAAACAACACGCCCGGAATGCCACACTTTTCATAGAAGTATAATTTCGCCTCTGTTTCCTCTGCGTCCGTACTTGCAAAATTAATGTGTAGTTGGCAAAGCGTTTTCTCAATGGCTTTGCACACTTCAATAAGGCAGCGTGAATTGACTGCTGAGAAAGGCCTACGTGTTGGTCTTGGCCAATTTGGTGTTGGTAACCTCCTTGCCCCAATAATTTCGTTGCGGCGGCCAGCTTAATAATGGGCGGAATTGCTGTGGATTTTCGAGGAGTACTTAACTCCGGCGTAATGGCATTTAGCACGTACCGAAACGCTTGCTTGTTTAGGCGGAAATTTTGCGTAAAACTGTAAAGAGATAATTATAAATACATAAAATATAAATAGTCACAAATAAAGCAATCCTTTTACCATTTATCATTGAGAGTGAATATGTTGGCCTTATCCCTAAGCGCTCTCAATTGCACTCGTTCCGCCACTTGGCCTTCATCTGCTTCCAACCATATCGCCACTGGATCCATTTGGTAATTTTTTTTATCAAGGACTTTCACTAATATTAAATATATTTAACACAACAATTACTGAGTTCTTAAGTGCACAAACTTCACAATCGAAATGTTAGCAATTTCATCTTGTTTTGATTTTAGTTTCTTTCTTTATTTTGCTTTGCGTTTGACATTTGGCGAACAGTGTTGCTCTCTTTTTTCGAATATCTTCGAAAGTTGATTCGAAGAACTATGGAGTACGAATGTGGCTTCGATTCGAATTTGGCTTTCGAATAGAACAACCTTTCGACTCGAACTACAGAGTAAGGGCCCAGGTATTCACAATACGCCAAATCTTGGAAAAGGCCCGCGAGAATAGGAGCGACACACCATCTATTTGTCGATTTCAAAGCCGCTTTCGACAGCACGAAGAGAAGTTGTCTTTATACCGCGATGTCTGAATTTGGTATCCCCGCGAAATTTAATACGGCTATGTAAAATGACTTTGAGCAATTCCATCAGCTTTGTCAAAACCAATTTGTTTGACACCAAACGAGGTTTCCTCCCTTTCGTCTAATATCTTTAATCTGATGTTGGAGAAGATAATAAGAACTGCAGAATTTAACCGCTCAAGCACAATACTTAACAAGAGCGTACAATTACTGGCGTCTGCCGACGACATCGATATTATCGGTAAAAACAAGGGCTACGTCTGTCCTGCCTTTCGGGATTAGATAAAGAAGCAAATCGAATGGGTCTGGTGGTAAAAGAGGACAAAACGAAGTATCTCCTGTCATCACACAAACAGTCAGAGCATAGGCGACTTGGCACACACGTCACTGTTGACAGTTACAAGTTTGAAAAAGTTGATGACTCGGTTTTTTTTGGGAACCAGCATTAACACCAATAAGAATGACAGCCTTGAAATCCAACGTTGAAGTACTCTTGCCAACAAGTGCTACTTTGGACTGAGTAGGCAATTGAGAAGTAAAGTCCTGTATCGTCGTACAAAGTTCACTCTATATAAGTCACTCATCATGCCTTTGCGGCTCTTGGAGTTTTCGAGAGAAAGATTCTGCGAAAGATTTACGGACCTTTACGCGTTGGCGATGGCGAATACCGCAGGCGATTTAACGATGAGCTGTATGAGCTTTACAGCGATATAGACATAGTGCAGCGAATTAAAATTCAGCGGCTCTGCTGGCTTGGCCATGTCGTTCGAATGGAAAGAAATGCTCCTGCTCTGAAAGTATTTAACGGGGGCCGCGATGCTGGCAACAGAGGAAGAGGAGGGTCTCCTCTGCGTTGGAAAGACCAGGTGGAGAAGGACTTGGCTTCAATTGGCTTTTCCTATTGGCGAAAGTTGGCATAGAAGAGAAATGACTGGCGTGCTGTTTTGGACTCGGCCAAAATCACTTAGGCGGTTACAGCGCCAATAAAGAGCAATTCCTAAGACTAATAGATGCGGTCTGTCAACTAGATTTTAAAAAACTATCAAGAGCGGATTTCGGAACGGGGCCTGCTGTGTCATTTGTTTAATATACATTACAGTTTTATACATATGTACTTGTATGAAGGTTTGCATACTATTCATGTGTATGCTTACATAGATACTTATTTATACCTACTGATATACACAGACACCCACATGAAAATTACTAATTAGTATTGCTTTTCTTAAACACGTTGAAAAGGCAGTAGCTGCCTTGTTCACAGATAACATTTGAAACATTTTCACCAGTATAAAGTAATATTTATGTTTTATTTATTTGTTTTACAATAAAACATCTACACAATGTAAATTTGTACTTACAGATAAGTGATGTACATCTAGTAAACGCAAACCCTCAAAGCTCCAGTAGCATGTCGATACAGTTATTTACTAGTTCATTAGTATGGCAAAATTATTAAAAAGTAACTTATTTTAACTAATAAAGACAAGTTTTGCCACAAATGTGTAAAGTAGAATTAATGAGTAATTTTCTTATTTTACTGTGTATAATGCAATAAGATCTAGATCTATACGTGCATGCATGTTATGTATATTTAAACATTTCAATATATTTTTAAAATGGGACCCATTGTGATTACGGCTTGGAGAGTTGCCCATCGAACTTAAGAACGGCGAGTGTGCGCAGTTGAAGAAGGCAAGAATACTACAAGGCCGCAGGGCCTAACTTTAGTCGTAAGAATTTCAGGAAATTCTGATTGCTGTAGCGAAGCAGTGCGCTGCTATCGATATCTTCACGTAAAAATTACTCTGTTGCCTCAGAGTTTCTCAAAACACATTGCACAAATGCGCACGAGTCTTTTGTGGTCCTGAGTAGAAGATTTCGCTTGATGCGTTGTTCTGGTGGTTGTGGTTGCTTCTATTTTAGTTGTGGCGGTAGTTCTTGCGCAGGCCTGGTAGTGACCAGAAATGGTAGAGTTCTGAACTGAACTTGCTCAGTGAAGAACTCCAATTGTGATACGAAATAACGCATCTGCAACCAAAATAGAAATTTGCATACATACATATCATTAATTTCATCAAACATTTAAGCTATAGTCTCACCTGTTTGAAATCCCAAGTACCAACAAGCGTTGCCTTGGATTTTAATTTAATGAAATTATTGCCCGGTTTACACTTTCAGGCGCGATTCTTTGAGGGGTGATGATGTCGGTGTACTGATGAATTTCTCATCTTTGCTGTCACTAACCGACCGGTGTTGCTACCTCGCCAGTAGGTGGTGAAACAATGTTGACAGAAAACCATTTCGTTTGGTTCCAAGGCACGTACACGTACATATATTCTAGCGCATCGCCATGCAGCACATCTGCATCTCCTTCCAGCACATCGCCATCGCCCTTGGCGTGAGCGACACTCATAGCGTCAACCACTTCCGATTCTGCTTCCCCTGACTCTGGTTCTTCTACTTCATGTTCATCTGTAGCTATTTCCGAACACCCTGTTTCCACACAACACCTGCGGGTTTGATGTATTCAGCCATTCAACAGAATCCTGCTCGACGTTGACTGTTTTTTTTTTCAGATTTTTGGCATTTCTTGCTGAAAAATAATTCAGGAGTGGATAATACATAATTAAATAAACATTTTAAAGATATTTTTTTTGCAAACTTACCTAAAATATATTTTCGGAGCCTGTACCTAAACTCCTTCGGCTTAGGGTGATCGTTTAATCCTCCATTGCTTCGTATGTTCCCGAAGAAGTGCTGCAGCAAATCTTGATTTAGACGCCGTGTGACAACTCAGTTGAAGTTGTACTTTACTACCACATACTCGTACAACTGTAACAGTGCGTCATTCGTTACCAAAACTCTTCTTTGAAACTGTTGATGCAATTTTTACGAGGGATGACAACATCTGACATGAAATTATTCATCCGCACCAAAATCTGGAGCTGCTGCTGCATCTTCCGTCCAAATGGGACCTTCAAGTAAATTATATGGAGACAATACATTTATTTTTAATTTGTTAACTTAATGAAATATTACCTTTCCAGGATAGTTTAACATTTTAACGGAGGAAATGAGCACGCCGTACCAATCATTCACCAACTGAATTAGTTCAGCTGTCTTAATCGCTTGTTTGCAGTCGTGTTAGAAATCAACTGTGTCGCCAATTTTATATTTTGTTTGCCTGAAAGTTTTGCGTCAATTACATTAGCTACGAGATTACATAATAGTTATTATTAACATACCTATCCCTTTTACAGCTAAGTGCTCTTCTGTTAACTTGAATGTTATGGATAGGTCGGATACAGATGTGAACCCCATAACATCAACGATTGCGCGCGTGGTTAATGTACCGTCTTTCCAAACGAATCCAGTATCAATAAAATTATTTCGGATGAGCTTCAATAGATCCGAAACATCCGCAATTGCGAAAACCTTCGCCTCCGGGTCAATAGGGTTGGTGAACCATGGGTGTTCTAATTAATTGTTAATTAGCTATGTATTAGTGAATTAAATGTATAACTGGAGTGATACCGAAGTCTCTCCAAAGCTTTTGGGGCGATGGGCCCATATCCCAGACCATCGCAAGAACAGGGAAGCCAGCGTTTTGCACAGCCGAAATAATCGTATGTTCGACGGTTATTTTACAATCAAAATCGTAAAATACTGGTTGCTTCCAGGATTTAAATAATCGGGGCGCCATAACCACTTGAACATAATTTGCGGGCTTCCTGACGAAGTCGTCGGTAGGCTTCATCTCATCGAAAGCCAGCACACACACTTTTTTAACGGCAGTGAGCTCGTGAATTTGGCGCATTAACTGCCATACCTAAACAAAAGCGTTGGGCGGAGCGGTTTCTGACGCTTAGCGTTAGCGCCGAAGTGCCATACCTAAACAAAAGCGTCAACGCTACGTCAAATGCAGAAATAACACCAACAATAAGCATAGGTTTGTTTGTGTGTAACACGAAAATGACAGTTTCGCCCTTTTCTGCAGCCAACTTCAATACCTAACGCCCTGTCGACATCGGATTTTCCAACCGCTCAGCGTTGACGCCGCGTTGTTTCGGTATGCTTCATACAAATTGTAAGGGCATGAGAATTTTTTGACAGCCAGACAACGCTGACGCTTTTGTTTAGGTATGGCAGTAAGTCCAATGCAACGGATAACTTTCCTTCACCAACACATCTAACGTTTTTGTCTACAAAACAAATAAAATCTTATAGCAAATTTACAGAATTTTGTTCAACGTTATACATACCTTTTGCAATTATTTTTCTAACCTATCCGTCTGTGAATATGGACCGAATGAAAGACATCAAAAATGCATTTTCGTCTAGCTGGGCTTTACGTTTTGTTGCGGCCCGCTTGCCTTTAGCATGTTCGATGTATCTATTTAATGTTTAAGGGCCGGTTGTTCAATGTCTGGTTATCATTACTTGCCCGTTAAACATCATTATCGACGATTTCGACATCATGCATATAGCATGTGATCGATAAAGCAGTCGTTGTTTCTAACCGGAGCTTCTACCTCCGATTTGTGCTAATCAGACATTGAACAACCGGCCCTAAGTGTTGTCAAAGTAACCCCTGCATACGGTATGATCTGCATATTTACGTTCTCTTTGGCCACATCTTCGTATGTACTTACATTTGTGTGTACGCAAACGTCCTAACTCCTATTTATGCACTTCAAACCGTTTTGCAGTATTTATCATTTTTGTTCGTTCCTCCGTTAAACGGAGTATATTCTATGTTACACATATACATATGTACATTCNTTCAAACCCTTTTTCAGTATTTATCATTGTTTTCGTTCCTCCGTTAAACGGAGTATATTCTATGTTACACATATACATATGTACATCTGTTTAGTGAAAATGTAAATGCTTGTTGCCTTTGTTCGCTAACCGCAATGTGCCAACCGCTATTTCTCCTTTGTATATACATATGTATGTACATAGTTTGCCAAATTTGGTACATTCGCTCACAAGTTAAGAACATTAGTTCAATCGTCGATCATTGGAGAAAAGCGATGGACACACTGCGGTAAGTATTACCTATTTGTACATTTGCATATGCTAAAATAACTTCTTAACCTTTAGAAATAAACCGAATCTGAACTGAAGTCGAGTTAAGCAGACACAATTAAAGCGTTTTATTTGGATTCGCGTTAAATTCGCCAGCGGAATCGACGACATCTGTATTTCGCAGTGTGTCTGCCATATACTTGGAACTGCAAATTTTATTTGGAAGTTAATTGCCATTGCCAACTCGCTGCTTAGTTGCAGCAATATTACATCGCTGAAGGTTACATGGGCAAATCACCTCGTCGAAGCCCCCGATTAAATAACGAAATGGAAAGTAAGGATTCAGGTTCGAATCCGGCCACGTCGAAAAGTGCCAGAACGAAAATCACCGGCGATGGAATCGCCACCAAAGCTACAAGCACAGCCAGTGCCACGCAATCCGCCATTACCGTCGAAGGCGCAGCCAGCGCCTCAAAAGCCGCCTCCACTACCGCCGGAGCAATTAGCCGTAACTCTCCAACGCCTGCGCCACCAACATCCTCTGCTCGTCAAGTGGTCATGATGCAGGCTATGCAAAAGCGTATCACCATGCTAGAAAATACCCTGAAAGCAGCCGAAGCATAGCTGAGGGATCACGAATTCCAAACTGAAGCTGATAATGCGCACACGACCGGGGCTTCAAATCCCCAATTTCCCACAACGCATTGTCAAGTAGCGCCGTCGCCGGAACTACAATTACCGACGGTGTCTATCGGCAATCCGCTTCCAGTAACGTCATTTGCAGATAGCCGCCAATCGCCGTTGCATCTCGTAGCATCGGCGCATGCTCAAAACGTTCAGTACGTCACATCTAATGGCATGCCATTGCCACACAATACATATGCGTATTCGGCCACACCTAACAGTTATGTCATTTCTGTGAACTGAATGGCGTCCGCTCACGCCAACGTGGGTCCTGTAGCAACACAGTCGTCTTACTTGCCTAGGCAAATGCAGGCCTTGCCGGATTTCTGTGGCAAAGCAGAAGACTGGCCGATATTCTACACTGCGTTCACAGAATCCACTGCAGTCTATGATGTCGAGTCAGTACGAGACTCCAGACGCCGTGTCGTACTGCACACACCGCCGAGTCGCACCGTCATGTGAGATGCCCAATATGCCAGAGTCCACACTAGCTAGCCGAGTGCAGAACGTTCATCGATCTCACTGTGCCGAACAGGTGGACCGAAATAAAGAAACGCCGCCTGTGTTTCTCATGCCTTAACGCCGGACATGGAACTTGTAATTGCCAACGGCAAAAGCCATGTGCCACAGAAGGGTGCGCAAGAATGCACCATAAATTACTCCACGAAAGCGGATGTAGGGCCAACAATGTGGCCGCACAGATTCACCATCGTAATATGAGCATGCCAATAGCCGAACGCTCCTCGCATACTCAAGGTTCATTGTATTTACAACCACCAAGTGATGCGGATGCTGCAGTTCTCAGTTGCAGTCGCGGTTCCTCTGACAGCAAGCTATTGTTTAGAATTTTGCCAGTCGTGTTGTACAACAAACATAAGCGCTTCGAAACATATGCCCTAATGGACGATGGTTCGTCGATCACAATGATCGACAATACTCTTTTGCAGGAATTGGGTGTGCATGGCAGTGAACATCAACTGAATTTGTAATGGTTCGCAGGGCGCGCGGCGCAGGAACCAGCCGTGGTAGTAGACTTGTTGGTCAGCGGAGCTGGCATGCAGAAGCGATATAAATTGCGAAGAGTTTATGGAGTATCGAATTTGCAGCTGCCATCGCAAAGCCTAAGTAAAGCGGAGTTGAGCTGTGATGACACTCACGTAAGTAAGTTGCCAATACAAACATACTCACAGGTCCGCCCTAAGTTGTTGATCGGGCTGGATCATTGCCATCTTGGTTTACCCTCGTCCACTTTGAAAATGAATATGAATGGTCCGTTTGCAACGAGCACTGAGTTAGGTTGGGTGGTGTATGGCCCAACTACAAACAAACAACGGTCGTTGCCGACATGCTTGCATGTGAACAGTCAGAGTGATCAGTCATTGCATAACTTAATGGCTGATTACTTTGACACAGAAAGCTTTGGGATAAGGCCAACACCCGCCATCGAAAGTGAGGCTGATGCTCGTGCGAAGAGAATTCTCGAGAAGACTACATTCCTCGTCAATGGGAGATTTCAGACGGGTCTTTTGTGGAAGCATGACAAGGTTGAGCTCCCTGATAGCTATCCCATGGCGCTGCGGAGGCTTAGAGGTATTGAAAAGAAAATGAGTCGCGTTGGTGCGTTCGCTGATGAATATAAACGCATCATAGAGTCCTACATAGCTAAGGGTTATGCGCGTAAGCTGTCACCAGCAGATGCTGCCTTGTCGTCGTCGAAAACCTGGTACTTGCCACACTTCTCCGTTGCAAACCCTAATAAGAAGGGCAAGTTGCGATTGGTTTTTGACGCAGCTGCTGAGGTGGGGGGTACTTCACTCAATACGCATCTACTAAAGGGACCACAGGACTAAAAGTCGTTGCCGTCCATTCTCTTCCACTTCCGCGAAGGTGCAGTTGCGGTGTGTGCGGACGTGAGAGAAATGTTCCACCAAATATTGGTGCGGCGGCAAGATAGATGCGCTCAACGATTTCTGTGGCGAGGAGGTGATGCTACGAGGAAGCCAGAAGTCTTCGAGATGTGCGTAATGACATTTGGTGCTGCATGTTCGCCATGTTCTGCACACTACGTCAAAACCGTCAACGCGTTAGAACACCGGAATGGAAACGCCGTCGTAAACCGTGCAGTAAAATCCATATTAGACCATCACTATGTGGACAACATGTTTGATAGCTTCGGTACAGTACAAGAAACTATCGCCGTTTCGCAGGCAATGCGCGATATACACTTGAACGCTGGATTCGAGCTTAGAAATTTTTCGTGAAACTCGCAGAAGGTAATAAAAGAGCTGGATGGTGACGAGGGCAAGCGATCTAACTCGAAGAAGGAGGGCTTGTTGGTGGAAATAGTCCTCGGACTATTTTGGCAGCCCTCAACCGATTGCTTTGGGTTCAAGCTAAAATTTCATAACGTGGACGCAGCGGTTGTATATGGGTCGAGGCATCCTACCAAGAGAGAGCTCCTCAGCATCGTGATGTCCATTTTTGACCCTTTAAGGTTTTTAAGTAACTTTGTAATCGGAGCTAAATTGATTATGCGCGAGGTGTGGAGGCACGACATTCGTTGGGATGAGCCGTTGCCGACTAGCATCAACGAAGCATGGGATAAGTGGCGAAATTAGCTGGTGACTGTCGTAGAGTATACTATTCCGCGGTTCTATTCTCGCATGGGTATGCCGAAAACGCTACAGCTTCACGAGTTTGTCGACGCAAGTGAGGTAGCCTTCGCCGCCGTCGCCTATTGGAGGTCTAAAAGTTCCAGTGACGGGATCGAAGTGGCGTTCATTTCCGCGAAGTCAAAGTGCGCTCCAATAAAGTCATTAACTGTGCCTCGACTTGAACTCCAAGCGGCCGGGCTCGGGACTCGCCTAATGAACAGTATACGAGAGGAGCATTCTCTAGACGTGAACCAGTGTACTTTGTGGAGCGATTCCAAGACAGTGGTCAGGTGGATTAGGAGCGAACATCGTCGCTACAAACCGTTCGTTCAGCACAGGATAGCGGAAATATTGGCCGCTACCAACTCATCAAACTGGAAGTGGTTACCAACTGAACTCAATGTCGCCGACGAAGCTACACGCGCGAACAATCGCCTTGATTTCCGAGCAACAGCCCGTTGGTCATGTGGTCCGACATTTTTGCATCAGCCGCAGCAGTATTGGCCTAACAACAACACCGTGGTACCCAGCGAAGACGAGCATGATGAANCGCAGCAGTATTGGCCTAACGACAACACCGTGGTACCCAGCGAAGACGAGCATGATGAAGAACTACGCCCTAAATACGCTCTGGTAATCGTTAACTATAATATAATTGATTTTAAACGTTTTTCTTCCTTGACAAAACTGGTGAGAGTTGCAGCCTGGGTATTGCGCTTTATGGACACTTGCCGTCTCCGTGTTCAGGCAGACAGTCGATATGGGTTGACTGCGCGAGAAGTCGAACTTGCCAAGAAGCTATTGTGCCGCCTTGTTCAACGGGAGGTATTCGCTGCAGAACTTCAGCAGATACAGAACGGCCAAAATATCGCACGTAACAGCGCGCTGCTACAGCTCTCGCCATATATAGACGAAGATGGTGTGCTCCGCGTGAATGGTCGCATCGACGCCGCCAGCTGGCTGCCCATAAGCTCTAAACACCCCATCATATTTCCGCCAAAGCACTACTTCGCGAAACTGGTTGTGATGCACTACCATAAAGTTATGCGGCACCAGAATACTGAGGCTACAATATGCCAGATACGACGCCTCTATTGGATCCCACAACTACGAACTTTGCTACGCAGCGTAATCACGCACTGTTTGGAGTGCCGCTTGAGAAAGGTACAGCCTGAACCGCCTCAAATGGCGCCGCTACAAATTAACAGGCCCACGCCGTATATAAGGTCATTTAGCTATACGGGACTAGACTGCACGGGACTAGGTGCACTTAGAGCTGGCCCATGATTTGAGCACTGACTCATGCATTGTTGCTCTACGAAACTTTATGAATCGTCGTGGTGTGCCTATACGTCTACGTTCCGATAATGGTAAGAACTTTGTCGGCACAAAAAGGGAAGCCAAACGTTTCCGTGAGGTGTTCGACTGCAGCCGCATTCAAGATGAGCTAACCCGCAAGGGAGTTGAGTGGATATTTAATTCCCCGTTTAACCCATCGGAAGGAGGCGTCTGAGAGAGATTAGTGCAATGCGTCAAAAGGGTGTTACGCCAAACCTTGAAGGAGACAGCGCCTAAGGAGCACACGCTCAACTGCTTCCTGATTGAGGCGGAAAACATCGTAAACTCCCGGCCTCTGACGCATTTGCCTATATCCGTCGACCAAGAGCAGCCCCTTACACCTAACAATTTTCTTCTGGGTGAGCCGAACGATGCACATACGCCAACCGCAGAGAGCGTACTAGAGAAGATTTTCGTACTACGTCAGCAATGGAGAATCGCCCGCCAGTTGAGGAACCACTTTTGGAAGTGGTGGATAACCGAATATTTGCCAACATTGACCCGTCGAGTCAAGTGGTGTCAACCAGGGAAGCCTATACAAGAAGGGGACCTAGTTTTTATATGCGACCCTAACGTACCAAGACGTGAATGGTGCCGTGGAAAGGTAGAGCGTGTCTACCCTGGGCATGATGGTGAGATTAGGCGAGTCAACGTCCGAACAGCTGGTGGTGTAAAGCAGAGAGCAGTATCCAAGCTGGCGATCCTGGACACTGAATGTGGTGAATCGGGCTGATTCACGGGGCCCGGGATGTTGCGGCCCGCTTGCCTTTAGCATGTTCGATGTATCTATTTAATGTTTAAGTGTTGTCAAAGTAACCCATGCATACGGTATGATCTGCATATTTACGTTTTCTTTTCGTATGTACTTACATTTGTGTGTATGCAAACGTCGTAACTCCTATTTATGCACTTCAAACCGTTTTGCAGTATTTATCATTGTTTTCGTTCCTCCGTTAAACGGAGTATATTCTATGTTATACATATACATATGTAAATCTGTTTAGTGAAAATGTAAATGCTTGTTGCCTTTGTTCGCTAACCGCAATGTGCCAACCGCTATTTCTCCTTTGTATATACATATGTATGTACATAGTTTGGAAAATTTGGTACATTCGCTCACAAGTTAAGAACATTAGTTCAGTCGTCGATCATTGGAGAAAAGCGAAGGACACACTGCGGTAAGTATTACCTATTTGTACATTTGCATATGCTGAAAATAACTTCTTAACCTTTAGATATAAACCGAATCTGAACTGATGTCGAGGAAAGCAGACACAATTAAAGCGTTTTATTTGGATTCGCGTTAAATTCGCCAGCGGAATTGACGACACGTTTTGCGTTCTTCTCAAGCAACTGCTAATTTTGCGCTGTCAAATTGGCAATCTCCAGGTCCATTGTACACTGAAGAAGCCTGTGCCATCTATTGCATATTAGGGCTGCAAAACTATCGATGGCACCTATTCAACTATCAATTGATAGTCCGGACCAGGGTTGTTGCGAATATTCGCATGCTCACGTGAGAAAAAAATTTATTTTAAAAATCTTTAGAAAAACCTGACACATCTGGTTTGGCTTGTAAGCATCCGCGGATGTTAGCTGTTTGATATTCGCATCCGCTCATGTCTGAAATTCCACATTTGCAGTCTTGACTATCGACTATCGTCGCATTTTTGTATCACAAAATTCTTGGAAAATTCCAGAAAGTAAATTTTATTAGTTCTTGAAAAGCCCTATGATTCTTCTGCAGGTATGGATTTTGAAAGTAAGTAATAATTGTATTCAACAATTTTATTGAGCTTGAGGCCGTTTTTGAATGAAAATGGTGTGTAATAATTCTCCAATGAAATGACTAATTTAAAATACTATTTTATTTAATATAATAATATATAGGAATTAATAACATGCGCACAACGGAAGAGAAGGATGAGGCGTCAAAGGATCTCTTCTATGAGCGCTTGGAACGTACATATGAGCGCTGCTCCCGACACGATGTCAAAATCGTGCTTGGCGATTTTAATGCCAAGGTGGGAAAGGAAGGGATCTTTGGCGCCACTGTCTTAAAATTCAGCCTCCACGACGAAACGTCCGATAACGGACTGAGGCTGATCGACTTCGCCGGGGCCCGAAACATGCTAATATGTAGTACTAGGTTCCAGCATAAGAACATCCACCAAGCTACATAGCTGTCTCCAGATCGAAAAACGAGAAACCAAATCGATCATGTTGTGATATACGGAAGGCATGCTTCAAGCAGTTTTAGACGTACGTACACTCCGAGGGCCAAACATCGACTCGGGCCACTATCTTGTTGTAGCCAAGATACGCACCCGCCTCTGTGCAGCAAAAACTGTGCGCCCAACAATGCAAGGAAAGCTTAACGTCGAAAAGCTGCAATCACAACAGACGGCCAATTTATTCGCCACTCGACTCACACACCTGCTCTCTGAGAGCACTCTTCAACAATCCGACATACACGAGCAGTGGAACCACATTTCCCGATCATTAACTACCGCCGCCGAAGAAGTAGTTGGATTTCAGCGAGCCCGAATGAACAAGTGGTACGATGAGGAATGTCAAGAAGCCGCAGAGAAAAAATATGCCGCCTACAGGGCCACGCCGCGATCGGGCGCAACGCGAGCCATGTGGGACCGTTATAGGGAACTGAAGAAGGAAGCGAGACGTATTTGCCGGAATAAGAAAAGAGAGGCCGAAATACGTGAGTGCGAAGAGCTTGAGATGCTGGCCGACAAGAAGAACGCCCGAAAATTCTACCAGAGGGTTAGGCGACTTACGGAAGGTTTCAAGACCGGGGCGAACTCCTGTAA
>NW_016157088.1:100446-109688 GCF_001687245.7 Rhagoletis zephyria | reverse complement strand
TGGACACCGACGCTCCAGCTCTGAAAGTATTCAACGCGGTACCCGCTGCTGGTAACAGAGGAAGGCCTCCTCTGCGTTGGAAAGACCAGGTGGAGGCTTCACTTGGCATTTCCAATTGGCGTCAGTTAGCACAGAAAAGAAATGACTGGCGTGCTGTTTTGGACTCGGCCAAAATCGCTTAGGCGGTTACAGCGCCAATAAAGAAGAAGAGAATAACATGCGCAATGCAGTATTTTCTAATACCATCCACATCCGCTGAGTCGGAATGAATTTTAATAGGGCTGGGTTCACTGAAAACGATGATATGATTCTATCTATTAACAAAACTTATTGGGTCGTCGAGTGATCTTTTATGAACTGCTTTAAAATTAATATCCACTTGAAGTTCTAAAAGTACATATAAAATTAACTAAAAAAAAAAGAGTTACATAAGAATTGTTTTAACAAAAATTACATAATTAATGAAAATATAAATTTTCTTTTTGATGCTTTTTAACAAATGAAATATTCCCCCTAGTTATTATGAATTCATACGATGCACGATAAACGCCTGCATTCTGTTATTCTATATTACGAATCGATGTAGTTGTATGAATTCCGGTAGTTAGCTTAGCTGATTTCTATCGATAGTTTGACAGCTCTATTGCTATAACACGCCTGGAATGCCACATTTTTCATAAAAATAGATTTTTGCCTCTGTTTCCACTGCGTCCGAACTTGCGAAGGTAATGTGATGGGACATTGACTGCTGCAAAAGACCTACATGTTAATCTTGACCAATCTGATGCTGGTATCCTCCGTGTCCCAATAGTTTTAGTGCGGCGGCCAGCTCTAAAATTGGCGGAATAGCTATTGATTTTCGGGAGTGTTTAACTCCGGTATAATTGTGTTTAAAACGTACAGAAACCACATATGTAATACTTCTATATTGGTAGTAAGCTAACATCTCAATGTGTAAGCATTTCGAAATCAAAGCGAGACAGTCTAGTACTGTTTTTGTCAATGTATTGTGTACTTGAGTGGCGGTTTTGTAAATGTGTCGTGTACATGTTTATTTATAAACGTATGTGTTCCTTTTCTTTCGTACGTGTTTATTGATATATCTGTACTGTAGTGTTTTCGGACGGTACTAGCTCTTACTGCCAATATAGGAGTATTACATATATGACAGAAACGCTTGCTTGTTTAGACGAAAATTATGTGCAAAACTGTAAAGGAATAATTATGAATACATAAAGATAGTCTACAAATAAAACAATATTTTTACCATTTATCATTGAATATATTGGCATTCTCCCTGATCGCTCTCAATTGCACACGCTCCGTCACTTCATCATCTAACCATAACGCCACTGAATCCATTTGCTAATTCTTTATTTAAAGATTTCCACTTTTATTCACAATAGAAATGTAAGCAGTTTCAATAGTTGCGTTCCAGATGCTTCACGATTTGCAGGTTTTTACAGGAAGTCGTTCCAGGTGACCACCTCCCATAAGGGTTATTAATAGGGAAAACAGCTGTTCCTGCAAATCGTGAATTTCGTGAATATCGTGAAGCATCTGGAACGCAACTAATGTGTTTGTTTTGGTTTTACTTTCTATTAGTATTTTGCTTTGCGTTTGACATTTGGGGAACAGTGTTGCTTATTATTTTCGAATATCTTCGAAAGTTTATTCGAACGAACTATGGATTACGAATGTACGCTTGAATCGATTTTTCTTTTCGAATAGAACGGCCTTTCGAATCAAACTACAGAGTAAGGGCCCTGGTCAGTTTACTAAACTCTAAACCTCTGACGAATCGTTGAACCAGAAGTCCGTAAAACTATGTTCACTTTACAGCATAAATTACTTTGTTTCGATGAAATTACTTCACATAAGCCAAATACGTTCACATTTTCTTTAGATATGAGATAAGCAAGTGTACGTACGAGTGCGTGGTTTGTACTTGATTTCAAAAAACAAATGGATGCATACTTTTAGACATTTTTTTTTTAATTACTCAAAAGTAGGGGCTAAAATAAATGAAAAATCCTTTTATTCCTCATCTGGTTCTCGATTTATGATAAATTATTTAATTTATTGACAGATTTTACAAAGCGAAATTACTTGATTTCAGCATGATTTGCGTGAATGACCGTGCTTTTATTCTCATTTTTATAAACTCGCTTTCTTCTTTACTTCATTTTAATTTGCACAAATTTACATACATATATGTAAGCTCACAATTTAGTTTGCTAGATTTGTAAACAAAGCTTCTCAGGGATAAAAAATATACTATTGTTAACAACCTAAACGAGCGAAATTCATAATAGCGCTATTCTTCATCGAATGAGCGTCATAATACCAAATCAAAATTCGTTTGATCAGCACTTTCGACCACAGCCGAAGATCGAATGCAACTCATAATAGGGGCCTATACCTTTACTGTAATGTTTTCAGACGGTGCTAGCTGTTACTGCCAATATAGGAGTATTACACACGATGCAGCGAAACAAAGGTGTCGCCTTCCGCGGACCGCTAACGCTGACGTCACATTATTATTTCTTCGCACTAGTGCTGAATATTCAATTTTCATATTGTACCTATTTGCCGAAAAGTTGTACCTAAAAGTAGATATATGTACCAAAACAGTAAACATGTGCATATATTTTTGATAGTTGGTGGACCACATCTTTTTTCTGTACCAGAACATCTTTTGGACTGACAAGAAACAATATTTTACTACGTTATAAATGTACCTAAAATAATGTTGCTGTACCGAACGTACTTTCAAATTTAAGAAGCTGAAGAGTAGATGCAATTTTCGATGCAGCGAAACAAAGGTGACGCCTTCCGCGGGCCGCTAATCCCTTCTTTCTCGATTTGACAGCATCCACCCTTTCGCTGACGTCACACTATTATTTTTTCGCACTAGTGATGAATATTAATGGCAGCCCTCTTTAGTATTCTGACTGTTTAAGTTAAATATTTCCTAATAATCTTTCGTTTGTCGCGCATATTTTAAGATTTCATACAGTAATTTATGTATAATTGAAATAAATTCGACTTTTTAAACAGATGGCAAGACTGTAAAAATATTGTCAAACTAAAACCTTGTTAAACCTTTTCCGTTTGACACCCAAATATGCATATTTAAATTACCTAATTCCTTTAATTCAAGATGCATTTAAATTTTAAAACGGGTGACAACCCTGCTACATGTTTTTGGGGAAGTTTCTTCAAAGCCATTTTGATTAATACTTATAAACCTATTGCATTCATCGAACTTTACTTTGTGAACAGGTGGCAATCTTCTTAAAATTATTTTTAAACTAAAACGTCTCACGCCCGTATTGTGATTCATATTCAAGTTGCGTTTAAATTTTAAAACTGGCGGCAACCCTCCTGCATGTAATTTCGAAATAATATATCTTCAAAGCAGTTTTGATTGATAAGTAAGACTACCAAAGTAATTAATTTAACCTATGGAATACGTTGAATTTAAATTTGTAAACAAGTGGCAACCTTCTTTAGAATATTTTTTAACTGAAACTTTCTTAAACCTGTTTCGTCTGACACACCTCGGAAAAGAAGGGATAGCCTTGAACCCGAAAAAAAATTTTTTTATCGAATTTTTTTCTATGCCGTCTTCTTCTTCTTATTTGGCGCTGTAACCGCCTAAGCGATTTTGGCCGACTTCAACAAAGCACGCCAGTCGTTTCTTTTCTGTGCCAAGCCCTTTTCCACCTGGTCTTTCCAACGCAGAGGAGGCCTTCCTCTGTTACCAGCAGCGGGTACCGCGTTGAATACTTTCAGAGCTGGAGCGTCGGTGTCCAATCTCCCAAGGTACTTATCTTCCTAATATATAAAAATCCCGTGTCATTGTGTTCGTTTACGCTAATATCCGAAACCGCTTAACAGATTGCAATGAAATATTGTGGGTGTGTATTGTTGGTTCCAACTTAAAAGATAGGACAGTTTTGACCCCGAGAAGAAATGTTATTTTTCATCGACATTTATTCTATGCTTTTCGCATCGTGCATATCTTAATATATAAAAATCCCGTGACACTGTACGTTTACGCTAATCTCCGAAACCGCTTAACCGATTTCCATGAAATTTTGTGGGTGTGCATTGTTGGCTCCAAGATAAAAGCTAAGATAGTTTTGGACCCGAGAAAATTTTTTTTATTTATCGAAATTTTTTCTATGCTTCTCGCATCGTGCTTATCTAAATATATAAAAATCCCGTGTCACTGTGTTCGTTTACGGTAATCTCCGAAACCGCTACACCAATTTCAATGAAAGTTTGTGGGTGTGTATTGTTGGTTCCTACTTAAAAGATAGGATAGTTTTGAATCCGAGAAAAATATTTTATTCATCGAAATTTTTTCTATGCATCATGCTTACCTATACTATATATAAAATTAAAACCCAAAAGAAACATGAGAGCCAAACAGCTGATGTACTGGGTCGATAAGTATGTTTAATTAAAGTATTAAGTTGATCAACAATACCACGCATTGCTGGACCGTTTGCCTTTCACGCGTTTGTGTTTAGAGAGCATCAATAAACCACATACGTATGTCTCTCTATCACAGTATACCAGTAGAAAAGGTTTTTGTTTTTGTAGCTGTTTCGTGGTAAAAGTAAAAATAAATAAAGGAAAACTTGTTCGTGATATCTCGACCAAGGTGTATTCATGATACAAAAATCTGAAGGTAAAACCGCTGAGAGGCAGCCTGAACATTTATGAAGTTTGCTAACATTACAAAAATGTTTTCAAATTTCCAATCTCACAAATCCATTCTCATTTTCAGTCTCAAATAAATGAAAATTTCAATATTTTCATCTATTTGTTTTTTGTTTTACTTTTTTTTGGCATTTGAATTGCTCACAAAATTTCAATTTTATAAAATAGACAAACTTCAAAAAATAAATGATGGCCGACAAATTGAGCAACCGGTCTTACCTTTAAATATTTGTATCATGGGTGTATTAAACAAGGTGTTATTAACAACTCAGTGCGCCTCTCTTTTAAGATACCATTATGTNATAAATGAAAATTTCAATATTTTCATCTATTTGTTTTTTGTTTTACTTTTTTTTGGCATTTGAATTGCTCACAAAATTTCAATTTTATAAAATAGACAAACTTCAAAAAATAAATGATGGCCGACAAATTGAGCAACCGGTCTTACCTTTAAATATTTGTATCATGGGTGTATTAAACAAGGTGTTATTAACAACTCAGTGCGCCTCTCTTTTAAGATACCATTATGTAAAAAATATAAACAAACGATTCAAAATTCATACAATTTTTTTTCAATTTGTTTTTATAGGATGGTTCTTCTGAGAGCAATGTCAAATTCAATTACACTTTGTTAAATACATTTTGATCTCTACCAAAAAATATACTTCCTCTGTAAATATTTTATGAAGTGTTCCCAAATTCGCTCCGAGGCCGTTCACTGTTGATCATTTGATTTAAATAGTTTGTCAAACAATTAATACTATAGTTTGATCGGAGTTAATACATTCTTCAGTAATTAATTATATTATATTAAAACATAAGCTTATGAGAAATTATTTAGTCTTAAAATGCATATTTTATATCGTGTTCCGAAATTCGCTCCAAGCGCGTTCACTATTGATCTTTTGATTCAAATATTGTTTGTCAAGCATTCAATAGTGAAGTTTGATCGGAGTTTATATATTCTTCAGTAATTAATCATATTACATTGAAAAATAAACGTATAATATGGTAGAAAGTTAGAAATTATTTAGTGTTAATATGCATAATTCGCTCCGTGTTCCAAAATTCGCTCCGAGCGCGTTCACTATTGATTATTTGATTTAAATAATTGTTTGTCAAGCATTCAGTACTATAGTTTGATCGGAATTTATATATTCTTAGGTAATTGATCACATTTTATTAAAATATAAACCTTTAATAGGGTAGAAATTGTGAAATTATTTAGCTTTAACATGTGCAGTCGGCCAGAGACAATTGCAGAAAACTGCAACTACTCGTGAAAACTTACAATATAAGCAATGTAGATGAAAGTAATAAATATTATTATTAAAATTAGATCTATATATAAAACATGTTACATCATTTAATTGAAGTAAATCGGAATATATTTTTATATATAAGATAGTTTCCATTTAACTCATAAAGTACATATTTCACTACAAATATTTTTAAGATCATTTCGAATTGCGAAAATAGCGCTAATAAGTTGTATTTAAGTATAAAATATTTTATTACGTTCATGTTTACTTATGAACCGCATAACAATATTTCTCTCGCCATTTATCCGATGTTAAAATTTTTCACCACATTATTTTGCTGCACAGCACCCTGAATGCGGCAAAACAGTTGCTCGCAACCCTCAAGTCCTTTATGGGGACCAAAAACCTTTTCTACTGGTATACTGTGCTCTCTATTCTCTTCTCTTTTTATACTCAGCCAGCACAGCGCAAAAATAAAAAAAGAACCTTTGCCAGCTTCAGGCATGCGCAAGCGAAATTTATGTACAAGCAGCGCGGCGTCCAAAGCGAAATTTATGTATGTACAAGCAGCGCTGCATTCAAAACAAACAGTATAACAGTAGAAAAGGTTATTGTTTTTGTAACTGTTTCGTGGTGAAAGTCCTTTATGTGGACCAAATTTCCCCACAAGAAATTGAGCGCATGGGTGCTTTTGCTTGCCAAAAGAACGAATATTAGAAAACATTGAAAAAAAGTCTGAGATAATACAATTATATTCTACACAATAATTTGCCCTAATTAAATAATATGATAATCAAGTGTAAAAGCTCTTTTCAACTCTTATTTTTTCCAAAATAATATTGCGGATCAGATTGCTCTGAGCGCTTGTTGTAAAATGTTGTTTACCAAGAAAATGCAGCCCTGTTGGTTTTTATTTTTTTATTTTTGTATCGCATCGCGGTGAGTTTCTATTTCTTGGTAACTCAGTTTGTGAAATGGTAAACAAAAGATTGAAATTTATTGATTTGATGTGTTTAACATTTGATTAATGCAAATTTCTTTCTTTTCGGACCATGAATTACAAGCACAGCATCATCAACGGTCATTGCAAGGAGAGCTACTGCAATCCCTGCGGTTTTTCCTCTTGGTAAATGCGTTCTGGGCGTGACAAAAGATGGTCTTCCAAATCAGCCGGAATCCCCACACATCTATTGTACAATGTGAGCATTGGAATTCCATAGTGCAAATTTATATCCTATTTTCTCATAACATTTTTATTTGCATTTGTAGGAGCGTCTGATAGCCCACCAGCGTACATAAATAGAAAATACATAACGTGGCGAGGAACTTGTATTTGAAGATGATGAGTACACAACGTTGGAGAGCATCGATTTGCAATCTGAATAAGGTTAGTCATTTTCAATTTTATATCTTTGTTCGACAACATCATAGGATATGTCATCATTGCAGGCTATTGTTGCAGAACAAAACGCCGCAAGCACTGCTGTTCTTGCTAAATATATGTATACCAGCAGTACTGGTCAAAGCCGTCGGTGCAATGATTTCGATATCTGGACAAACGCCATCTCCTCATAATTCCAACAGCTTGCCGACACCTCAGCTATTTCAACTATTTCAACTAAAGCACGTGATGTAGTATCTAGTTAAAATCTATGACAGATTAGCTGTTACAATTACTCCTATAATTTTTATCAGTCACGCATGATAACAGGTTGTAAAGTTTTTGGAATCGAAGAAACTACTCGAAGAAGACGATGGCCGCAAAACTATGTAGGCTGATGAAACATCTTCTGGTATGCCTTTGACGATCGTTAGTCAGACGGAGGCTTCACATATGATATTTTAGTCATGGCTGGAGTTCGTTAGCGGACAGAGCACACATTTACAAAATATTTATCAGGCTGCAGAACGTGAAGGCATATTCAATTCCGATTTTATTGGTCGATTATGGATGGCAATCGAACTTCAGTTGAGTGGCCAGTGGCTGAAATGGTATTCTGTTATAGCCACCAATTGTAATNGAGGACCAATAATGTCTAAGTGAATATGTTCAAAACGACCTCTAGGTATAGGTATAGTATTAAAACTAGCTCTCGTTGTGTGCAGACGTGTTTTCTTTTTGCTCCGATATTTTATTTATTCTTTCGTAATGGCCAACTGCTGTGGCAAATGTAGTAAAGCGTTTTCGAGATCTGACGCGAATTTGGTGCCGTGTAATGGTTTTAGCCGGAAAACATTCCATCGTGCGTGTTGTAAAGGCATATCTGAATACGATATGAACTAACCGGCATTTAATTTACCTCTGTTAAGACTGTGTTATCATGCCGGAGAAACTTTGCAAAGTTCTCGACGAGGTCATGGGGACCCAAAGGCGTAGTATTGAGTTAATATCTAACGCTTTTGATGCTAAATTCAAAGATCTTTCTATTCAAGTTGATGCATTAAAAAATCTTATTTTATCTTTGCATTCCACCAACAATTTGAATGCAAGCAATTTAAATGCTGTTAATGTGGGTTTGTTGGCTGCTGAGTTTGATGCTAGTGCTTCGTACAACAACAATAATTACTGTTCATCGCCTGGTGCTGTTGTGGCTCCCGCTGCCCCTCTTTCGTTTGGCTCTAAAAGCGTCTTGTCTGAGCGCACATCGGCTCAGAGTGTTAACGTCATCTCTCCCGCTCGCAAAGCTGATTCTGGCGGGATTGCTAGTTCTAGTGGCTCTAAAACAGTACGTCATGTTGACGGCCTCATGGACACAAATACTGTCGCAGGTTGCACTGCCAATTTACTTGCGGGTACTACTACCACCACGAAGCCAACAACACCATGCACTGCTAATGTTTCTGTTGCTGCTAATTCATCTTTACTCGCTCCTGTAATTGTGAACAATATTTCTTCTGCTGGTTTGCCACCTGTTTCACAACATATACCGACTGGTGGTGTTAGTGCTAAATCTGAAGCTGTTAATGCTACGGCCGCGGAAGTGCCTAATCCTCCTTCTCCTACCCGCAGCCCTGTTTGGCTTACTGCTGAGAGTAAAAGGACAAAGCACATCCAAAAGCGAACTCGCGTGGTGGGATCAAATAATTGTAGTGATCTTGGAGTAGCTGCCCGCTTTAAGTGGTTGCACCTTTCGTCTTTCGTGCCAACCGTCTCCTGTGAGAATATTGTTGATTATGTGGTGAGACACGCTGGCATTGATAAGCGGCACTTAACCTGCTACAAGTTAGTCAAAAAAGAGTCGAGAC
>NW_016157088.1:73265-95399 GCF_001687245.7 Rhagoletis zephyria | reverse complement strand
GCATAGGAGACAATCGAGACTCCCTCTGGTGGTTGAGGGAGCTTTGAAATATAAAAGTTAAACAGTAGCGGGGAAAGGACACCACCCTGAGGAACCCCCTGTTTTATTTTACGCTGCTTACTCGTTTTGTCTCTAAATATTACCGACGAATGTCGACCACTCAGATAAATTGCATTGCCGACCACCGTTTGAGCCTCTGTGGGAGAGAGGAGGCCTCTATATCTTCTAGTAGCGTGGAATGGCAGACGGTGTCAAACGCCTTTGACAAGTCCAACGCTACTAGAATCGTTCTCTCACAGGGACGGTTACGGTTAAGGCCATACGGTCGTTTACTTTGCTGCTTATGTTCATTTTAAAAACCGGTTTTCATATGTGCATCTATATGCAAACGCTGAACTAAATTTTTGTTTTGTAGATCAAAAGTTCGTATTCTCTGAACAAACGAATTTGTTTCCTTTTTGAAAGTTTGCAAAAATTACTTTTAAATGCTCTATTAATTATTATAGAACACTTTCAGAAGAACTATTTAGCAGTTAGAGATTTTCTTTGTTGTTGTTTTTGTTCGAATTTATTGTGGTAATTTTCTTTCATTAAGCTTATACATAAGAATACCTATATATAAGAATGCAGTATATACTAGATGTACATATAAGTTTAGCCGATAGAACTTCATTGAAATTTAGAAAAAGTTTTTGGTATTTGATTAAACTTTGATATTTGGAGTATCTTAACTAACTATGGCGTTCTAATTTAGCAAATATGTTTTCCGGGTAATGAAGTGAAGTGGTAAGCGTGCAAAAGGGGCCTTATAAACAACATTTTTTATGAGCGCAAGCAAAGGCCAAGGTAGGGCGGGCATGGACGCGCGAGCGCGGATCGATCATCGCTGCTCACAGTGTGCAAACATACTATGTAGTTTCTGTCTTGTTCTGATCATTTAGTTCCTGTTTTTGACCAGCCATTCTATCCATCATTTTGTGTTTTTTTCTTTTTTCGTTTAAATTAACCACGGTTACAATTTTTTTTATGATACAAAAAAAAATAGGGGCTCTGCAATAGAATCGTAATGACAGAGGTCGTAGCGAAGAGGTCGCGAACCCCCCAGCCACTGCTTGCTAGCTGTGAAGACGGGCCCCGACAGACCTCGCTCCCAACGGTCCAAATATGAAGACTCTGAAGCGGGTAATTCGCCCATATCACTCCCCGGGTGTATCTCGTTACTTCTTTTCTTTATAAATTAGAATAAACGTTTTTTTTTTTTGTCGGAGTGATGTTTGCTTGTCTTTCACCGAATCACTTGAACTCGCACTTCAGACGATCCCTACCTGTATAGGAATTTTATCGTTACAAAAAATGACGCCCAACGTGGGGCAGCAAAAGACTATTTTCTTATCCTTAAGGTTGTAAACTGACTTCGGTTAAAGTGCCAGAATTTGCTGCTTCAACCCGTGGTTAGGCAATTTTCACTTTGTAAAATTAAGTAACAGACCTTGCAATAGTAAACCAATTTTTCTATTTAATTTTGTTATAATGCCTCCGGTATTAAAATAAGTTGTAGATCCTTGCTGGATCTTCGACTATTTGGCGGGTTAAAGACCAGGTAGATTTCGACCGCTTGGCTCTCTGCAGCTCCTTTTTGACTACTTTAAGGATTAGGCAAATGAAATGTAAATTTTGGCCGGCACATATGAGTGTTCGTAGTTTTAAAGAATACAAAAAAAAGAGATAAAGTATTGATTTGGATTTACTAAATTTTAGCTCCAGGTAGCAGTATTTAGTCCAGCAATGTCTTAAGTCTAAACGATTGAAATTATAAAACTATGTACCTCCTCAAATCCATAACCCAAGTGATTATTTTTTTGAATTTATTTGCACACTGACAATCAATCCTTAGCCTTTACGAATTGCCACATACGGAAAACATTGCAACATTCATTTTGTTGAAGTTTAAATTTGTAATTATTCTTTGATTATTATTTTTTTATATACATTTTTGGTTACTAAAATGGCAGTTGTCCACAGTAACGAGAACTTGACAGCTATTCTTGACAGTGATGTTTGTGCATGCACGATATGCCTGCAGGAAACCCGAGCAAGATTGCCTGATAACGCTCTGTAATCACGTTTATCACAACCAATGCATTACCCATTGGCTTATTGATTCACAGGAATGTCCCTGTTGTAGGAGAACTTATAGGCAACGCGACCTCAAAAAGATTAATTTGAAGCAACGTCCACAAGAGCAACTTCCGGTCGAGGATGCCAATAAATCTTCACGAGGTCGAGGAAGAGTTCAAGGAGCCGTGCCTCGATACCATACAAGACAGGCACAGCGTAGACTTTATGAGGAAGCTGCAGCTGATGCATCAAATCTATCCGGAAATGGCCAAAATCTTTCACTTCCAGCACTTGATTCTCATAATTCGCCATCCAATGCTGATGGCAGCAATACGCATCATTCTGCACCAAACGGTGCTCGCTCTTATCACCACCGACATGGTCGGCATAACCAAAATTTTAATCAAGGTCAAAACACAAATGCTATTGACTACAGACAGATTGGTCAAATGGTTGAAACGACAGTTCAACGTATGCTCGCAAACTTGAATTTACGAACCCCTCCACCAAATGCCCCAAACGGTGCTTTTGTAAATGCTAATATAGCCAATGGGCAGTTATCACATCCGAATAATTTTAATACCAATTTTGACTTTTTGCGACCAGATGGGGTAACTACCACTATACAAAACTGGCGCATTACTTTTGATGGCTCATCAGAAGGCCTGAGTTGTGAAGAATTTATCTATCGAATTCGGTCACTAACGGCTCAAACGTTAAATAATGATTTCGCGGCAGTTTGCAAAAACCTGCATATCATACTTTCTGGAAAGGCTAAGTCGTTGTACTGGAGGCACCACAAGCAAGTACCTCGAGTAGAATGGCAACCCTTCTGTGCAGCTTTGAAGTACGAATTCAAAGATTACCGCTCTAATTACGACATTCGCGAAGAGATTCACAATCGAAAGCAACGCCCTGGCGAAACTTTCGAGCAATTCTACGACTCGATTGTTACGATCGTTGAGCGTTTACCCATCCCCTTAGAGGAATCGGAGCTGATCGAAATGATAACAAGGAATTTAAGACCTGACATACGGCACGAACTTTTATACATTCCCATTCACTCTATAGCGCATCTCCGCAAACTCGTTCAGATGCGCGAACACCTTTTAAATGAGGAATCGTATAGACGCGTTCAACTAGATCGGGCAGCCATTCCTAGACGCAATGTAGCAGCACTAAGTGTAGAAGATATGGAGGAAGAAAACGGTGACATAGATACGGCTAAAATTTCAAAGGTTGCAGCAATAGTAACAAATCCACGCACACTCGTTTGTTGGAACTGCGATGTCGAAGGACACATGTGGGACATGTGTCTGCAAGACCGCAAAGTTTTTGCTATGGCTACGGGGCCAAGAGCGTTTACAAGCCGCAGGGCGAAATATGTCTAGCAAAAGCAAGAAACCTGTCAAAGGGGGCATTCGAGAAGAAACGGATGCCACCCAAGTAAAATTACAAAATGATCACTCTATTTTACTACCGGCTAGCTCAGCCACATCGCAACCAACCAACGACATTTTGAATTATAAAATTTTAAAGCGCGAGGAGAGCGCTACTGGTTTGGATAAAATCATCTATCCAATCAGACCATTGCACCAACGCATGCAGAATTACCTTCTAGCAAAATCCCGGATTTTCCAAGATTTCCCTAAGAACTCAAATTCGCATGGGAAGCCACGACGGTCAACTTTGCGATTAAGATGCTTTTGAAAAGCGTTGCGTGAAACCAAACAACGTCTTGTTTCAGCAGTTTTAAACAAAGAAGATTCGCTCTATTACGCTGAAGTCAAACTTCTCAATCGCACAGTGTTTGGTTTACTGGATACTGGCGCAAACATCAGCTGCGTGGGTTCGACGCTCGCACAAGAAAGTGTTACCAATTTACCCCAATTTAAGAGAATACCCTCAAATGTCAGAACAGCTGACGGTAAACCCCATGAGGTGTTAGGTAGTTTGACAGTTAACATTGTGTACAAAAACCAGACCAAAAAACTTAAGCTATTTGTCATACCGTCGATAGAACAAAACTTGATTCTTGGCATTGATTTCTGGAGAATTTTCGGCCTAGCGCCAAACATCATTTCTAAAATATCATCAGACCGTTCTGTGAATGCGCTCAATACAAACTCTGGCAACTCCGATTCGTGTCTGTTGACTGAGGGTCAAGGTCAACAGCTCGAGGCGGTTAAAGCTCTATTTCCCGATTTCGAAAAGCAAGGTCCAGGTAGAACAAAATTGCTTACGCATGATATTGACGTTGGCGACGCGAAGCCAGTTAAACAACGCTTCTATCCTGTTTCACCAGCGGTTGAAAACCTTATGTACAAAGAGGTGGATAGAATGCTGAATTTAGGCGTCATTGAAAAATCCAACAGCGCCTGGAGTTCGCCAATGCGCATGGTCATTAAGCCAAATAAAGTTCGTTTATGTCTGGATGCCAGCAAAATAAACGAAGTCACCAAGAAAGATGCGTATCCGCTACCATTGATAGAAGGCATATTTTCCCAATTACCAAAGGCACATATCATAACTAAAATCGATCTAAAAGATGCATACTGGCAGATTGCGCTTACTGAGCGGTCGAAGGTCCTTACCGCATTTACAGTACCTGGTCGGCCACTGTACCAGTTCGTTGTAATGCCATTCGGCTTGTGCAACGCTGCACAGACAATGTGTAGATTAATGGATGAAATCATCCCACCTGATCTGAAAAATTGCGTCTTCGGTTACCTGGATGACCTTTGCATCGTGTCGGATACGTTTGAATCGCACCTTTCCGTTTTAGTACGAATCGCGGAGCAATTCCACAAAGCAAATTTAACGATAAACATCAAGAAGAGTCAATTTTGCGTTTCCAAAGTTAGATACCTTGGCTACATTATCGGCCATGGCGGTATTGCGACGGATCCGGAAAAAGTTGAATCTATTTTAAATTGGCCGACCCCCAAAACGCTTAAACAAGTACGTGGTTTTCTTGGACTAGCAGGGTGGTATAGGCGATTCATCGCAAATTTCGCCGAGGTTACTTTTCCTATCACTGAAGTCCTTTCGGTTAAAAAGAAATTCCTGTGGACGGAGGCTGCGCAAGCCGCATTCGAAAAAGTGAAGAGACTGCTAACCACGGCTCCTGTGTTTCAAAACCCAGATTTTGCCAAAAAGTTCTACGTGCACTGCGACGCAAGTGACTTTGGGATCGGCGCAGTTTTAGTTCAGCTCAATGACGACGGTGACGAATGTCCCGTGGCATTTATGTCGAAAAAGTTAAACTCCGCGCAACGAAACTACAGCGATACCGAGCGCGAATGCCTATCTGCCATTGAGGCTATAGAACGATTTCGCTGTTATTTAGAACTGCAAGAGTTCGAGGTCATAACTGACCACTCTAGTTTATTATGGCTTATGCGGCAACCAAATTAAATGGGCGATTAGCCAGATGGGTTTTGAAGTTGCAAAGCTACAAATTCACAATCAGTCACAGGAAAGGGAAAGAAAATATTGTACCGGATGCCCTTTCTCGGATACACGAAGAAGTAAACGCGTTGGAAATGGGGCCACAAATCGATTTAGATTCCCCACATTTCTATGGCGAAGATTATAGTGCGCTGAAAGAAAAAATTCGGAAAAATGCAGAAAAGTACCCAGACATGAAAATTTTGGGAAAATACGTATATATAAGAACGCAGCATTCGGACGGTACCGCTGAAATAGAGCAGAATGCTTGGAAACTTTGGTTCCCTCTTGAGCTTCGCAGCGAAGTACTGTCGCCCGCACACGATGACATAATTGCAGCTCATGGTGGGATCGCAAAAACATTAGATTTGCTTCGCAGGAATTTATACTGGCCAGGAATGGTAAGAGACGTCAAGACGTATGTTAAAAATTGCGACACGTGTAAAATGACCAAAGCACCTAACGTAACTTTGCGCCCTCCGATGGGAAACCAAGCGATTTCCGATAGGCCCTTTCAACGGCTATATGTCGACATTTTAGGACCCTACCCAAGAAGTAAGACTGGTAATATTGGTTTGCTTATTGTCATGGATCACATGTCCAAATTTCACTGGCTTTGTCCACTGAAAAAATTTACCACCTACCTAATAGTACAGTTCCTGAAAAATCATATTTTCCTGGTCTACCGAGTGCCTGAGATTCTTGTCAGCGACAATGGCTCTCAATTTAAAGCCAATGATTTTGCGGCCTTCCTGGCAGAATATGGCATCAAGCACAATTTCATCGCTTTATATTCACCCCAATCAAATGCTTCGGAGCGCGTGAATCGCTCTTTGATAGCCGCTATCAGGGCATACCTGCGAAGCGATCATAGCGAGTGGGACATGAATATAAGCGCAATAAGTTGTGCCCTAAGGAATTCACTCCATCAAGCATTAAACTGTTCCCCATGTCATGCTTTGTTTGGCTTCGATATGATAACTCATGGGTCTGCATACGAACTTTTGAGAAACCTTCAGCAATTGGATGAACCGGCAATTAGGCTGTCACGTGATGACGAACTTGTTTTAGTAAGAGCAAAATTGAGAAAAAATGTAACTAAAGCTTTCGAGCAGAACAGTAGACAGTATAACCTGCGGGCGAAACCCGTATCTTTTAAAGTAGGGCAAGAAGTTTTCCGGCGTAACTTTGTCCAGAGCAATTTTGGAAAAAACGTCAATGCTAAACTTAGTCCTGCTTTTCTTAAAGCAAGAATCAAAGAAAAAGTAGGAAATTTGTATTACTTATTAGAAGACATTCAAGGTAGGAAAATTGGTACATTCCATGGTAAGGACATACGTAGCTAATCGCCTTTTTCAGGCTAATACTCCTATTTAAAAAAATGTCGCATTATCCAGTTGTGTAATGGGCGTTCCTGAAAAGTGGTAATACATTTGGTAAAGGGAGAATACGCGAAGAAAAAATTTAAAATTTTCTATTTAAATCTGCATAGCGAAAATATTTTCGTCTCTCCATTTTTTTGAATAAATGGATCTAATGGTCACATTTCAATAAAATGGCCATAGGCATGTCAATAAAATCTACTACAACATTTTCTAACTGGCATACATGTACTTTTACGTCATTATCATCTGGCGGATATGCTACGTGATCCGATGCGTAAAGTGAAGTGTCAAATCTTCGTACTGCATCCGCTGTACCAAAATCCTTCTTTTCGATCCAGCCAACAAGAGAAACAGACGTTTTACTCCTGCAAAACCATCGCCGTTTCTTGGTAAATATACTGACATATTCTAAACACCGAGCTTCGCATATTCATAGAGTGATCAAATTTTGTAATTTATTTATTAAAAAATTTACACGGTAGCGAAATGAATAGTTTTTTTTATAATTTTTCGTCATTTCGCGTTTTCTACACAAAAACTAAATTTTATTTTATAGACGTATTCGCTTTGATGCACCCACGTGAGAACGCTCACAAAATACCCTTTGGGCTGGACGAAAAAAATAATAATTAAACGCATCGACGACTAAAGGCAAAAGATTTCGTCTTGGAGCTAAAGCTCACAAAGTTCTTGCCATTTGCGCGCCCCACCCGTTCAATTGATAAAGCATACTATCCGGAACTTTCTAAATAAAATTTCATTGTCTCATCAAGCGAAATAAGTTTAAAAGCGAAATAACAACGCCACCTACGTGCTCTCTGCAGTCCCAAGGGCGGTCGCACGCGTNGTGATCAAATTTTGTAATAAAATTTGTTTTTTTTTCTAACCTTTTAGTAAATTTTATTAAAAAATTTACACGGTAGCGAAAATGAATAGTTTTTTTTTATAATTTTTCGTCATTTTGCGTTTTCTACACAAAAACTAAATTTTATTTTATAGACGTATTCGCTTTGATGCACCCACGTGAGAACGCTCACAAAATACCCTTTGGGCTGGACGAAAAAAATAATAATTAAACGCATCGACGACTAAAGGCAAAAGATTTCGTCTTGGAGCTAAAGCTCACAAAGTTCTTGCCATTTGCGCGCCCCACCCGTTCAATTGATAAAGCATACTATCCGGAACTTTCTAAATAAAATTTCATTGTCTCATCAAGCGAAATAAATTTAAAAGCGAAATAACAACGCCACCTACGTGCTCTCTGCAGTCCCAAGGGCGGTCGCATGCGCCAAACGCTTGAACTCGGGATTTGTAGTAAACACGTCGCAGAGCTTGATGGGCAGCTAGAGGATCGCGAGGACAAGAAAAGTGTTTGCGGTATCCGAACTACGGTGATCACAGGCTTTCCGAGGGCGCACGTTGACGACAGCAAAATAAAAAAATATAAAAACAAGCAAGGCCGGCCACGCGCACATGACGCCCTGAATCTTGTTCGCCAAAGCCAAGTTTACCAGTCCAGAATTGCAGGCGTTGGGAATGCTTTCGAAATATTCCCAAAATCGCGTAAAAAGCAGTGTCGAAAGTAGACGGACTATATAGGAAATGCATGCGGCAACGATATAGTCCAAAGTAGTGAAAAAGTGCGAATTTGTCTAAATACTAGATTTTGTGGTAAAGAATCCGCAGTGCACGGAAAAAGGCTTGATTCTTTTATAATTTTCCTCTAAACTGTTGTTGCCATTTTCTAAAATTTAGTTATAAATAATGGTTAAACTTTCACACAAAAAAATTCAGCGGAAAAATTTACTGTGTTAAGAAAAAATTAAGTGTTAAGAAAATGCCTCTAACTGCGCCCCGATTAAAATTTTATTATATTCATTACATTAAAGTTTACTGTTAAAATTTGATCAAATCACGCCTAAAACTGCAATCCCGATCATTAAAGTTATCGAGTGATATTTGGGTAAAATATACCTAAAAAACAATGCTCGTATTAATTTGTGGAAATGTGTTAATTCGTCCAAAAAAAATCTGATGTACATGTTAGGATTCTTATAATAACGTAAAGATCGCTAAGTGAACAATAGCAAGCATCAAGGTCAAACATATACATACTTAATTTTTTTCTGACAGCAAACATCAGCCATCCGTGATACACACCTGCACATACATACATGGAGGTACCTTCATCGATGGACATGTGTCGGTAAGTCAATCTAACATTTTACTTCATTAGTATGTTTGACACAACTTCATTTATGTATGTAATTTTGGAATTTATCATCGAACATGATTGGCGTATTGCATAAAGACTCAGAACTCTCTGCTAAGGCTGCAATGCTAGCAGCATTGCTTGTATAAAATTATTTAAGTTCATATGTGCATCTATATGCAAACGCTGAACTAAATTTTTGTTTTGTAGATCAAAAGTTCGTATTCTCTGAACAAACGAATTTGTTTCCTTTTTGAAAGTTTGCAAAAATTACTTTTAAATGCTCTATTAATTATTATAGAACACTTTCAGAAGAACTATTTAGCAGTTAGAGATTTTCTTTGTTGTTGTTTTTGTTCGAATTTATTGTGGTAATTTTCTTTCATTAAGCTTATACATAAGAATACCTATATATAAGAATGCAGTATATACTAGATGTACATATAAGTTTAGCCGATAGAACTTCATTGAAATTTAGAAAAAGTTTTTGGTATTTGATTAAACTTTGATATTTGGAGTATCTTAACTAACTATGGCGTTCTAATTTAGCAAATATGTTTTCCGGGTAATGAAGTGAAGTGGTAAGCGTGCAAAAGGGGCCTTATAAACAACATTTTTTATGAGCGCAAGCAAAGGCCAAGGTAGGGCGGGCATGGACGCGCGAGCGCGGATCGATCATCGCTGCTCACAGTGTGCAAACATACTATGTAGTTTCTGTCTTGTTCTGATCATTTAGTTCCTGTTTTTGACCAGCCATTCTATCCATCATTTTGTGTTTTTTTCTTTTTTCGTTTAAATTAACCACGGTTACAATTTTTTTTCTGATACAGAAAAAATAGGGTCTCTGCAATAGAATCGTAATGACAGAGGTCGTAGGGAAGAGGTCGCGAACCCCCCAGCCACTGCTTGCTAGCTGTGAAGACGGGCCCCGACAGATCTCGCTCCCAACGGTCCAAATATGAATACTCTGAAGCGGGTAATTCGCCCATATCACTCCCCGGGTGTATCTCGTTACTTCTTTTCTTTATAAATTAGAATAAACGTTTTTTTTTGTCGGAGTGATGTTTGCTTGTCTTTCACCGAATCACTTGAACTCGCACATCAGCCGATCCCTACCTGTTTAGGAATTTTATCATTACACAATATGTATTCTCCTTTGATAAGATTTTGGAGAATCGCGGCAACACCTATAGGTATACTCTGCTTTTACGCACATTTGCTAAATTTCTCGTACCTATATAAAGTGATGGACAAATGCAGGAGGCATATCTTCACCATTCTATCTTAAAGTAAAAAAGTTTAAGGCAGTGATTCCCAAAGTGGTCCACGTGGACCCCCAGGGGTGACGTGAACAAAATATGCGGGTCCATGAGTTGTAAATGCGGGTCCACGAAAATTTATCTGGTTTCGATGTAAAGAACCAAAATGATTGCTTGATAGCCTTTTTATTTAACTTTAATTTTTTTGAGCGGTGTATAGTGCTCCTGACGCACTGCTGCACTTACCGGCACTTTGTGTTTTCATACGTGGGGAAGCCTTAGAGGCCACCTGCAGACTAAAAAGAACCGGACGCTGGTATGACAATGAGTGGGGCGCCGCGATAATTGCTGGCGGCAGAGACTTAAGCACTTGTGTCTTTTCAATGCTACAGGATAGTACCATTACCTTTGTTGAAGAAATTCTATAATGTTGAGTTCCCTGAGACTGAATGCTGGTTTGATTCCAAAACTGACTCTGGGTCATGATCTGGGGTCTGTTTCGAGGTTAATGGAGATAAGATCCACTTTTCTGTAGGGGAATATGCTTCGGTCTTCCAGGCTGAGGTAGTTGCAATACTCAAAGCCATGGACTACGTGGTAGAACATAGGTGGAGGGGAAGGAGTTTACGTAACATCTGATCAATTGGCCAGAGTTGGCTCAGACCAGGCATTCCTCGGTCCGCAACCGGTTTTAGCACTCCCACCTTCGGCAATCGAAGCCACCCTCAGAAACTGAGTGAATACTTCTCTCAGAAATGACTGAGAGGCATCGAGGGGATGCAGGTGGACAAAACTCATGTTGCCTTCAATCTCACAAGGTCTTGGTTAGTTGTCATCGATTTTTTTTTAACTCGTTCTTTTCTCTATTGTCAGTATCTGAAAAGTTTGGCGTAAAAAGCTTAGCCGTTTTGATGATTTAAGGTTTGTGTTTTAAATACGTGAAAAAATATTTTTCGCCTCATTTTAAAACTCGGAGCGATAAAAATAAAAATGATGCCATTAACACAAATAAACTATTTTACATATACTCCACGTGCAAAGTCATGAGTGAGCCGAACATTTGATGAGTTTATGGTGAAGGTAATGTAAATATAGCTAGCGCTCGCAGTGCTCTTAAAAAATATAACTCTTCCGAGCGAGAGAGTATTTTGATGTATTTGCGTGCTCTATTTTTAAAACTTACAAGTGTGTAATCATATTATTTTTATAAATAGAACACAAGAAAATATTTTACTTTTATTTTGCCACTCTGGGTTTAGTTTTTCAATTCACCTGCGATGCAAATTTACATTGTTTGATCTAATTTTCACATTTAATTTTTTTACGAGCTTTGGGAATATTTAGAGATGTATCAGCAGGGGGTCCACCGAAACCAATAAATTTATGAAGGGGGTCTACGAGAAAAAAAAGTTTAGGAACGTCTGGTTTAAGGCATGCAATAAAAGAATACAACAAAACCAAAAAATGTTCTCAAAACTATTAAACATAAAAAAATTAAATAAGTTCATAATTTAAAATAAAATAAAATATCGCAATTGTTTTTAAATGTACATATTTACAAAATGAATCTTAAAGCACCTACAGTAAGTCCTAAACCTATAAATGACTAATAAGAAAAATAATGAATAACAGAAATCCCGAGAAATCTGAACAAGTAAATATGTCGAGGAGTCTCTAAAGAGTAGCGAAACTGTATGTCAAAAATAACAAGTAATTTTATGAAAAAAACCCGACTTCAATGCTCATTCCGGTCGTTCCGGTTGCATAGACCCGACTGTCCTCCCTTTTTTAAAATAGGCTAAAAATTTTAGTACGTATTCTACTAAAAAAAATATCAAGATACGTATTTAAAGATTTTAAGTAAAAATTTCCAACTGAAGAAGATTAAATTCCAAGGGAATACGGACTCCCTGTGATAAATACTCACATAGAAGATTAGCATGTTTGAAATCAGGTGTACATGCCTCTTTCTTGAAAGTTCTTAAAGAAAAATATGTTCTGATTCTAATGAAAAGATGTTTTAAAATATCGGGATTAAAGTTACTGCTGCAATAATATGGTTCTATACCACTAATTTTTTCAAATAAAGCCATGTCCTATATCGTGATATCTGTTAGGTCTGGGGAAACTTTAAAATGTTTGCCAGTAAGTGTCTTGAACCAGAGGATCACTACACACTCTTTCGAGGGTGCGAAAAGAAAAATATTCCCATTCGGAGCTAGGCAAAGGTTCGCAATTAACGTGTTTTAGGCCCCAGAATTACCTGAAAAGATCTGAGAACATGCACGTAGTTGTTCTTGGATTTAATTCACCGCCCCTTCTAATTTGACCAAACTAATGTTCTATTTCGTCTTGGCAGAGTTTCTGGTTCTTATATACTCGAATTCATGGTTTGACAATATAAGCCACAAACGTCGCAAGCTTTGGATGTTAAGAAGGAAAACGTGATATCTTGACCAAATAGTATACTGTTTATGTAAATATTTTAGGAAGCGTTCCACAATTCGCTCCGAGCGCGTTAACTGTTGATCATTTGATTTAAATAGTTGTTAGTCAAACATTTATTACTATAGTTTGATCGGAATTAATATATTCTTCAGTAATTAATCATATTATATTAAAACATAAGCTGTTCGATTTAAACTCAGTTTACTTAATCCAAGTTTGAACTGTCACTGAAAGCTGGCCCTTAGTCTTAGGGCCGGTTACTCAATGTCTGGTTAACGCTAATCCCCGGTTAAACATAGTGTTCGACGTTACCGACTCCCTGTTGTATGCATGGAGTCGTAGACGTCGATAACGATGTTTAACCGCAGATTAGTGTTAACCAGACATTGAGTAACCGGATCTTAATATGCATATTTTATATCGTGTTCCAAAATTCGCTCCGAGTGCGTTCACTATTGATCATTTGATTTAAATAATTTGTTGTCAACCATTCAGTACTATAATTTGATCGGAGTTTATATATTCTTCAGTAATTGATCCCATTTTATTAAAATATAAACCTATAATTGGGTAGAAATTGTGAAATTATTTAGTTTTAACGTGTATAGACTGCCAGAGACAATTGAAGAAAACTGCACCTACTCGCGAAAACATACATTAAAAGCAATGTAGATGAAAGTAACAAATATTATTATTAAAATTAGATCCATATATATAACATTTTACACCAGTTATTTGAAGTAAATCGGAATATATTTCCATATAACTCATAAAGTACATATTTCATTACAAATATTTTTAAGATCACATCGAATTGTAAAAATAGCGCTAATTAGTTGTATTGAAATATAAAACATTTTATTACGTTCATGTTTACTTATAAAGCGCATAACAATATTTTTCTCGCCATTTAACCGATATTAAAATTTTTCACCACTTTATTTTGCTGCACAGCACCCTGAATGCGGCAAAACAGTTTCTCGCAACCTTCTAGTCCTTTATGGGGACCAAAATAACAGCCACAACAACAAAAACCTTTTCTACTGGTACACTGTGCAAACTCTGTACATCGTGTATTTCGTTTGGCAACTGTTTTTTTTTTTTACTTCAAAATGCTGGTTGCCGCGATATCGGCACATGCTCACTGTAAGCTTCTTGGTGTGGCATACATACATACATTGATCTTAAGCTTTTCCTTTATTTCATAAAGATAAAGTTCATGAAAAAAAGTTGCCGCTGCGCAGCAGAAACCTAATTTTACATCGCTGTAGTAGCATGCAGAATAAATAACACAAAGAAATGTCTGTTTCGCTTTATGCAAATTCTGCACAAAACAAAACTCAACAGTGTTATGGGCTGTTTTTGCTTATGCGTAAAAGCACATTTAGCGCATTTAGCTCTAAATGTACATTTATCCATACAAAATTCGTCACCTAAATGCAACTCCATTTTTGCATTAAGAATCTAAATGCTAAAAGCAACCCTGTGATCTTCCAAAATTTCCACGATTCGAGCATGGTTTAATGAGAAAAAGTGGCAGCATTGCTTTTTCGCGTATACAGTGGCTAGCTGCGTTTCAGTGATCGCCGATCGAGATTTCATTTATTATTTTACATTATTTAGATAAAGAAAAGTTACGCAAATTCAACATCGATGTGATGATGATAGAAATCTGGATCAATTTGTGATCAACTCTGTTTGTTTTGTTTCCTAATTAAGTGAGGAAATTTTAATTGACAGCACCGACAAATATATACACAAACAAATGTTCGGTTATGGTTAAAACAATTCAAGTTTTTGTATTGAATTTTTGGTTAAAAATTTATTTTTTCCTTTTCAGTAATGTTTTCTGCACATTATCTTCTGCGTGAGAATTGATCGTAATAGATACGGATCTGATTAAGCGACTGAAACACGGCTGTTTGTCAAAAGCATACGATTTGGAACTCGCGTAAATGTACATTTGCTAAATGCGATAGCATGAACGCTCTACGAAAACATATGTTCGAAAGTGCTAAATGTTGCATTTTAAATGCAGCATAAACGCTGCATTAGTTCAACAGATCAACATTCAATCAATCCAATTAGATTTTAATACATGCATACATATCGATAGTCCTCTGCAATAACGACACAATCCAAAATTCAAAAAATTAAAACTCTTGTTAGTGTGTCATATCTCTAATCTTTGCCTAGTCATGTATAATCCTTAATACTTACTTAAGGGATCCTTAGCACTTACTTTAGTCAGGACAAGACGTGGATTACACAAGGATTAGAGATATAAGACACTTAACAGGAGCAAGAGTTTTAATTTTTTTAATTTTGGATTGTGTCGTTATTGCAGGAGACCATCGATATGTATATAACTATGTTTAAATTAGAATTGATATGGTAAAGTAATTTAGCTCTGTTTTTTATGGGAATCCTCCCTCTGTCTAGCCGAATTCCATTTTTCCAACGCTGTAGTGGCATGCACAAACAACAGCAAATCAATGATGTATATATGTATGTTTATTTGTTGGGCTTCATGGAAGTTGATAAATTAGCAAGTGCGTTAAGGCTGAGTTTTTTGGCTTATACAAAGTTGAATTTCGTTACTAAATCTAAAAAAAAAATAAAATAGTTCAAAGTATTTAAAAATGCCTAAAGCTTTAAGAAATTTGTCAAGGCAAACGAGAGCCGCAAGAGAAAATGGCCCGTAATCGGAGAATAGTAGCGGCGGCGCGAATATAAATGATGCTTGCAATCGGAATTACATCTGCGTTTATTTATCGACGTCAAATCAATTATATAGGTGATTTTTACAATAAAAGTCTCTCTACACATATCAGTGCCGAACCTATCAGTGTCAGTAAAAAATATAATATCGTTGCCCCGGTCCCAAATAGAGTTGTTCAGACCGTCCGGCACATTGCCGTTTTTACGGTAAGTGCTGCTTCAGTGTTCGTTCCGTAATTTTTATATACACTCTAAAGACTGCATGTAAAACTGCTACTGAAAAGTGTTTATTTTCAAATCAATCTTTGCAAGTATACGCATTAGATGTGCAAGACTGGATTTTTGAACATAAGATGTTTAAAATATACACATAAAATACTTAAAATTGCAAACGTTTTTAACGCAAAAATACATTACAATAAAAATTAAGTAAATTGTATGTGTAATTTTGCTCTACGCGAAAATTTGGTATGTAAAAGTAAACAGGCAGTGTTTAATTTTATTAACACGTTGTCTACATTTGCACACATTAGGAGAGGAAACTGGTAACCTCTCTTAATATGCGTTAATTTAAACAAACAACTTTTAGAGCAAATTTTAAACATTTTATGCGTGTGAATAGCGATAGCGAGGAGTTGATAAGGTGCATGCATCAACTCTTATGCAGAATATAGTCAGATGAATGCATGCCCGACGACTGGATTCTAAGTGTGCTCTTCCCAATCCAAGAAAGGCGATCCCGCCATTCGCGCCAACTACCGCGGCATCAGCCTTATAAGCATAGCTTATAAGGTCTTATCGAGTGTATTGTGCCAAAGACTGAAGCCCACCTTCAACGAACTGATTGGACCTTATCAGTGTGGCCTTAGGCCTGGCAAATCCACCATAGATCAGGTATTCACAATACGCCAAATCTTGGAAAAGACCCGCGGGAATAATGTCGACTCAACCATCTATTTGTCGATTTCAAATCCGCTTTCGACAGCGCGAAGATAAGTTGTCTTTATGACGCGATGTCTGAAGTTGGTATCCCCGCGAAAGTAATACGGCTGTGTAAAATAACGTTGAGCAATACCACCAGCTCCCTCAGAATAGGGAAGGACCTCTCCGAGCCGTTTGATACCAAACGAAGTTCCAGAAAAGGTGACTCCCTCCCGTGTGATTTCTGTAATCTGATACTGGAGAAGAAAATGAGAGCCGCAGAACTGAACCGCTCTTGCACAATACTTTACAAGAGCGTACAATGCTGGCTGAAATCCAACGGAGAATCACTCTTGCCAACAACTGCTACTTTGGACTGAGTAGTATTGAGAGTATTGAGAAGTAAAGTCCTCTCTCGTCGTACAAAGATCACACTCTATAAGATACTCATCATGCCTGTGCTGGTGTATCGCGCGGAGGAATGGACAATGAAAACATCTGATGAAGCGGCTCTTGTAGTTTTCGAGAGAAATATTCTGTGAAAGATTTACGAACCTTTACGCTTGGCGTTGGCGAATAACGCAGACGATTTAGCGATGAGCTGTATGAGCTTTACAACGATATAGACATAGTGCAGCGAATTAAAATTCAGCGGCTCCGCTGGCTTGGCCATGTCGTTCGAATGGGTAGAAATGCTCCTGCTCTGAAAGTATTCAACGCGGGCCGCGATGCTGGTAACAGAGGAAGAGGAAGGCTTCCTCTGCGTTGAAAAGACCAGGTGGAGAAGGACTTGGCTTCACTTGGCATTTCTAATTGGCGTCAGGTAGCACAGAATAGAAATTACTGGCAAGCTTTTTTGGACTCGGCCCAAATCGCTTAGGCGGTTAGAGCGCCAATAAAGAAGAAGAAGATGTGTAATTGTGAACACTAAGAAAATTCTATAGAAATTTGTGTAGTTAAGTTTAATGATTTAACTATACTTTAATATAGTTAAATTAACGGCCCTAAGGGCCAAATTCACAGTGCTGTACTGAAAATCTGTAGTTAACTGCTGATTCTGAATTAACTACGCACTGTGAATTTGGCCTTAAGTGTTTAGAGTTCAACAATTTAAAATTTGTTCTACGCCACACATATGGTAAGTAAAAGTTAAAAAGCAGTATTTAAATTGATTAACACGGTGTGCAGATTTGCATACATTAAGAGAGGAATTTGGTTACTTTTGTTAATATGCTTAAATTAAAAAAAAAAATTTAGAGTAGTTAACTCGGCATAGATTTGTTTGTGTATTTCACTGACGAGCTGACGGTATTCTATTGCAAGCTTTTTTCAAGTGTTTTAGTGCTTTATTTATTTGTTCAGTCTACAGATAAATCTTACAGACAATATACAAATGTTTTAGATTGTTTAATTAAAAATTGCATATAATTGTTGCTTAACATTATATAGACTGAGGAAAAGTCTAGGTAAGGATAGTTGTTGCAAAATCGAATGCATCTCACCATTGGTTCGTTAAAGGCATAGTTTGTTCTATGCACTTGATCAGCAAATAAACGAACCTGCCTTAAATCATGGTGATTAGTTTGAAGTTCGATTACACTCAATAGCTCACTGCAATTTATATTGGCATTTAAAATATTCTAGACGAATAGCACCAAAAAGTAGATTCGTCTACCTTCAAGGCTTTGCAGTCCAACCAATTTGTGTCTGCCTATATAACTAGGGAGACCATTAGGCCAGCGCAGCTTATTCAATGCATATGTCGTAAAGACTTTTTGGACTCTTTCAATTTTATTTACATGGCAGTGGTGGAATGGGTTCCATATTAATGAACAATAATCTAGGTGGCTCCGAACTAAGGAAACGTAGAATGCTTTCAAGGTCAAAGGATCAGAAAAGTCTTCAGTATTACGAGGCATAAATCCAATCATAGAAAAAGCTTTTGAGACAATATAATCAATACTCTTAGTAAACGTCAGTCCTGAATCGGAGATTATGCCCAAGTCTTTAATATCTTCTTTGCGACTAAGTTTTATATTATTCAGAAAATAATTAAAGAAAAAAGGATATAGTTTTTTTTTTTTTTGTATGAAACAACGCAGCATTTGTCGGTATTCAAGTGCTGGTGGTTCAAGGTACACCATTCTTCAAAATGATTAAGATCGGTTTGAAGGTTGATACAATCTTGAATACAGCGGATTTTTAAAAATAACTTAACGGCATCTGCAAACATTAAGGGCCGGTTACTCAATGTCTGGTTAACACTAATCTGCGGTTAAACATCGTTATCGACGTCTTCGATTCCATGCATACAACAGGGAGTCGGTAACGTCGATAACTATGTTTAACCGCAGATTAGTGTTAACCAGACATTGAGTAACCGGCCCTAAACATTTTACCGATTGAAATATTTTGTTAGGTCGTTTATAAAAATTAAGAAAAGAAGGGGCCCACAGTGAGTACTTTGGGGTATTCCAGACCAAACATTAATCATTATTGTAGATTTGGACGATGCCATTTTTACAAATAATTTCCTATCCGTTAGGTAGCTAAACAAGAATTTTAGAAGTTGTCCTTTAATACCACATTCGCTGAGCTTCTTGATGAGGATGAAATTGTCGCCTTTATCGAATGCCTTTGAAAAATCCGGGTAAACTACATCTAGTTGTGCATGATTAACAAAAGCGTTAATAATACTGTTTGTTAGTAGTGCTAAATTAGTACAAGTAGACCTTAATGGGACAAAGCCATGTTGGTACTCGCAAATATGATCGTTAATACGATTTAACATTTTAGCTTTGAGAATGGAATCAAATATTTTCGAAATAGTGCTTTGCTAAACTATTGGATGATAGTTGCGTACGTCATTTCGGCTTTCTGACTTATAAATTGGCGTGATTGAGCAAAGTTTCCAAGCATCTAAGAAGATCGATTTGTTTAGGCATTTATTGAACAAAATTGCAATGGGTTTCGCTATTGAACTGAAGATGAGTTTAAAAAATTCGGGACAGAAACCCTAATGATCAGTGGATGGGCTATTATTCAGTCCTGAGATTGCTTGTGCAACATCATTGGTTGATATAGTGAAATCATCATATGATTCTGAAGAGGGTGCGTTAAAGTTAAAAACGTCTGATTGGTTATACTGTTCATAAACTCCTTGGAAAAATTTTGCAAAAAGGTCACAAGAATCTGACTCATTATCCAACACAGTGCCGTCATAATTTGAACAAGTGGGAAAGCCGTTTGTCTTCCGTTTATTGTTAATATAACGCCAAAAACTAGAGGGGCTCGATTTTAGATTTGATTGAACTCTAAACATATAATGTTTTAACAAGTAGTCGTGAAGACAATTGAATTCCCTTTTCAAGTAAGTTGCCTCGCTCGCGTATGCTATTAGTCCTTTATAATTTTTTGTATGCTTCCTTTTTAAAATTTTTAAGATGACAAAGGCGCATATTCATAGCCCAGCAACTAGGTCGAAACTAACAAAGTTGCTACTTAAATTTAAGTACCAACTTAAAATTTACCTCTATTCATAGTCGCATTTCAGACTTCTACTAAGTAGTTTCGACTTAGTTTACGATATAGCAAAACGAGTGTGAAAATGTATAGATTTTCTTTACGATATTTTGGAAAAATTACATTTTTATTAAATAATGTCAAGTTTGATCATCCGTTTATGTAATTTTTAATTTCATTGCATGATTATGCAAAGGAATAAGGTATCATTTTCTTGTTAATTGTGTGAAATAAGCTGAAATTAGTCAAGAACGTAAACCTACCGGTACGTAAACCCGAGTCAGCTGACACGATCTGTCTTACCAAAGCGCCATGTAAATGAAAACTCAACACCGCAGAATTTTTCTGTAGTTGTAGCCCGTAGCGCAGAAATATGCGGAATTTAGATTTTTCCGTGTCAGCTGAATTCTCCTTCTTTAGATGGTTGCCACTTCGTCAGTTTTGCAGATGGTAAAAAAGTTATAAGTTCCTATTCAAAATATGTTTAAAATATGTGAAATTTAGTATTGAATAAGGTTTTTGTTGAAAACTAAGTAGTTTATATTTAGCTACAATCTATTATAGCACGAAAAATTGTGGTTGAAAGGGTAAGTTTATGAAAAGGAATTGAAGAGTGGAAACAGTGTAGTAAGCAACACTGAGGGCTCCAGTAATCGACAAAATTCTGCGTATACATACTGCGTTTAAGTATACGTTCTGCGTTCTCGACTAAATTCAGCTATAGCCAGAACAACCGCAGTGATGTGAAGTCGATGTTTATCGAAAGCATGCTGTGAAACATACAAATAGTAGATATCTAAATGTTATGCACAAATTCAAAAGAACTAGCGTGAAACTGACTTATTATTTGAGAATTTATCTAAATTATTCCAATTATAAAATTGTGATGTAGCTTTATTCGAATTGTAATACGCAATTTAATTTCATCTGCCGATTAAAATGGATCGATCTTTGTAAATTTTAATTGGAGATTATTCAATACTATCAAAATCACCCTCTACCAACTTAAGGCCTGTATGCAGCTCTCAAGAAAAGCAAAAACTCCATATGAAATGACGTACAATAATGGCTAAAGGCCTGTATGCAGCTCTCAAGAAAAGCAAAAACTCCATATAAAAAGACGTACAAGAAATGGCTAAGAAATTTTCTTGAGTCAAATTTCCTTAAGGCAGTACGCAGTTCTCAAGAAATTTACTACGCTTTCTACTACGGTTTTCTAAAGTTTTTTGTGAAAAAAGAGCACAAGGCAACCCAGGTTTGCAGCAGAAATACATGCCCGTTCCATTATTTCTTGAGGAAAGAGTGAGGCAACAGGCTGTGTGGTATCAAAAATGTCAAAATTCCTTGGACACACACGCGAAATAATGGCAATTTTTTCTTGACCGTTTTCTTGAGAGCTGCATACAGGGCTTAAGAAATTTTCTTGAGTCAAATTTCCTTAAGGCAGTACGCAGTTCTTAAGAAATTTAGTACGCTTTCTACTACGGTTTTCTAAAGTTTTTTGTGAAAAAAGAGCATAAGGCAACCCAGGTTTGCAACAGAAATATATGCCCGTTCCATTATTTCTTGAGGAAAGAGTGAGGCAATAGGCTGTGAAGTATCAAAAACGTCAAAATTCCTTGGACACACACACGAAATAATTGCAATCTTTTCTTGACCGTTTTCTTGAGAGCTGCATACAGGCCATTAATTTTTACATATTTCGTCTGTTTTCCCATAATTTGATAAAATACTTCTTCCTAGTTACGACTTAGTTGCAGCTGCAGCCGAAACTAAATTTTAAGTTGGTACTTAGCCAGAAAAGTCGAAACTAAGGCGACTATGAATAGCTTTAGTTGTGACTTAGAAAAGTTTCGACTTAGTTGAGTACTAAATATGACTATGAATATGCGCCAATTGATTAACCTGGTTTGAACGTTTTGATATGGAGAATTAAAATTTTAAATATTGTGAACTGTGGGCATTTCAATTGATACAAGTATATGATATTTATTTACGTACGTTATATACATTTGGGGTGTTCACAGTTCGTTTCAAATAGTGTCTCAAAATGTAGACGTCTACATTTTAAGACGTTTTCTAACCGTAAAATCTGTGG
>NW_016157088.1:60619-71884 GCF_001687245.7 Rhagoletis zephyria | reverse complement strand
TTTTGAGACGATTTTGCGACGACTGCTAGAAAGGGGTGCTCAAAGTTTGATGCTAAATATGTCTCAAAATGTAGACGTCTACATTTTCAGACACAATTTGGAACGAACTGTGAACACCCCAATTGTTTATTTATTTTACAATATTTTGAATTTTGTGCATTTTGAAACTTTTTGAATTGTAAGACAGTGGACCGAGAACAGATTTTAGCGCTGACTGTGGATGGTCTTAAAGAACGACTGGAAGGGTTGGGGTTGGACACTAACGGAGCGACACTAAGAGACCGACTCATGGAACACTTCGGCCTGAATGTGAGCGACGGCGAGGATACCGGTTTCAACGATGCTGCAAGTAGGCGAAGCATGCGTAGGTCCGTGGCTTAGTGTCCAGCATTCACTCTCCGGGCATTGAGGACTCGTTATCTAAATTTAGCGGGTCCAGTCAGCCGACATTCGAACAGTGGCTGGACGATTTCCAAGACAACGCGATGGCTGTGCAGTAGAGCAACCTGCAGAAGTTCATTTACGCCAAGCAGTGGCTGAAGGGTGGGGCGAAACTCTTTATCAGGAGCCAAACTGCAGTTAGCTGCTGGGATTCTCTAAAATCCGCTCTGCGCTTGGAGATTGGCGTCACCATGTCGTCGGCCGAAGTACACCGCGTCCTTCGGAAGCGCCACCGGCGACCAGGCGAAGATCTGCGCGAGTACCTGTACGCGATGATGGAGATCGGCAAGCCAGTCAGTCTCGATGACTCCAGTCTGATCGAGTACTTCATCGAGGGGATTCAAGACAGCCGAGCGAACAAGAGTGACTTGTACCAGGCGAAAACCGTCAAGGACTTAAAGGAACAGATAAGGATTTACGATCGAATAGGCCTCCGTCCTCAAACGCGAATCAGGCAACGAGAATTCCTTTAAGTTCCGGCGCGACAGAAAAACGGTGTTTCAACTGCGGGGATCGTTCGCATTTCGCTAGCAGCTGCCTACGTACGCGGTTGACGTGTTTTAAATGCGGCGAAGATCATCGGGCGAATGAATGTAAGGGCGTCGGAGAAGCAACCAAACCGGATAAGTCTCCAGCTAACATCATGGCAGTAAGGCAGAGTAGTTTGATATTTAAGGACATTTTCTTCAGCATGTCGAATCAGACAGTTTCGGCACTCGTTTATACAGGGTCCGACCTGTGTCTAATGCGTCACGACACTCTGTTGACTGCACCTAGACGTCGAGCTGAGCAGGGAGAAGCGGCGACTGGTGGGCATTAGTAACAGCGCGATGCATATCGATGCAATTTTGCTGGATATTAAGTTCCATGTAGATATCTAAATGTTATGCACAAATTTACTTCAAAAGAACTAGCGTGAAACTGACTTATTATTTGAGAATTTATCTAAATTATTCCAATTATAAAATTGTGATGTAGCTTTATTCGAATTGTAATACGCAATTTAATTTCATCTGCCGATTAAAATGGATCGATCTTTGTAAATTTTAATTGGAGATTATTCAATACTATCAAAATCACCCTCTACCAACTTAAGGCCTGTATGCAGCTCTCAAGAAAAGCAAAAACTCCATATGAAATGACGTACAATAATGGCTAAAGGCCTGTATGCAGCTCTCAAGAAAAGCAAAAACTCCATATAAAAAGACGTACAAGAAATGGCTAAGAAATTTTCTTGAGTCAAATTTCCTTAAGGCAGTACGCAGTTCTTAAGAAATTTACTACGCTTTCTACTACGGTTTTCTAAAGTTTTTTGTGAAAAAAGAGCACAAGGCAACCCAGGTTTGCAACAGAAATATATGCCCGTTCCATTATTTCTTGAGGAAAGAGTGAGGCAAAGGCTGTGAAGTATCAAAAACGTCAAAATTCCTTGGACACACACACGAAATAATTGCAATCTTTTCTTGACCGTTTTCTTGAGAGCTGCATACAGGCCATTAATTTTTACATATTTCGTCTGTTTTCCCTTAATTTGATAAAATACTTCTTCCTAGTTACGACTTAGTTGCAGCTGCAGCCGAAACTAAATTTTAAGTTGGTACTTAGCCAGAAAAGTCGAAACTAAGGCGACTATGAATAGCTTTAGTTGTGACTTAGAATAGTTTCGACTTAGTTGAGTACTAAATATGACTATGAATATGCGCCAATTGATTAATCTGGGTTGAACGTTTTGATATGGAGAATTAAAATTTTAAATATTGTGAACTGTGGGCACTTCAATTGATACAAGTATATGATATTTATNATTTGGGGTGTTCACAGTTCGTTCCAAATAGTGTCTCAAAATGTAGACGTCTACATTTTAAGACGTTTTCTAACCGTAAAATCTGTGGTGTTGTTGTTTCCCATACAAAATTGGAAAACGACGCCGTCTACATTTTGTCACACTCAAAGGTATGTTTTTTACGCGTCTACATTTTGCAACCTCGCAGCAGGGTTGCATTATGGCAATACTAATCACATTTTTTTTATTTATTGGGCACGTTTTCTGTATTTGCATTTAATTTGGGCGCAAATTCTGGTGAAAAGAAACAAATCAAGGAAAAGAAATAACAAATATAAGGAATTGGTAATTAAGTTAAATAACTACAATTTTTCAGAAACAAAATCGTAAGGCGACATATAAAAAATGCACGAAAAGAAGAAATGTCTGGCAACACCAGCAAAATTTTGAGACGATTTTGCGACGACTGCTAGAAAGGGGTGCTCACAGTTTGATGCTAAATATGTCTCAAAATGTAGACGTCTACATTTTCAGACACAATTTGGAACGAACTGTGAACACCCCAATTGTTTATTTCACAATATTTTGAATTTTGTGCATTTTGAAACTTTTCGAATTGTAAGACAGTGGACCGAGAACAGATTTTAGCGCTGACTGTGGATGGTCTTAAAGAACGACTGGAAGGGTTGGGGTTGGACACTAACGGAGCGACACTAAGAGACCGACTCATGGAACACTTCGGCCTGAATGTGAGCGACGGCGAGGATACCGGTTTCAACGATGCTGCAAGTAGGCGAAGCATGCGTAGGTCCGTGGCTGAGCGTCCAGCATTCACTCTCCGGGCATTGAGGACTCGTTATCTAAATTTTGCGGGTCCAGTCAGCCGACATTCGAACAGTGGCTGGACGATTTCCAAGACAACGCGATGGCTGTGCAGTAGAGCAATCTGCAGAAGTTCATTTACGCCAAGCAGTTGCTGAAGGGTGGAGCGAAACTCTTTATCAGGAGCCAAACTGCAGTTAGCTGCTGGGATTCTCTAAAATTCGCTCTGCGCTTGGAGATTGGCGTCACCATGTCGTCGGCCGAAGTACACCGCGTCCTTCGGAAGCGCTACCGGCGACCAGGCGAAGATCTGCGCGAGTACCTATACGCGATGATGGAGATCGGTAAGCCAGTCAGTCTCGATGACTCCAGTCTGATCGAGTACTTCATCGAGGGGATTCAAGACAGCCGAGCGAACAAGAGTGACTTGTACCAGGCGAAAACCGTCAAGGACTTAAAGGAACAGATAAGGATTTACAATCGAATAGGCCTCCGTCCTCAAACGCGAATCAGGCAACGAGAATTCCTTTAAGTTCCGGCGCGACAGAAAAACGGTGTTTCAACTGCGGGGATCGTTCGCATTTCGCTAGCAGCTGCCTACGTACGCGGTTGACGTGTAGGAGAAGCAACCAAACCGGATAAGTCTCCAGTTAACATCAAGGCAGTAAGGCAGAGTAGTTTGATATTTAAGGACATTTTCTTCAGCATGTCGAATCAGACAGTTTCGGCACTCGTTTATACAGGGTCCGACCTGTGTCTAATGCGTCACGACACTCTGTTGACTGCACCTAGACGTCGAGCTGAGCAGGGAGAAGCGGCGACTGGTGGGCATTAGTAACAGCGCGATGCATATCGATGCAATTTTGCTGGATATTAAGTTCCATGTGGCAACGATGTTCTCGAACACGTTGACGTGGTCATTACTGGAGACGGAGCAGTGTTCAAGGAGAAGGTGACTGAGTCCTGCGGACGCGAGGATGCACGCGAGCGTAAGGCGGTGGCGGGAAATTGCGCTAGTGCGGAGCGAGACGGAGTAGATCCGTGCGGAGATGCATCGGTGCGTAATTCAGTAGCCAGCAAGAGCGCAATTGAAGGTTTTGGGGACTCAATCACCGAAGATTTGGACTTTGTGTACAAGGCAATCAAAGATGCAGCTAGGAGGCTCAGAGAGGGCCCTAGGCAGGCAGATGAGGCCAGAGTTCAGTATAAGCATGATAAGATGCGAGAAGGTGTCAGTGGGCACGGCGTTAGCGAGAGGAGAGGTTGTGAAATTGAACTATCCTCACGGGAGCATGCGACCCCAGGCAAGATGATTGTATACGAGCGAGGTGCAGAATGTGCGCAGCCTCGCGAAGAAAGACCTTCAAGTCATATCAGCGAGCTGCAGGTGGCGTTCGGAAACCTATGTATGATGGCGGGATCAGAACAGGACCAAAAGCCCCAAGTTGTTCTCCTCCATTTGAGTGAGGAGCGAGAAGACAAGGTACGGAGTTTGGTAGCAGCCTACAAGCCAGCTAACCACTCCGCATCCCCAGTGGAGAAGAAAATATCTTGTTGACAGACGATGTCCCGGTATTTAAACGACCAAGGCGATTGTCATATGCGGATTGACAGATAGTCGACGATCAGGTAGCAACATGGTTAGCCGAGGGCATTATACAACCGAGCAACTCGAATTATGCATCATCGGCCGTTCTCGTAGCTAAGAAGGATGGGAGCAAAAGTCTCTGTTGCGACTATCGGCGGCTAAACGAAAAATCGTTCGCGACAACTTCCCAATGCCGATGATCGACGACGTCATCAAGCAGCTCTGGGAGCCAACGTTTTCTCCACGCTTGCCCTAATGAATGGGTTCTTCCATGTCCCAGTGGAAGCAGACTCGCGGAAGTATACCTCGTTCGTAACGCACAGTGGATAGTTCGAGTTCTTGTACGTGCCATTTGGCATATCCAATTCGCGGGCAGTCTTTACGTGATTTGTGTCCGCAGCTTTGAACAACTTGGTACGTAGCGTAACAGTAGTGGTGTATATGGATGACTTGATCATTCCCTCCAAGGATGAAGTCGAGGGCATCCAGAAGTTAGAGTTGGTGCTGAGGGTTTCCCAGGCGAAAATTTTGCGCGTTAAGTGGAAAAAATGCCAGTTCCTAAGAAAGATAGTCGAGCTCCTCGGATACATCATCATAGACAACACAATACAGCCGTCCGAAGCAAAAACCAGCGCGATTAGGAATTTTCCTTTACCAAATGATAGAAAATCCTTGCAACGCTTTCTTTGACTCGCGTCGTATTTCCGCAGAGTCGTCGACAACTACGCCGTGATCGCGAAACCGCTGTCCCACTTACTTCGAAAGGACGCGAAGTTCTCGCTGCAGGACGACCAGCTAGCCGCGTTTCACCAGCTAAAGTCAGAGTTTTCAAGTCCAGTCTTAAGCCTATGCAACCCGCCAGCGTTAACGGAGGTGCATACTGATGCGAGCATGGTTGGCTACAGGGCAGTCCTGTTGCAGAAGGATGTCGACGAGCAGGAGTTTCACCCGGTTCAATATATGAGCAAAAGGTGTTCAGCCCCTCTTCTTCGGCAACACGGAAAGGAGAATTTTAGTTAGTGAGGGTTATAATCAATAAGCGCGGCCGTAGGCCGCCTACGCTGAAAGGTGTTCTCTGCAAAAGTTGTTCAGCCCATATTCCTCGGATTCTACTTAGTGAGGTTTATAATCCCTAAGCGTGGTTGAAGGCCACTTACGCCCAAAAGTATTCACCGCAAAAGGTGCTAATTCCCTTTTCTTCAGCAAAACAGAAAGGAGAATTCTTCTTAGTGAGGGTTATAATCCCTAACTGCCCGTCTCCACAGGATAAAGTTTATATCTTGATACATATGTTAGAATATAAATAGCCAATGGAGACCGCTCATTGCTCTTCAAGAGCAATATATAGCTGAGCTTATATCTTGCCATCTACTGCCGGCAATTTGGTAGTTTCACAGCTACATGTTCATTTGCATGAAAACTTCGTGGCGGCAACATTATTAATATTTTAATATAAAAGCAAATATTGAACTGTTTTCGGTTAAAGTATTTGTAATTATGTACTTGGATGTAAAATAGCCTATTTTCTAAATTTTTTAAGTGATTGAATCCGGCAAAAATACGTTTTAGAAGCTATCTCACAGATGCTTATATCAAGAGATAAAAAGCCCACACAAATATTGCCACTGATATAATTTATATCTAGCGACCAAAATTACAGCTGGACAGCAATAAATTTTATCCTGTGGAGACGGCCAGTAAGTGCGGCCCAAGGCCACCTACGCACAAAAGTGTTCTCTGCAAAGGGTGTTCAGCCCATCTTATTCGGCAACACCGAAAGGAGTATTCTACTTTGTGAGGGATATAATCACTAAGCACGGCTGAAGGCTACCCACGCAGAAAGGCGTTCTCTGCAAAAGGTGTTCAGCAGATCTTCTTCGGAAATACAGAAAGGAGGATTCTACTTAGTGAGGGTTATAATCCCTTAGCGCGGCCGAAGGTCATCTACGAGGAAAGGTGTTCTCTGCAAAAGGTGTTTAGCCCCTCTGTTTCGGCAGCATATAAAGGAGAATTCTACTTAGTGAGGGTTATAATCCCTAAGCGCGGCCGAAGGCCGTCTACGCCGAAAAGTGTTCTCGGCAAAAGGTACTCAGCTCCTCTTCTTCGGCAACACAGAAAGGAAAATTCTACTTAGTGGGGGTAATAATCCGTAAGCGCGGCCGAAGGTCGCCTACGCAGAAAGGTGTTCTCTGTTAAGGGTGTTCAGTCCATCTTCTTCGGCAACACAGAATGGAGGATTCTACTTAGTGAAGGTTATAATACCTAATCGCGGGCGAAGGCCGCCTACGCCGAAAAGTGTTTTCTGCAAAGGGTGTTCAGCCCATCTTCTTCGGCAACACAGAAAGGAGTGTTATAATCCCTATGCGCGGCCGAAGGCTGCCCACGCAGAAAGGTGTTCGCTGCAGAAGGTGTCCAGCCCCTCTTCTTTGGCAGCACATAAGTCTGACGACACACAATCAGTTTTGCCTTTCAATTTCCCGACACACATTGCTTGTCAAAAATCATCAAAATTTAAACGTCTACATTTTCTACTAAATGTGTCATAACATCTGTCAAATTTCTCTTTTGCCTTTGGCACGTTTTCTCATGTGGGCAACTTGCTGTCTCAACATAACATTTTCCAAATGGTATCAAGCCAATTAGATCGGTCGGTACCCAATGTAGAAGGCGCGGTAAAATGAAAACTGAGTTGTCAAACTACGAAATGACAGCTGATGTTATTTCAAAGCAGCCTTAACTGAAATACTTTTTGTTGAAGTAAAATTGTATTTCAATGTCGCAATTCTGTCCCAAGAAAGTTTCCATTCAAAAGTAATCAGCTGTGTCGCAAGGTGGAAAATTTTGCAACAAATGCCATATTTGCAACAACTTTGCGACGTTTCATGAATCCCACCAATGTAGGTAAGGTTAGATTATCCTGGCTGCCCTCATCCGTACAGGAAAAGGGCGCGCTTAGGCCTCCATGGGCCCATTGTGATGCCATATTAAAGACTCCCAGCGTCCCTCCTCCTACCTTAGAAATGGAACCAATTTGTAGCTCTGATGAAGCGAACAAAATCGTAGATACTGGCCGAATCCAGTTCAGCCAGACACTCAAAAGAATAGCGGAGGAGCGAGCGGCGACGAGCCCTTGCCAAAGCGGGACGTTGGCATAGGTAATGCTCCACGCTTTCGATTTCCTCCTCATCGCGGCACCTACGACAGTAATCGTTTGGCTGCAAACCCATTCTGGCAGCGTGGTGAGCAGTCCCCGGTTCCAATAACATGGCGAGGCATTGGTCGCTCCAAACGGAAGAGAGGGCGAGATCTACGCTTATCTAACCTAAGCCAGATGTGTCTCGCTATCCTGAACGAGCGCTCCGCAGACCATCTTGCATTTGCCCGTTCGATAAAGTTATTCTGCAGCTAGAGTTTACAAGAAGATAGCGGAGTACGAGCGGTACTAATGCAGACAGTAGGGTTCCTTTCCGAGCCAGCTCGTCCGCAGCACAGTTGCCCGGTATGTACCTATGACCTGGCACCAATACAACTTGAGTAGAGTAACTACTTGCCAGCTCATTTAGAGTACGTCACAATTAAGTGCTTTGATAGCTGCCTGGCTATCAGAAAAGATAGCTACTGCATGAAGATTAATAAGAGAAACGAGGTCCACAGGTAGAAAATGAAGCAAGGTCTCTAGGGCTTTAGTCGGCGTAGAGGGCAACGCCCCCGTGATCATGATGCACGCCACCCTTTGAGCCTTTGTTAGTCTGTTTTTGATTTTAAATTTGTCCAAGGACGGCCACCAGACCGTGATACCATAGAATAGAATGGGACGCACCACCGCTGTGTATATCCAGTTCACAATGTGGGGTTTCGAGCCCCACTTCTTTTCTATTGCTGACTTGCAGGCATACAGGGCAGTTATAGCCTTCTTGCAACGCTCTTCGACATTGAGCCGCCAAGTTAGCTTTCTGTCCAATAAAACGCCTAGGTACCTGACTTCATCCGAGAAGGCCAGTGCAACACCATTCAAGGAAGGAAGTTGCATCTAGACGGTTTTAATTTTCTTTGAAAAAAGAACCATGGTTGTTTTCCCTGGACTGACACCAAGGCCAGATTCCTTGGACCAGGTTTCCACAACGCGTAAGGTGCCTTGAATCAGGTCGCATAGAAGTTAGGGGTGCGTAAGCAGTTACCTGCCATCTGTGCTCTGCAGCCGAAACAGTAGAGTATTCACCGTTAGATTCCACAGAAGTGGGGAGAGGACACTGCCTTGCGGGGTGCCGCGGTTTGCGTACCTTGTTACCGATGCCTCTCCCATCTCCGAGTATATAGTTCTGCTGCCTAGAAGTCGGCGAACAAATTCTACCAGAGGGTGCTCCAGACCGAGGTTAGTTAGGGCGCGGAGAACAGCTTCTGGGAGAACATTATTGAAGGCACCCTCGATATCGGTACTCCTAATACATATTCCTTAAACGCCATTGCCTTTAAACGACTTGCCTTTCCAATAGGCATGCTCACAGCTAGATAATTTACTTATATCAATTTCCTGTCAGATCTCCACGTCCAGTAGTCTTTCCAGAACCTTCAGAAAGAAAGATGTAAGGCTAATCGGTCGAAAGTCGCTTGGCTTCACGTGGGATGGTCTATAGCCTTTAGGAATGAACACAACCATTGCCAGTATCCGTTCCTTGGGTATGAAGCTACGTCTGAGAGAAGTCTTATAGATTGAGACAAGCATTGTACATAAAATGTCGGACGCTGCCCGAGGTTCGGCAGGGAGGATGCCGTCCATGCCTGGAGATTTGTAGGGCTGGAAATACCTTATGGCCCAATCTACCCTTTCTACATCAATAAAGTCTATATATTCTAAGGAGCTTCCAGAAGGTATGTGAGCAACTCCAGGCTCCTCAGTACATCCTGGAACCTCAAGCATTTCCTCTTGGGATGATGTCGAGTCGCCATTCGGCTTCTGAATTAACATTGGGTTCGTCGGATTTTTGGCAAGTACTTTTCGCAAGCGATTACCCTCCGATTGTTCCTCTATGCCATCACAATAATCCTTCCAGGAGTCCCTTTGGGCTTTCCTGGTGGCACTCTTCAATTTCTTCGGGGCTGCTTTGTAAGCAGACCAAGAACCATTACGCTTTGCCGCGTTGAAGAGATTCCTGCTTTCCTTCCTTAAAGAGGCGATTTCTTTGGTCCACCGGTGTGGCTTCCTCTTCCCGCTCGGAAGTGCAATTGGGCAGGATGCAGAGAAGGCCGTATTACAGGCATTGGTAATGCAATCTTCAGCTTCTTCAATTTGTTCCGATGAGCTTAGCTCACCGAGAGAAGCAGGGTTTGGGAATAGAGGTTCCGTTTCATCAGATGAGAAGGTAACAGTAAGCCGAGCCGAGGTAACAAAGGTGGGTCTACTACCAATATTACAAATAGCTAGAATGAAAGAGAGTATGTAATCAAATAGCAACTCGCCTCTAGGGTTGATGTCGGTTAACAAGTGGTGCGCGTTTGCATCGGCTCCTACCTAGGGACACGAATTTCGATACGATACCATATCGATACTTTTGGCATTCGATACCGATATTTTCGACTCGATAGTTTTAAAACGATATTTTTTGGAATCGAGTACCAGAACCCTAGTATCGTATCGAATGTCATAAACTCACATTCCAACACTGAGAAAAGAAAATCTTAGAATTAAAAAAAAACGTGCTAAATTGAAAAAAATACGCATATGAAAGAGCACCAACCCAACTCGTTTTAATTTTGAGTATATACGTTATAAAATATGTGGTTGTGAAGTGCACAGATGCTTTTCCGTAATTAAGAAGAAAAAAAATTAATTTTATGTTCCGTCTGATGGGAATTGAACCCGGACCCTCTTGGCCGCAACTAATTGTATCAAGCGTCTTTGCACACTCAGATGCAGCCATACATGTAAAGGTGTTTTCAAATGTTGAGTTTGAATCAACATCACAGCGCGCGATTAGTGCATTATCCCTGAAGGAAAGATTGGTCCAATCGCTCGAAGAATACACAATGTACACTACGTACATATAATGGAAATATTCAATTCAAATACTCCCGTACTAAAATGAAGCATTTTTCACTACACGGATGGCGTTTTGCACGTCTCGGATGCTTTTTGATATGTAATTAAGAAGGTATATGTATACAAAGCATGCACAGCGCGCTGAAGGAAAGACTGGTCCAATTGCTCGAAAAATATAATCGTAGGTAAAGAAGCTTTGTATCTAGACCAAAGATAGTCCAAAAATATAAATCAATATAATGTAAAACAGGTGAATTGTACTAAAAGTGGTCCGAATGTAATGCATAAGGTATGAGTTTTGATCTAAAACTGGTTACAATATCATGCAATAGCGGACAACGGGTACAATTAACGACTTGCTGATATGTAGGCACTTAGTCAACAAATTTTCATGTGCGACTTTGGCATGCGGAGAAAGTATCCGCTTAGAAAATCTGAGAACCCCGGTTCGAATAGCAGCTGGCGCAAGTTTTATTTTTGTTTTTTTTTTCACAAAATTGGTTACAATGTAATGCAGAAGCGGACAATTGTTCCGAGCCTAGGACATTCAATGTTAAATGTAAATAGAGTTTTACCAAACTTGGATTAGTTACT
>NW_016157088.1:60506-60609 GCF_001687245.7 Rhagoletis zephyria | reverse complement strand
CGTAATTTTAATCTGATTCCAATAATTTTCAACGGTTTGCTTCTATGCGGCAAGCACAATAATCATACCGAGTTTGGTACAAATTGGTAGAACGGTGTCCGAC
>NW_016157088.1:59198-60496 GCF_001687245.7 Rhagoletis zephyria | reverse complement strand
TATCTATCTCGATTCGTTTTGCCTGTTACAAACAACAGTTATGTGAACAAAGTTATAATACCCTTGTGCACAAGTGCGCTCGGGTATAAAAATATGGGTATCAAATGAAATGGCTTTATTTCTGCACTGCATTTAGGAGGGTTGCAAGCGGTCAGAAGTCTAAGCTAACTTACGCATAAATGCGTAGACGAATTTAATGCGAAGACGAGCACGAAGAAGAATACTAATACGGGGACCTAGGCTTATATTAAAAGTAATACAAATTTCTACAGTTTGAAAGGAAATAAAAATGAATCCAAGTAGTGATACACATCATAGCATATGGGTATTTCCATACGTCGCATACGTGACAGTCGTACGTTTCAATGTGATACAAAAAAGGAATACCATTTGTTTTCTTTAACTCTTTGGGCCATTGTCGTTACGTGACAAAAAATGGAAGTTGATTTTTTCTTTTCTTACAAAATCGCAAAACTCTGTGAATTGTGGATGGCTATTTTCATGAAACTTATTTTAGTATGATTTGCAGCAAGTCTAGTTGTTTTTGGAGTTTTTTGAATTAATGCAACTTGTTTCAATTTTCTTTTACAACCCCAAGTGTGAAACGTCACGTGACGTTTTTGGAAATCTGTTATTATTTAATATTATGTTTCAACTACATACGCCAAATTCGAACCAAATCGGACCATAAATACGGTTTTTCGAAATATCTCGACCTTGGCGCCACCTAGGAAGACCATTTTACGCAAACATGATTCTACTTACATAGCCAGTATATATTTTAAAAAGCAGACAAATCGGCCCGTAAATACGTTAGATATAAGACTTTTATTTTTTTTGTGGTGGTGGACCTTCCGATGGAAACACCCATAGGTATATCTATTTATAAGCTGACCGTACATATGATTGAAGTTAACGTGGATCTGCTTCTCTATTGCTCATTATTAATATTTTGCAATGATTTATTAAATTTAATTCAGTACAATCAAAACGAATATTTCATGTAATGTTTTTAACTTGAATGTGATCTTAATAATATCTCGTATTCTACGTTTAAGTTTAACGGCTGTGGCTTCGACGCAGCCTCCAGGTCAAGACGAAGGCGCTGGACTAATCCTTTTTTATTGTAATTTTTTAAATAGTATTAAAATAAATTTATCTAATTTATTTTTTATGGTATTAGAGTTTTTCGGTTTTTCCATATATGAAATTAATTTTAAAATTTGTAATATATATTCAACAATTTTTATTGAGCTTGAGGCCGTTTTTAATGAAAAACTATTGTGGAGAAGCAACAA
>NW_016157088.1:53857-55957 GCF_001687245.7 Rhagoletis zephyria | reverse complement strand
CAAACACTAACATACTTATGTGTAAGCGCCAATCTATTATTACTATTATTTTTAGAATGTTTCACTTTTAGGTGTGCTCGCCCTTGAGTTATTTGTTTTTGTTATTTATGGGCTTATAACAAATAACTTTAGGACGAGCACACCTAAAAGTTAAACATTCTAAAAGTAGAACTATTAACAACAACCAACAAAACCAACCACCACATGATCAAGTTTAAATAGAACTGGAATAGCTGCGCTTTATTGTAGTTGGCTCACATGAAAAAAGTGGAAAAGGCAACAACTGTTCATAAGGCGAACTTAGCCCAGTGCGCACTAAGGGACTACAGCGGCCAAAAGTAGTAGAAACGGATTAGCGAATTCTGAAAAAGTAACTACGCAGATGCATAGCAAAATATCCAGCTAACCCAAACCAAAAAGAATTTTGGATAAAAATGTATATTGGCAATCATGACACGAGCTTTAAAGTAGGAACAATGTGAAAAAATAAATTTGTAAGAAAAAATTTTAATTCTTTCGCAAGTAATTTGAATTAATTTTTCCACTTGTGCGCATATATAAAAAGCGAACCTGATTGATGAGTAGCTTTTGAATATATCTGTGGTCAAACATTGCGTTAAATTTTTATAAAAATTTGAAATTTATAAAACAGTTTATCTTGAAGTTCTACATAATTTTGTGAGTGTAAAATTTTTCGAGTGCTTACTTTAAAAGGGAATGTTTAAAAGGGACCTAGGAAACGAGCTAAATTATACTTAGGACCAGTTAACATTAAGTATGCGTGTCATATCTCAAATAGTTCCAGCTGCGAGGAACTGCGAGTTCAGCTTCTATTCTTCCTTTTATAGACCCACCTCCGGAAAATGTATGTAAATTTTATTTTAGAGCTGAAAGGAAAGACTCTGATATGTACATAAAATGAATAATATGCAATATAAAGTGGAAATTAATGAAGGTGTAAATATTAATGACACGCCAATCTATTAATCACAATCAACATTCAGCCAAAAATTAACGCTTCTCTGGACGAGATCCGGTTTCGATGGCAAGAGGCCTGCTTGCCTTAGCTCAGCTTTTGCTGTATAAAATGTAGGTAAAATTTAAAGTTTCAGTGTAAATACATATCGTGCACATAAATTAGTATGAAGGCATTGTAAATGTTTTCGTTGTGTCATTTTTAAAATGAAGAAGTAGGAACTCAAATTATTTCGTAAGTTAAAGCAATTAATAAAAATATGGGTATCAAATGAAATGGCTTTATTTCTGCACTGCATTTAGGAGGGTTGCCAGCTGTTTCAGAAGTCTAAGCTAACTTACGCATAAATCCGTAGACGAATTTAATGCGAAGACGAGCACGAAGAATAATACTAATACGGGGACCTAGGCTTATATTAAAAGTAATACAAATTTCTACGTATGAAAGGAAATAAAAACAAGTAAGAAAGTCTAAGTTCGGGCGGAGCCGAACATTAAATACCCGGCGCAAGTATTAAATATATGATTTTCACCTTTCCGAAAGCTACCGCTACATGGTAAGCCGGTGTGTATCAATTCTGAGTAAATTAGCGTCCTTAAACTTCAAAATATTGAAATTTCAAGCATTTCTGAAATTTGCCGTTATATGATAAGTGGTCGTAATTTTAATCTGATTCCAATAATTTTCAACGGTTTGCTTCTATGCGGCAAGCACAATAATCATACCGAGTTTGGTACAAATTGGTAGAACGGTTACCGATATACATATATGTGATCATAAGTGGGCGGTGTTACGCCCATTTTCCAAAATTTTATCATAAACGTATTTCTTGGTAGAGAATTGTTGCAAGCATTCATTTTGAATAAATTAGCTTTAATATTTATTGATTTATCGATGACTTCGTATTTCTCCAAATTACCGTTATATGGGTGGTAGGCGTGGTTATTGTCCGATTTTAAAAATTTTCGGCCATTTGGTATGCTGTAGCAAGACTAACAACTGTGCCAAGTTTGGAAGAAATCGGTGAAGCGGTTCCATCCATGTATCCATAAGTGGGCGTGGCTACGCCCATTTTCCAAAAATGTATAATATTCTTATTTTTCGTCTAAAAGTTATTGTAAATA
>NW_016157088.1:21428-53832 GCF_001687245.7 Rhagoletis zephyria | reverse complement strand
TGTTTAAGTCAACACCTCAAGCTCTACGTGTTGTAATAATAATAAAGTCCGGCGCTTACACAATATGTTAGTGTTTGGCTGAACTTCTTCTCTGATTTGTCGCGTGGGTCTTAATGTTGTGGCACAAAGGGGGTGCATACAGTTTTATTTCGACTTTGAACGGCGAGTGAATTTTATGGGAAGCTGTTTTTCATTTTCAAGGGTTGCGCACTTCTAACCACTACACCCCAGTGGCCTATATGCGAAACCTATATTCAGATAAATTTTTTGGATTTTGGTATCGATATTTGGAATGTCGAGTCTTTTTATTCCGATATTAATGGGTACCCGATATTTTTAAAGCGATACTTTAAATGAGTACTATATCGATACTTTCGGTTCGATATCGTGTCCCTACTCCTACCACGACGGGAAACTTCCTTAAATTGGCCTTTTTCACCACGTCCAGTAACCGAGCGNTCGGACCACTTTTAGTACAATTCACCTGTTTTACATTACATTGCTTTAAACTTTTGGACTATCTTTGGTCTAGTTACAAAACTACTATACCTCCCACTATATTTTTCGAGCAATTGGGCCAGTCTTTCCTTCAGCGCGCTGTGCATGCTTTGTATACATATACCTTCTTAATTACATAACAAAAAGCATCCGAGACGTGCAAAACGCCATCCGTGTAGTGAAAAATGCTTCATTTTAGTACGGGAGTATTTGAATTGAATATTTCCATTATATGTACGCAGTGTATGTATAATGGAAAAATCCATTTGGTTAAGACTTTTCACTTGATTTAAATATGAACATTTTTAAACTGTAATTAATGTTTAAGTCAACACCTCAAGCTCTACGTGTTGTAATAATAATAAAGTCCGGCGCTTACACAATATGTTAGTGTTTGGCTGAACTTCTTCTCTGATTTGTCGCGTGGGTCTTAATGTTGTGGCACAAAGGGGGTGCATACAGTTTTATTTCGACTTTGAACGGCGAGTGAATTTTATGGGAAGCTGTTTTTCATTTTCAAGGGTTGCGCACTTCTAACCACTACACCCCAGTGGCCTATATGCGAAACCTATATTCAGATAAATTTTTTGGATTTTGGTATCGATATTTGGAATGTCGAGTCTTTTTATTCCGATATTAATGGGTACCCGATATTTTTAAAGCGATACTTTAAATGAGTACTATATCGATACTTTCGGTTCGATATCGTGTCCCTACTCCTACCACGACGGGAAACTTCCTTAAATTGGCCTTTTTCACCACGTCCAGTAACCGAGCGGGGGGACAGTCTTGGTGGTCGTGAGCCATATAGGTGTAGACCAACCAGAGTTTAGTGGATTTGCCCTCCACATTGATGCTCACCGTGTCTTCATCGCTAAAATAAGTGAAAGAAATTGTTTTCTTAATTAATATATATGCTCTGATCTTACCTGCCACTGGGGGACAGTCTTGGTGGTCGTGAGCCATATAGGTGTAGACCAACCAGAGTTTAGTGGATTTGCCCTCAACATTGATGAGCACCGTGTCTTCATCGCTAAAATGAGTGAAAGAAATTGTTTTCTTAATTATTATACATGCTCTGATCTTACCTGCCACTGGGGCCGACACATTGTAAGCATCAGAGCTAAGTCCGCGGACCCTGTTTTTTACAACCTCAACAGGGCTCCTCCCTTTTGTCACTAAGGTGAAGGAGCAGAGCTGCGGAGCTTGCTTTGGAGTGGTGAGGGTTAATTTGTAGGACCTTTAAGGAGTTGTCGCCATCCATAGCTCCTGGCGCGGTCCTTTTGGACACCTTTACGACAATATCATTCTCGAAATCCCCCATCCAGCGGCCGAAGACAGACCCGTCCTCAGAATCGGATTGCGTATCGCTTTCCGATTCTGATGCTGAGTCTGATTACTCCGCCACACGAGTGACCTCGGGAACCTCCTGGACTTCTTGGCTAGAGGCAGGACCGCTCGAGGCGTTATCTGCCCTACTCAAAATAAGGGCTTTTTTGGGTGGCAGATTATCAGGTTCACTCGCGGTGCTTCCCGGTTCAGGAATTTTACCCTCATTCCTTTTCTGGGTTTTGAGAGTGATGGAGTAAAAACCGTAGCTGATGACTCCATTACAGTCAGCGAGGATCGGGAGAGATTCCTCGTTAATTGCCAGGGTAACATAACGTTGCTGCTCCCTAACCTCGCTGACCTTCACTACTCTCCAATCAAGGGCTGGTAGTATATCGTTGGAGATCTGGATAATCTCCAGAATCCCCTGCAAAGGATATCATCCCTGTGCACTGCCACTAAGTCAGCGCCGGGCCACAGTTCGCCAAGAGAAGAGATGGCCTCTTTGTAGAGCCGAGCCGACCTTTCGTCGGCGCATGACACTAGCTTAATACGGCCTTGGTATAAGCCAGCGTCGCGAATGGTAAGAGTGGGACCAGTATTCCTTTGGAGAATATCCTTATACACCCGGAGACCTACAAGGACAGTCCTCCAATTATCGGCTGTTAGATTTCCCTCCGGGTGCCTCCTGTCCATTACTGCCAGAACCAAATGGTCCTTGGCCACTTCATTAAAAGCACGAGGGGCTCATGAAGGGTTAAGCGGGCTGTTATGGCTAGAGGCTTTAGGCCTCTTCGATGGGCCGTCGGCATTGTCTGCCGATAGTTGCCTTTTGGGGGCCAGTTCCGTGGAACCTGAGGGAGGGGGCTCAGGGTTATTTAAGACACCCTTCTCCTGAGTCCGTTCCCGGCTTTCAGAGAGAATGCCCCTTGCGCTATCAGCCACATCCTTCATATTCTCGAGAACCGGGTTGTCCCCGAATTTCTTTAGCAGCCTAGAAGCGGCTCTTCTGACCCGCTTCGCTCGTACTGCTGGGCGTACTCGCTCATTAGTCCCTGAACCACCGGGACGAGAGTTACGCTTCGCCAACTGTGCCCCCAACCGGAGTTGCTTTAGAGCTGCCCTCAAGGCGCGTGCTCCTAGCCGCTCTTGATGATGACGCCTGGCACGAGAGATCTATCGGTCGTGTAGGCTCCATCCCAGACGCCAGTTGCTCGCTACCCTCCGGGAGTTGTGAAGGCTTCTCCGGGACCGATCCAGCGGCTACCGAAGATTTTTCTTGACTGTTTTTAACGCCGTGTCCGTCGGCGGCATTTTTACCCGTGCAGGGATCCGGGTCTTCATTATTATTATTCATTACCGTTCTGGTTCTGGTAGGGGAAAGAACGGTCGGCCACACCAGAGACCCATGCTGCGGTAAGTCTACCGTTACTCCCGGAGGCGGACTGGTATCCGGGAGGCGCCGGAAAGCCCTCTGAATGCAAACCATCCAATAGGGCACGGTGACCCTTTTCACAAAAGTCGCATGCCAAAGCTGAAAAGCTGATCAAAATCGAAAGCAAAAATGAAAGAGAAAAATTTAAAGCAAGTTGCCCATTCAAGCAATAAATAAGAGTGTGCGAGTGAAAAAGTGTGAGAGTATTGCAAAGTGAAAGGGGAAAACTGAACGTGTAACGGTCCGGTAAAGGAGAATTCTACTTAATGAGGGTTACAGTCCCTAAGCGCGGACAAAGGCCGCCTACGCCGAAAGGTGTTCTCTGCGAAAGGTGTTCAGCCCCTCCTATTCAGCAATACAGAAAGGGGAATTCTACGTAGTAAGGATCATAATCCTTAAGCGCGGCCGAAGGCCGCCTACGCAGAAAGGTGTTTAATGCAAAGGGTGTTCAGCAATTTATGGATTATGTCTTATTGTGTGGGCTATTCTATACACCCTCTGCCTAGAAATATGGTGAATGGTAAAGTCGGATGAGCATTAAAAAGTTTATGAAAATAAATTTTACATACAATATATTTTAACGGAAAACTTGGGTATAGTCATATGCAGATCAAACGAAAGAGAAATATATTTTCTTTATACCAAAAGTACGATAACAGTATCCTAATAAGGCAACTTTTAAAGAAAAACGAGTTTAAAGAGAATTTTTTTATATATTTTTTATGAAATCCAATTTTTATCATAAATTTGAATCGCAAGGTACAAGGTGTGCTCACTAGAAGAAAGGTGCATTTATTTCTCTTAAAACGGTATATCAACTTTTACAAAGGCTTCACTAGTTTGAAGATATTGTACCACGATTATTTTATTAGGAAAAATGGAAAAAGCATGATACAAAACAGAAGGTAGTTTCATTGTCACTTTCCGGACGCCATATTAACTACCTGAGAATTAAGCAGATTGTGACATTTCGTGCTGCCATACCTAGTCATCAATAATAATTTATTTATTTTGAAAAAATTATTTACAAAATTAAAAGGAATTTGTCTTCGATCTGAGCAATAACGAAAATGGAAATTCCTACATCGCCATATTTAAGAAACAACCAACCAACTTTTTATTAAATTCGTTTATTCTAAAGCCAATCACAGAAAAGGATTTGGATGTGCTTTGCAAACGTTATCCCCAATAAAGGGCCATTTATATAAGACTTTCCTCGCTTTGCTTAACAGTTCAAACTTTGACAACAAAGCGTGAAACGCAGAAGGTATGCTACAATACACGCTTTGACAGCATTTGCGTTCTCCTTTTTCTCCATATTTTTTATCTGTAAAATAGATAAAAATATAATAATATCCATTAATAATAGCAATAATAATTCCTATTTACCCTATTTTTGACATTAAATGCAAATGCAAGCGCACGAGAAAAGATACATGTAGACAGCTGATTGCCAAAGCGGGCAAAGGTTGAGAGTTGCCCGAGATTTTGCTTTCGTTTTGCTTTGCTTTGCTTCAAACGTTTTTTATGTGAGCATACTCATGCATATGCCTACATCGATCTTATGTGTCAAAGCAAAGAACTATCAAGCAAAGCGAAGAAAGTTGTATGAATCAGCCTTAAGGCTATCTTTTCTCGTGCGCTTGCATTTGCATTTAATGACAAAAATAGGGTAAATAGGAATTTTATAAAATATATGGAGGAAAAGGAGAAGGCAAAAACTGTCAAAACGTTTATTGTAGCATACCTTCTGCGTTTTACGCTTTGTTGTCAAAGTTTAAACTGTCAAGCAAAGCGAGGAAAGTTGTATGTGAATGGCCCCTTAAGGTTTTAATTTCGATGCTTCATGATATGAAAGATAATGGCCCGTAGTCATAGTCAAAATAAAGTCGACTTTAAAGTTAGTTGCAGCTTTTTGACATAATTTTCAATGGGTTATCTGTCAAAAAAGCTGCAACTAACTTTAAAGTCGACTTTATTTTGACTATGACTACGGGCCAATATGATTATGGACGATAGGAGGTATTCCCGATTGAACTGGCATCCAGTGTTTGGAAGTAAGTATTTAGAGGGTAGCCCAATGCCTTAAGTGCCGCTTGTCTGTCCCCGCAGACATCTAAACTCATTCCCCTCCAGCTCGCCCCACTCAGTGTTATACTGGCATCCGTTTCTTTCTAGTCTGCAGGTGGCTTTTAAGGCTTCCCTACGTATGAAGAAACAAAGTGACGGTAAGTGCAGCAGTGCATCCAGAGCAGCGCCACGTGTTGTAGAGAAAGCTTCCGTACAGCTCACGGCAGTAGTTCTTTGAAGTTTTGGAAGCAGACTTCCCACGCTCTGCTCCACCATACCTGTTTACATTGCAAAAATGCTAATTAATTGTGAGGCAAATGAGACCATTCAACCTTCTACGAAGCCTGGTTTCGGACTATGGACCATGTCTAGTTAATTCTAACTCCCAGTTAAACATCTTTATCGACGTTATCGACATGCATCATATAACATGTGATCGATAAAGCAGTTAACGTGCTTAACTGAAGGATGTACCTCCAGTTAGCGTTAACTAGACATGGTGCAAACGGCTCTAAATAGCTAACAGTACGTCTTTTTTGGACTATTAAAAAAAGAGTTTTGTTATGTAAATAAATTTATTTTGCTTAAAATAAAATAAAAAAAAGTTTTTTAATAAATAAATGTTTCAAAATTGGATTTTATTTTATTTCATCTCAAAATGATCTTTTAAACGCTTGAGAACAATGTTCAAATTTGACTATAGAACACATCAACTTCCAATGCAAATTTTACTCTTTTATTAAATCCCAGATATTTAAAAGAAAATCTCCCCTCAAAAAATTTCAATGTGGCAAAGCTATGCTTAATGTTTACATCTGGAGAAATTTCAAAAATCTGCTTTAAAATAAAAAAAGGTAATTCTCTAGTGTAGGGTAACAACCCCTAAAAATGGTCCGGAAAAGTCGGGAGGGGTACCAAACGACGCGTTTCGGTCCCCCTATTAACAATCCGGAGGGGGGAGGCTAATATTATTAACCATTTAAAAGTTATGAACAAAGAACTTGTTAAATTCCGTTGTTTTCTATGAGCAATTACCACGTCAAAAATGCACTAAATCACCAGTTTCCACTTTTAAAACACTACTAAAACGTTTCCGGTTATTATTTTATGCAAACCAAATCATTTATTCACTTTTATTTTATATATTTCGTTAATAAAACAGAGTAANTTGTCAACTTCTTTTTAATAACAAAATAATCTATCTTAGGTTGATAAAACTATGTGTTTCTTTCATAAATAAGTTAAATTATATATTTTAATAGTGTTTAAAAAGTGAGAACAGGTGATTTAGTGAATCTTTGTCGGTGTAATTGCCCATAGAAAACAACGAAATTTAACAAAAGTTTTTTGTTCATAACTTTTAAATGGTTAATAATATTAGTTTCCCCCCCTGCGGATTGTTATTAGGGGGGCCGAAACGCGTCGTTTGGTACCCCTCCCGACTTTTCCGCACCTTTTTTAGGGGTTGTTACCCCACCCTAGAGAATTACCCAGATTGGTAATAGGGGGGCCGAAACGCGTCGTTTGGTACCCCTCCCGACTTTTCCGCACCTTTTTTAGGGGTTGTTACCCCACCCTAGAGAATTACCCAGATTGGTAATAGGGGGGCCGAAACGCGTCGTTTGGTACCCCTCCCGACTTTTCCGCACCTTTTTTAGGGGTTGTTACCCCACCCTAGAGAATTACCCAGATTGGTAATAGGGGGGCCGAAACGCGTCGTTTGGTACCCCTCCCGACTTTTCCGCACCTTTTTTAGGGGTTGTTACCCCACCCTAGAGAATTACCCAGATTGGTAATAGGGGGGCCGAAACGCGTCGTTTGGTACCCCTCCCGACTTTTCCGCACCTTTTTTAGGGGTTGTTACCCCACCCTAGAGAATTACCCAGATTGGTAATAGGGGGGCCGAAACGCGTCGTTTGGTACCCCTCCCGACTTTTCCGGACCTTTTTTAGGGGTTGTTACCTTACACTAGAGAATTACCTAAAAAAATAGTAGTAATGAAACTACCTTCTTTTTTTGTATCATGGGAAAAGGCAACAAAGTTTAAGCGGTAGAAGTTATAGCAGCTATTTCGGAGATCACCACATCTCGTCATCAGAAAGTCAGAAGCGTTAAGCCTCATATATAGTTCAATGCGAGCGTGAACTTTCGCAAAGGCAAAGAATTCCATTTGTATTCTTAAGGCGATGTCATTTAAAACGTTTGCTTCGCGTTGCGTGACAGATTCGCTTTGACAGAAAAGATGAAATGTATGAAAATGCACAAAGCATGTCACATAGGTCGCTTCAGCCGCAGCGCGAAGCGAAAAGATGGCCAACTCTCATCTTTTTGCTCGCGTTGGCAATCAGCCGGTTTAATATTTATTTTGTTTCGTCCAAATTCGAGTTTTCATGCAGAAACATAAAATTTAATTACATTGCTGATATTTTTAAAGCTAAATAAATGAAATCCACAGAAATTTTGAGGAGTAAAAAAGCAGTAAAAAATTGTTTTATTGGCGTTCATTGTGGCATACATTTTGGGTGGGCTTTAGTAGTCAGCCGCACCTTGTGTTTTCAGAAAACCAGGTGGAATTAACAAATGAAACTTGGTCAGGATGTTAAGGGAGGTATCCTCTAAAACATGTATAACTAAAATATATAAATAATATCATTGTTTATAAGTTATTTGTTGTTAAAATTTCTTAAATCGTTCCACTTGGTTTCCTTAACAAAAAAGCATTTGTGCATACTTTTATATATATAAATGCACATAACACTGTACTTAATACTTTACACAGTTTTCTTTTATTTTATCTTGTATATAAATCACTTTAATTAAACTTTTATCGACTTGTAAATTACATTGAATTTCACACATATTTACAATAACACATGGTTGCAAACTGACACATAACATGTGTTGCCATATTGTACAAAACAATACATACAAAGAAGGCAATGATTAAAAAGGAATACAGGGGAAATCAATACAAACGAAAATGTTCAGCTCCTTTTCTTCGCAAAACAGAAAGGAGAATTCTATTGCCTGAGGGTTATAATCCCTAAGTGCGGCCGAAGGCCGCCTACGCAGAAAGGTGTTCTCTGCAAAAGGTGTTCAGCTCCCTTTCTTTGGCAACACAGAAAGGAGAATTCTACTGCCTGAGGGTTATAATCCCTAAGTGCGGCCGAAGGCCGCCTACGCAGAAAGCTGTTCTCTGCAAAAGGTGTTCAGCCCCCCTTCTTTGGCAACACAGAAAGGAGAATTCTACTGCCTGAGGGTTATAATCCCTAAGTGCGGCCGAAGGCCGCCTACGCAGAAAGGTGTTCTCTGCAAAATGTGTTCAGCCCCCCCCCTTCTTCGGCAACACAGAACTCATAATAATTCTACTAAGTAAAAATTCCGAATTAAAAATCCGCTTTTATTATTCAAAATTCCAGTCTGGTAGCACTAAGTTGTATGTTATTTTGTCATCTTATTCATCGTTTATATGAAAACTTTAACAATAAATTATATAAGAACTATAGGGTTGCTAGAAAAAAGGGGGGTAGTTTTGAAATCAGGGGGTCCTATTCTACCCCCATCATCCCCCCTTTTTCTAGAATTTGCCGTCCGTCTACTAAAATTTTCCCTACATTTTGCTTCTGGCGCTTTGCTGGCAAAGTTATAAATGTCACGCAAAGCCACAAAGTTTTATCTGGCATCAGCTTTATGGACGCTCACACACATCTGTCAAAACTCGTCGTTCACATGTCAATGCTTTGCGTACGCACACAGTTGAGTGAGTTAGAAAAAAATCATATTATGCATTTTAAATTAGTTTTTATTCTATAATTCTGAAAGATATTTTCATTCTCTGTCTTTTGATGTATCAACTATTGCAAAAAGTTATCTAATAACGAAGATATTGGTCAAAATAAAAAGCTCACGCTCGCATTGAACTGTATATCAGGCTCTAACCACTGAGCTATGCACACTAGGGAAGCAGAAAAAATATCGATGCATCGGAAACATCGATGTTTGCTTTTGGATACATCGAATAAAACCGATGTTTTGGACTTTGCTATATATATCGATATTTTGATGTATTTTTTTTTCGATGGGCTCAAAGAGCATAATCATCGTGTGTACATTGATGCATGCAAAATGAATGAAGGCCCGGTTGTTCAATGTCTGGTTATCACTACCACTACACTATCGACGATTTCGACATCATGCATGTAACATGTGATCGATAAAGCAGTAGTTGTGCTTAACCGGAGCTTCTACCTCCGATTTGTGCTAATCAGACATTGAACAACCGGCCCTAACACATTCTCACTTTTAACTAACGCTTGTTTGTGGTAGTGCCCACCTCTGGAATATACATTCCATTAATATTATGCAAAAGGTATTAGTTAATAGACTTAATTTCCGTAAATTAAACTGGCTACACACGACAAACATCTGCGCGCACATGTGCGCCAACATGCTCGCTGTCGTTTGCTATAGACGGTGAGCGGCTCATAAGTGATTTTGTACTCAAAGCGTAAACATGGAAAGGAAAGACGCGGATGATGCAATTGAAATACTTATGACTTAGGTTTTTTTATGTATGTGTTACTTAAATTTATTTATATTTTACTTGTATGTATATACATACATATACATATAGTAATTTAACCTCATTTATCAAAAATTCAATTAACGCACATGGCTTGGATGCATTTATCCGCGATGTGCACACTGCAAGCATCAACACAAAATTAGGCTGTTGTTTTTGTTTCCAATGCGATGCTCGCAACCCACGCTACAAACGACGACCATGCTCGCTGAAAATCAAATTTATTTTTTTATTTTTTGCGAGCATGCTCGTGAACCGCCCTACAAACGACGAATATGAACCGCAAGCCGCGCATGCGCGCGCAGATGTTCATCGTGTGTAGCCAGTTTTAACTTAATATTTTAGCCAAACTACTTTATAAGGTCGGTTTCACACTGGAACAATTCTGGCACGAAAACCACCCAGTTTGTGGGCAAGAGAAGCAGTGCGGCGAGGTAAAGTTTCTCGGAGTTGTTCCAGCTTCTACCCCCCATTAAAGACCCTACACACGCATTGATTTATCGGCCAACCAGTTGACCAACCTATTTAACGAAATTCCCTACAAACGCAGCAACCAGTTGGCCGATATCATTTGAGTAAGAGTTTTTGAACTGTAAACAACACAAGAGCACCGGTAAACTTTTAAGCTATGCCAGGAATGCTTCTAATTTTTATGTATTTTTTATTGCTACGGCCCCCCGTTTTCACAAATTAAACGCATTTTCGCTAGCGAAAAAAAAAAAAATCTCAGAAATCGACGGGATTTTTTAACCTTTTGAAACTTGCACTTCATTAGACTAAAATTGCATACCCAGAAATTTTCTAAAGAATTAGATTAAAAAGTTGAAATTTTGATGATGTTCGCGCCTCTCACGCATATTCGTAACACACATCCATTATCTCAGCTTTGTCATTTAGTTTAAGTTTTTCTATGAGTTCAGTAATAAATGAACCAGCAAGCATTAAGCACGCGTCGTTTAAATTTACTCCGCTACTGCCGCAACAGATGGTCCTTCGAGCCGGATCTCGGTTATTAACGAAAATAAAAAAATCGCTTAACAATATAAAATTTAATCGAAAATACTAAAGTTAATAGGCAATTAACTAACTACAGACTACTAAAACAATAAAACAGAAGTTCACTTACATTCGCTGCCGTGAAAGGGTATGTGTATAAACTACTTACATTAAAACCTGAAAAGAAGGTACATCCAGTAAGGAAAAAGAGCTCATCAGGGAAACGGTCATTTTAAGGTCATATTTTCTTTGGTATACCGTTTGAAGTGCATTGAAATGTCTGTGAACAAAAGAGACTCAGCGCGAAATGCAATTAAACGCTCTCTTGAACTCAGTAAAGCTGAGAGCAGCAAATACTCCAAACAGCAGCTGGAAGTATACATAGAGCTTTTACGTGAACAATGAGGTCGATTTAGTACTGCTCAAGAAATTGTGGAAGAGTCATGTGGAGCAAACGCCATAGAAGCAGAACAGTATGAAAGAGAACACGGCGAACAATGGTATGCATCCGCAATGACAAACTTCAAAGCAATGCTCGAAGCACAATCTCCTCTTAACAAAACAACAGTAGGTGAAGTTTCACGCAGCACATCTGTCATTCCAAACATCAAGCTTCCAGCATTTAATTTCCCTCATTTTGAAGGAGATCCAACAACATGGCTCACATTTTTCGACAGTTTCAGTGCCATAGTACTAAAACATGAAACGCTGACTGGAAATCAAAAATTGCACTATTTACGCCGTTGCCTGTCTAAAGAGCCGCTGCAACTAATCTCAAATTTCAAACTTCAAGATGCAAATTTCAGCGAAGCCTGGAATTTATTAACAACACGGTACAATATTCCGCGTGTTATTAAAGATCATCATTTCCGTGCTATTTTTTCGGTGCAAAAGGGAAACAGCGACACTCCCACTGCCATCAAAGCTGTATTAGACCCCATCATGCAAAAGTTCCTGCACTAAAGGCGTTGGCGCTGCCGGTTCAACATTGGGATGAATGGCTTATACACGTAATTGTGCATAGGCTAGCAAACGAAACAAGACGACAGTGGGAACTTTCACTTGGAGAACAACAGGAGGTAGATCTTAAGATTTTGCAGGAATTTCTCGAAACTCGATGTCGCTCGCTAGAGGCTGCGTTGACGAATACTGTGCTTACGAAACAGACTGCAGCAAAACCCAAAAACGAAATCAATGCATATCACGCCACGCAAGGGGTTCAGGCGGATTCTAAACGCTGCTTGTATTGTTCTGGTGAGCATAGAATTTATCAATGCCCACAATTTCGTGAAATGCCGGTAACCACGCGAAAGGATGTAATCCGAAATAAAAACGCTTGTAACAACTGTTTGAGCGGGATGTATAAAAGAGACAAGTGCCGAACCCCGTCAACGTGCAGAATATGCAGACATCGCCACCATACGCTACTTCATTATTCCGAAGCCAGCACTAATTCAATGGATACTGCGAATTCACAATCATCCAAAAATAGTGACAATGTAAACATCAACTTACTTGCAAGGCATTCGTCGTACTCTGCCACTGCCGCGCTAAACGCATCAGAAGCAACCACGTCGGGCACGAATTCTAACGCGACCTTTAGGCAAGCCGTTCTTCTCGCTACTGCCCAGTTACGAGCATGTGACATCAACGGAAAGCAGCATGTTTTGCGCGTGCTTTTTGATTCAGGCTCACACTCTTCATTTATAACTGAAGCATGTGTTCAAACATTACAATTAGCTAAAAACGAAGTGAAGTCATTGTGTCCGGAATCGGATGCTCAAAGGGTAAGGAAAAGGCCGAAACATCATTGTTGCTGACGCCAATGGAGGGCACCGAAACATTCCCTGTATCTGCGCTCGTGTTGACAAAGTTTACAAAGCTTGCCGGCGGCGAAAATACACTCGTCCAAGTGGCCGCACGTCGAAGGCTTAAAATTGGCTGATCCGCAGTATTACTTGCCAGCTCGCATTGACTTAATTATAGGATCTGATGAAATGTATTTGCTATTGGAATCAGAGGTTATAAAGGGTCCACCTAATACTCCAATCGCGCAGAAAACAGTTTTTGGCTGGGTGCTGTTCGGCAAGCTAACTACTTTAGATAAATCGAACAATACATCTCCTTGCTTATATTCAGATAGCGACTTAACAAAGGCAGTGATAAAGGCTTGGGCACTTGATGAATTACCGGGGACTCGTTACCTTACTATAGAAGAGACAATATGTAAAAAGCTATTCGAAACAACACATCGACGAAACACGCAAGGCCGCTTTATCGTACATTTACCATTTAGGCAAAACATTAAGTTAGGTGACTCGCGGGCTATAGCGGTACAATCCTGGTTAAGAATGGAAAGACGGCTTGAGCTAAATAACGAACATCGAGAACAATATCATGCATTATTGCAAGATATGTTGGATCAGGGTCATATGGAGCCGGTAAGTAACGTGCCTTCATCAAATTACTATATGCCGCATCATAGCGTCATCTAGGAGTCAAGCTCCACAACAAAAACGCATATTGTCTTCAACGCTTCGCAAAAAACTACAAACGGCCAGTCGCTTAATGTTAATTTGATGATGGGGCCGCAACTTCAGGAAGATTTAGTTTCTATTTTAAACCGCTTTCAAATTCACAAGTGCGCTTTAACCGCTGACATCAGCGGTATGTATCGTCAGGTAATGGTCGCTAAAGAACACGTCGATTATTAACGAGTCATATGGCGCAGAAGCAAGCATGAGCCCTTAAAAGATTTTCGTATTCTAAGGGTTACTAATGGTATTGCCTCTAGTTCTCATCTCGCGATCAAAGTGCTGCAGCAGACAGCAAAAGAAGCCGCTACATTCTACCCTCTCGCATCTTCCTTCCTTCGAGATTTTTATATGGACGACTTATTAACTGGTAACTCATCCGAAAGAAATCTCAATAGTCTACGCAAAGAAATATCCCAAATTCTTGGAAATGGTTGCTTTGAACTGCGGAAGTGGGCATCAAACTCTCCATTCGTCATCCGCAATATCCCACTCGATGCAAGAGAGCACAATATATCTCATTTGCTGGCTGACGACGATACAGTACGCGCTTTAAGGCTAATGTGGAATTCCGCGGATGACTACTTGTACTTCGACATTAAATTGGGGCCGCCACCGAAAAATCCCCCCAAAGGATCGCATTTGTCAGATTCCTGCCGATTATTCGATCCTACAGGGAAGCTGGCTCCAATCACCTTGATCCCCAAAACGTTATTTCAACGGCTCTGGCAACTTGGCTTAGACTGGGATGATACAGTAGCGGAAGACATCGCCGCTTGCTGCCTGAATCATCGCGAAAATTCTAAATTACTTTCTGGACTCAAAATCCAAAGATGGAATGGAGGGTTCAACGACAGATCTGCACTGCTTCACAAACGCTTCAGAGCAGGCGTACGCTGGTGTAGTATACGCTCGGACAGTACATGCTGACGGCTCAGTAACTGTAGCTATGGTAAGTGCAAAAACAAAGGTCTCACCTCTCCGTTCTATTTCCATAGCTAAGCTCGAGTTGTGCGCCGCCGTTCTGGTCTCAAAACTCGCGTATCACGTACAACAATCGCTAGCTGGACTGGTATCCAATATATATGTATGGACGGATTCTATGAACGCATTGGCCTGGTTACAAAGCCACCCCAGCCGCTGGTCTATATTTGTAGCGAACCGAGTCGCAACAGCACAATCGAATAGCATCGGAAGGTTGGTTCCATGTATGTACAACCGATAATCCAGCTGATTGCGCATCACGAGGTATGCCACCTGCGAAATTTATCCAGCATAAATTATGGTGGAATGGGCCTTCCTGGTTGTCGCGGGATGTTAAATATTGGCCTAAGTCACCATCAATACCACCGACAGAGTTGGAACTGCGCCCAAAGCGAGTCCTCACTCACACCGCTTCTACTGACGCTGCTAGCTTCATAGTGCGAGATATGCTCGCTAGGTTTTCGTCGTTTTTACGCTTGAAACGCATTACAGCTTATTGGCTGCGATCTATACGAAACTTGCGAGAAAAGCAAAGGCAGGGAGGTCCGCTAACACACGCAGAGTTACGTGCCGCCGAAGAATACTGGGTACGTCAGGTGCAAAGAGAGCATTCAACGAAGAAACCTGGTGTTACCAACACTCTAAACCTATCTCGCTTCACAGTTCACTCATTCGGCTCAACGTATTCCTTGACGACAACAACATATTAAGGGCGGGTGGTAGGATTCGCCGCTCCGCTGTATCGCCAGACATCAAGTTTCCTATCATCTTACCGTCAAAGTCCATAATCGTTATCATGATAAATAATGACCTTCACAAAAGCCTCTTGCACGGTGGACCGCAACTTATGCAGGCCGTACTACAACGTCGTTTTTGGGTATTGGGCGTACGAGGATTGGCCCGTAAAATCTTTCATAATTGTAGTACGTGTCGACGTCAAAGTGCTATTCGACAGCAGCAGATGATGGCCAACCTACCAAGTTTTAGGGTTAACTATACAGGCCGACCTTTCTCGGTCACCGGCGTAGATATGGCTGGCCCATTCAGCGTGAAATTCTCCAAGGGCCGCGAGTCAAAGTCTACCAAAGGCTATATAACTGTTTTTATTTGCATGGCGACTGGCGTTATGCATCTGGAATTGGCGAGTAACTTATCCTCAGAGACCTTCATCGGCGTTATTAAAAGATTTGTCTCACGTCGAGGGTATTGCCGTACATACGAATCTGACAATGGCACTAATTTTGTGGGTGCTGAAAAGGATCTACGGACGTTATTTCAACAGGCGATGAACGATCCGAACCTCCAGCGTTTTTTGCGAACTCTAGCGGTCCTCACATGGGCGGTTATTGGGAGTCCGCTGTTAAGCGTGTAAAGTTCCACCTTCGGCGAGCCCTCAAATCGACATTGTTGACGTACGAAGAGTTTTATACCCTGATCACCGAAGTAGAAGCTTGCGTCAACTCACGCACGTTGTGCCCGCTCTGGAGTTCTTCGCCTGATCTGGAAACATTGACTCCTGGTCACTTTTTGATTGGCGAGCCACTCAAGGCATTGCCAGAACCTATAATGCTCGATTTTAAAGGTAATATAAATCAACGATGGCGGCTTATATCCGCCGTACGTAACCATTTTTGGCGTCGCTGGCAGCTAGAATACCTTTCAACACTGCAAACTAGAGTAAAATGGGTGCGTCCGAAGAAAAACGTACGAGAAGGGGACTTGGTCGTGGTCAGGGACGAACGTATTCCTCCTGCGAATTGGAAGCTAGCTCATTTCGTCAAATGCCATCCTGGACAAGTTGGTTATACATCGTAAAGCTTGTACCTATTTTATCAGATGATCAAGAATCTCAGTAGTCTATACGCATACTTTATGCATCACATAAGTTTGTATACATTATTGTCTTTTTTTGCACAATTTTATAATTTAATAATGTATAAATTATTGAACTACTCATTTAAGGAAGATTAGTCCAAGGAGGCCGGCATGTTCGCGTCTCTCACGCATATTCGTAACACACATCCATTCTCACAGCTTTGTCATTTAGTTTAAGTTTTTCTATGAGTTCAGTAATAAATAAACCAGCAAGCATTAAGCACGCGTCGTTTAAATTTACTCCGCTACTGCCGCAACAGATGAAAATTTTTAACTGTGATTTATGTGGTTTTTGTTAAAGCTTGAACGGTATTTTTATAGAAAAGTAAAAAAAAAAATAGCTCGAAAAACATTACGAATATTTGAAAAAAGTCAATACGTGGTCATTTGTTCGAGTCACGTATAACTGCGTACTTAGTTTTTCTCTCTGACGTCAGGATTTTTTTAAAAGGACTTTGGAATTTAAAAAATATGATTATTTCAAAAAATTATTTAAACCATTCAGTGCAATGTAGTATAAAGATAAGGGTATCAAATATAAAACAGAATTCTGTAGAATTATAACAGAATAAATTTTTTTGTGCATAAGGACTAAAAACGCAGTTTTACTCTAGCATATCGGTCTTTAGTGTACACTCAGTCAAAAGCACAATGATTTTCTTAACCAAGTTATGGTTTGATTTTTTCATGGTCAATAAGCAGATTGTAAGAAATGTGATTCAAGTTGAACATTTGAGAACAACTTCGTATGTAAGGCAGTGGCTGAACGAGCAGAGGTGCTTGCTGTTATTGGTTGGCTTCCAGCAGTACGAATGCCGTCAGCGCGATACATAATTTTTACTTCTTTTTCTGTTTTCGGTTTTTTTAATTTCGAAAAATCCTCTGTGAAGTGCAGAACCAAGTCAAACGACGACATTTATAAAGCGGCTGTAGCTGAGTGTGTAGAGATGCTTGCTGTTATTTGCTAATCCCGTCAGAGGGAACATGTTAAAAATTTTTGTTTTGTAAGTCCGATTATGAAAAAGCGTCTGTGAAGTGCGGAACATAAACGTATTCAAACGAAACATCGCCAACGAGAAGTTTGGTTAATATAAACAAAGTTGTAGTTAGTATTACCAAATCATTGTTGAAAATATCAACCAAGGCATTGTTAATACTGACCAAAAATCAAGTTGATTACTTTTCAAGTATGAATTTGTAATATTAACAAATTTTTGGTTGCTTTTTCTCTCCGTGTAGGATATCTCTGACTATTAAAACTATGTTCCCATTGGGGTAATTTAGAAGTCAATCTTAATTTACGCATAAATTAATTACAAACTAAGTAATTTCGCCTTGTAAAGTCTCTCAGTAAATTAAGATGAAAGTACGTAGTTTATCTTAAACCAAGAACCAAATCACGAACAAATCAGTGTCGGCTCTAATTTTATCGATAATAATCGAAAAAAGTATTGTCCCACAACTGATATGTCATTGTGTTTGGACGTTTTTGTCTTTAATAATCGCGCGTGGTAGTTTGTAAAATATTTCTAGAAGCTTTCTCTTTTGATCACTCATCTAAAATCTAAAAAATTACCACAAACAACTCAGAATATAAAAATATACGCAATTACTCACATTCGCGATCTCTCTTCTTTAAATAAACAACACAGGGTTGCTACAAAGCTGTCAAGACAAATAAAGAAACGCGTGTATGAACGCACTTAATTTAGTGAGGTATTTTAAACAAAACTAATAGGGAATTTACATGAGGCGATTTTTCAGGCGATTTTTAGTTGGAAGCAACAATCGCCTGGTGTAAACGGCCTTTCAACTAATCGCTTCCAAGAAGTTGGTCGGCTGCCTACTTTCGTTCAACTTTTGGTTCAACTAATCGCCTGTGAAAGTTGAATCATGTAAATTCCCTATAAGTATTTTATGTTGGTAATGTGAACATAGTTTAAGCTGCCTTTGCATGAGGCGATTTTTTGACAGCCGATGATCGTACTGTACTCACGATCCAGAAAATAAAGGTCGCGCCATTCGCGGACCGCAAACCCTCTGTTCGTCTATTTGACAGCATCCACCCAATCGCTGACGTCATAATATACTTTTGTTTACATTCACTGTTGCCAACTTGATGCTTTTCGCACAAAATTTAGTGGGTATTCAGAACGCGAAAATTTTTGAGTTTTGTGCTTGGTGCTTTTGGTTTTAGTTTGAAGACTTCAAATTAGAAAATCTTAAAAAAATGGAAGCAAAATTTATAGCAAGCGTAAGTGTGCTAAGCAATTTTACAAAAATTTAAACAAAATCATGGCACAGTGACAATCACAAGCGACAACGAAATATGTGCAGCACCTTCAATCATGCCAGATGAAATCGACCGTTGTGCAAGAAACATTGATTTTTATTAATTTGAATCGGCATCCTTACAATAAAATTATGTATTCATATAAAGTCTATAAAATATACCAATAAAAATTTGGTGCTTTTCCAAATCCAAAACTTGGCAATACTGCCTTTTCTTCGATGCTTCTTCTTTTTCTTGTCGAGTTCGTCTTGCTCTCTCATTCGGTATATTTTGACGTCACGGCCAGTTGCTCTCAGCTCGATTGGCGCAATCTTGTATTCTATCATTCTTGTACTGTACTGTACTTTGAGGCAAGCGATTTTTGAATCACCATTTACACGAGCGATTTTTCTGAAGCAATGTCGNAGTTGCTCTCAGCTCGATTGGCGCAATCTTGTATTCTATCATTCTTGTACTGTACTGTACTTTGAGGCAAGCGATTTTTGAATCACCATTTACACGAGCGATTTTTCTGAAGCAATGTCGAATCGCTTAAAGTGTGTTTGCATTGTTCAACTTTGCGTTCAACATTTGCGTTCAACTCAGCTCAGGGTTGCACGAAAAAAAAGTTGAATGGCTAAAAATATCAAAATATGAAAAAAAAATCAAAATATTCGCCATAAAAAGGTGTTTGCATTGTTCAACTTTGCATTCAACTTTTGGTTGAATGGCCTTTCAACTAATCGCTTTCAACAAAGTTGGTCGCCAGCCAACATTTAGCCCTTCAACTTTTTTTTCGTGCAACCCTGCGTTGAGTTGAACGCAATTGTTGAACGCAAAGTTGAATAATGCAAACACTGCTTTAGAAAATCGCCTCATGTAAATCCAGCTTTACGGCCCGTCTTCACATGCACAAGTGTTGGCCTACCAACTGTAATTTTTTTGCCTGACATAGATTTCATCAGAGGCAATATTTTTGCGTTGGCGTTTCTTATCTTGATAAAATCATTTGTAGGATGGCTATTTTCGCCGGATTTAATCACTTAAAAAATTAAAAAAACATGCTATTTCACATCCAAGTACATAATAACAAATATTTTAATAGAAAAAAGGTCAATTTTTGCTTTTATAATAAAATATCAATTATATTGCCGCAACGAAGTTATCGCGTAAAGGAAAATGTAGCTGTCGAACTGTTAAATTGCTGGCAATATTCATCAAGATAAAAGCTCTGATAATTATTGCTTGCCAAGAGCAATGTGCGGTCCCAATTTTGCCTGACAACATTATCAAGATAAAAACTTCTGCCTGTGGACACAGCAAGTTATAAAGGACCCTGAATAACGGCAAAGCTTAAAGCCTTATAAATTTGTTGATGTGATTTTTGAAATGAACGATACACAATTAGCCGGTATACATATTTTACAATTTTTAGAGTCAGTGGTTGAAATTTTTTACGGTTGAGATTTCCATTACGGAACCAATTGCTATTCCGCGCAAAGTATACTGTGTTTTTTTATGAAACTCAGTGGCGATACTAATTTTATACTAACTTTAACTATATTTATCACTTACACAATGTTGTTGTTAACAGCACTTAAGTTATTTGGTGTTATAATATTCCGCCTACTATCACTACATTTTATTATAACACTACACTTATCACTTTTATTTACACAAATATACTATCCTTAAAAGGTTCGCATGCGTTTGTAATACTTTAATAAACAATTATTAATCAACTAATTAAGTAAAACGCGTTTATAAATGTCTTCACAAACGTTTGCACATATCACAAACAAGCACAAATAACAATCGCTGACAGCAACACAAAATGTGTGCTACCATACGTTAAAAAAAACTCCAACAAATAAGTGCGTAAACATTGCTCTTAAAGATGAAATTTTGGATTTCGAAAACTGTTAATATCTTCGAAACCAATTAACCGTTTAAAAAATAAGGCAACACGTTCGAAAGGTATTTTAAACATCTTTCGTTTTTTGTATATATTTTGTGAATTTGTATAAGACATTTAGTTATTTGCAAAAAGCACTTACGCTTTTCGCACTTTCTTTTGATGCATTTCACGCATTTTGTATACAAGAAATTTTTATAAAACACCCAGTAACCATAATAGACATCACTGGGGCAGCAGACCCAGGTTTACCACACAGAAAAGGAATTCTAGTTACCTCATTCTTTCCCAAGGCTACAACACTGGGGCGGTAGCCCCAGTTGGTGCACACCAAAAGGAGAATTCTATTTGGTAAGGGTTATAATCTTAAAGCGCGGCCGCAGGCCGCCTAGGCAGAAAGGAATTCATAAAAGTCTATACTTCGATAAATAACTAAAAGTTAACATTTTTATTATTATTATTTTAGACTGAATCCCTTTTTTTTGATCAATACAGCGATATTTAATTAAAAAAATATATATATTATAATGTCCGTTTTTATTGTTTCTCGTTTTCAGTGCTTCTTTTTTTTGGGCATTTTTTGTTGTGTGGCAGCACCGACATTTTAGTTCAATTTTTTTGCAAAGCAAAAAGTGAGGTTGAAGTTGACATTTTAAGCAACTTAAAATTCAAATTTCTTAAAAACTATAAGCTTCCGGAGTGGGGGGGTCAGGTTTACAATCACAAAAAGCCGCTCTAAACCACTCATCTTTTTTTTAAGTCGGGTTCCGTATTGAATATTTTCCCTTTTTGACTGAAAGGGTTAAGAAAGCTTTGGTTTAAAATTGTGATACTAAGGGCCGGTTACTCAATGTCTGGTTAAAACTTATCTCCGGTTAAACATAGTTATCGACGTTACCGACTCCCTGTTATATGCATGGAGTCGCAGACGTCGATAAAGATGTTTAACCGCAGATTAGTGTTAGCCTGACATTGAGTAACCGGCCCTAAATGCCTTTCACCATAAACGGCGCAAATTTTCTGGGTTATCAAGCCTCTAGCAGTACAAGATTAATTGCTGTCTTTCTCGAAGTTCTTTAAATAAATCTTCAACTAAATACTGAAGTATATTTACGAATATCACGTTTTATTATATGGTTAAATTTAATTTCTCAATTTAAGTAAGTATTTCTTTACTGCATATACCCGAATTTCGGGGGTTCCTACTGGTTTTAATAAATGGTCAGTTTAATTTCTATAAAATTTACTTTTAGGTTTTTGCATCTTAAGCATACATCGAACATTTAGTTTAGAGAATCAATATGAAATAATTGCAGAAACGATTAACCGATTTGCTGTGCAACCGAGAATCTGCTTCTTAAATAATTTTGGTAAAACAAATCGGCAAGTACATATCGTTTCCCACATGCCAGAATCATGAATGTGTAAAAATTAAAATTTTGGGAAATCAAGTTTGAAGTTTTTACGAGACTTAACTCTGCATTCATGTAATTGACATTGTGAAATATGTGGTTTCCGTGTACGCATGGTATTCTGGGTTTTGGTATAACATTAGAAATCCAAAGGTTAATCAAGTCAACCCAATAACTCAAAATTGATAAATTTGCACACTCGTGCTTCTGGCATTAGGGCGACGATATGATTTCCGAAATAGCTATCACTTCTACCATTTTTTCAAATTATTGTTGCTTTTCCACAATAAGTTTTCACTGAAAACGGCCTCAAGCTTATAAAAATTGTTGAATATAATTGTTATAAGGCCATAAAAATAACAAAAACAGATATGTATTTACTTCACATTTATTAATTTTTTATACGCCTGTCCTACACATCTTCGTAGTAAGAAAATAGTAGTCATATTTCGACACCTGAGTGGAAGGTCGACATATTTCGCCCTATATCAGAAATCTTTTCAAAAACGCCCTATTTCAGAATTTTATTGAAAAACACCCTATCCCAGAATTTGGTTTAAGACGGTGCTATCTCAGAATTCGGTTCAAAAGCTAACTCAGCTTCCGATTCAAAAACGCCCTATATCAGCACATTGTCAATACATTTTCATTTGAGATAGGGCGTTTTTGAACCGAAGACTGCAATAGGGCCTCCTTAAACCAAATTTTGGGCGAACTGGCTGCCTAGATACGTCGATCTTCCACTCAGGTGTCGATTTCCAGTTAATATTCCTCTATTTGCATGAAAACAAGTCAAAAAATTTAAGTTTAGTACTTCACTCTACTAACTAAACTAAATATACATTTGGCTATTAGTTAAGATTGCCTTTTCAAACGGAACCATTTAGTTTACACACACATAAGTGTTATTCAATCAACTACATTGAAAATTTTAAATACAATTTTCTAGGGATTATTTGACCAATCTTGCTCAAAAATTTTTGATTTTACTCCAACCTGACGAACAACTCGAACGAAGGTTTGCCAACTTGCCTACACACGGCTCATTTACCCCCAACTTCTAGCGGTTGGCCAACTGGTTGGCCGATAAATCGATCCGTGTGTAGGGCCTTTTACAGATGGCAACCTCACTAGAAAGGGGGCAGTCCCCGCTTTCTAAAAAGGGGTACCGCACCCCCTTTGGCTCCTCCCACAGGGCCCTAGGGAACTGTTTGAAAAAGGGGGAAAACGGAATTTTCTTAGGCAAACTGAGCAGTTTGAAGTGGAATATGACCCAACTAACAGAAACCGTGGGATTTTTTAATAAAAGAAATTATGCCAAATTAGATATCGGGCGATTTTGAATAAAGAATAAAAAAGTTAATTAAAAATAGAAAAAACAAGTTTTTATAAAAAAAAATTTTTTTTTTTAACAAATGTATTTTTGCGTAGAATTCCTTTCTACGTAGGCGGCCTTCGGCCGCACTTAGGGATTATAACCCTCAGGCAGTAGAATTCTCCTTTCTGTGTTGCCAAAGAAGGGGGGCTGAACACCTTTCTGCGTAGGCGGCCTTCGGCAGCACTTAGGGATTATATCCCATAGGCAGTAGAATTTTCCTTTCTGTTTCGCGAAGAAAAGGAGCTGAACCCCTTTTGCAGAGAACACCTTTCTGCGTAGGCGGCCTTCGGCCGCACTTAGGGATTATAACCCTCAGGCAGTAGAATTCTCCTTTCTGTGTTGCCAAAGAAGGGGGGCTGAACACCTTTCTGCGTAGGCGGCCTTCGGCAGCACTTAGGGATTATATCCCTTAGGCAGTAGAATTTTCCTTTCTGTTTCGCGAAGAAAAGGAGCTGAACACCTTTTGCAGAGAACACCTTTCTGCGTAGGCGGCCTTCGGCAGCACTTAGGGATTATATCCCTTAGGCAGTAGAATTTTCCTTTCTGTTTCGCGAAGAAAAGGAGCTGAACACCTTTTGCAGAGAACACCTATGTATATTTTTAATGCTTACTGGGTATATCCTACCTTCTTTTGTCTCTCATTCTTTTGCATATTTTGAAGTTTGACATCTGAACTCCGCCATTTAATTTGCGTCAGACGCGTGATTTTATTTATTAATTAATTTAATGAATTGTGATTTAGGGCCGTTTGCACCATGTCTAGTTAATTCTAACTCCCTTTAACCTTTATCGACGTTATCGACACCCATCATATAACATGTGATCGATAAAGCAGTTAACGTGCTTAACTGAAGGATGTACCTCCAGTTAGCGTTAACTAGACATGGTGCAAAGGGCCCTAAAATTGGTTAATATTAAAGTCTTAAAGCAAGTTATAACTAATCGAGTAAAGTGTCAAGTGAAGGGGAATACAAAAATGTATTGGTGAAGTGGCTGCTTTAAGGAGAATAGGAGTGATAAATGTACGCTAATTTCTGAATTTTACAAAAAAGGGCATATTTCAAACCCAATTTGTAAATAAATTAGTGACCAAAATTTAGGTAGTAGTGCACTTTGGCGAAGGTAGGTAAAAATGGACGGAAAAAGTTCGAGCGAGGTATCAATCGACGCGTCTTAACGCCAATAATAACAATCCGAGACCGGAAATTAACATTTTTAATTAATTAAATAGTTATTTGCAAAAAACACTTACGATTTTCGCATTATGTTTTGATGAATTTCACGCAAATGAATGGAATAAATGAACTTAATTGAACACGTATTTATTAGTTTTTATACATTTGTGATGTTTTAAGTGTACACTTTCGCGAAATTCTGTATTTAATAGCAATATTCCGATGGTGAAAATCCACACAACAATCTTGTGTAGTTAATATAAGTAAGATGTAGGAAAACTAGTGCTGCCACTCTATTAATACGATTTGTATTTCAACTTTAAAAACACCCAAATAATGCACAAGAAATATACTTTTGTGAAAAGGCGATTTCTGTTCCTTTTCTTCGCATGCAGAAAGGAGAGTCCTATGTTGTGACGGTTATAATCCCTAAGCGCGGCCGAAGGCCGCCTACGCAGAAAGGTGTTCTCCACTTTTTTTTGGCAACACAGAAAGGAGAATTCTACGTTGTGAGGGTTATAATCCCTAAGCGCGGCCGAAGGCCGCCTACGCAAAAAGAAGTTGGTCGGACAAAAACTTGTTTAATACAGTGGCAGCAGCAATTTAGTTCCATTTTATTTTTAATAGAGTGGCAACACTAATTTCCCTCCATGTTATTTATATTAACTACGCAAGATTGTTGTGCGGATTTTCACCATCGGAATATTCCTGTTAAATACAGAATTTCGCTAAAGGGTACACTTAAAACATCACAAATGTATAACAACTAATAAATACGTGTTAAATTAAGTTAATTTATTCCATTCATTTGCGTGAAATTCATCAAAACATTATGCGGAAAGCGCAAGTGTTTTTTGCAAATAACTCTTTAATTAATTAAAAATGTTAATTTCTGGTCTCGGATTGTTATTATTGAGGTTAAGACGCGTCGATTGATACCACTCTCGAACTTTTTCCGCCCATTTTGACCTACCTTCGCTAAAGTGCACTTTTACCAAAATTTACAAAAGTGAGTGTTAAAATAATGCGTAGACCCTTGACTACAAGTGTGTGGATTTTTTTTTTTTTTGAGCGGGCCACCCTCTTGGACGGAATAGCCCGAAATAGTTGTGAGCGCTACTAGACCCCACCCGACGTTTTTAAGTAAATTTCAAGTTTAATTTTAATTATTTATTTTTTTTTTAGTTAAAATTTGTTAATTTGTTTGTTGTTTTCTGTCTTTGATTTATGAGTTGCAGTGTTGTTGGAGGGGTTTTCCGGCATAATAGTCATATTAACAGCACTTCACATCAAACGTGCCTTTCCCGTACCTCCCGGTGTATTTATAAAATCTGCTGCTTTAAAATGTTTAACGCACAGCAAGGCATTTCGCTGCAGCTGTGCCCCACAGCTGCTTTCGCAACCACATAAATAAACGCTTCAGGTGTTGCAGCGTCATTTTGGCTTCTACCTGTATTTATGATCCTTGCTTTGAAATTAGGTTTGTATAGTAACTTCTCCAGTAAAACATTGCAGCGAGAGCGTAAAAGCAAAATAGAGCGTAAAATTGAGAAGAAGAGAAAACTAGCAGAAAAAGTTAATGAACACAAAACTAGCAAAAACTTGCAAGTGAACAGAGTTTGCAATGTTTTGACATTCTGCTGTAAACATTTTACTATTTATAAATCAGTTTTAAGTTCTTTGCTTTACACACACGCACTTACGCAGTCCAGTACATCATTAATATTACTTTTGTTTGTGCTAAACAAATTCAACATATGGCGGCTTTTGACATTTATTCTTCTTCTTCTTCTGCTAGTAGAAATTTCACTAGCAAGAATTTGCAGCTCTCCCGTGTTGTTACGCTCTCGATTCAGTGCTCTCTTGCAAATTTATTGGGTTATCATACACTTTTCCAGTAAAATTTGCAGGTTCCAGTACAAATTAATACTGACTATTGGTTACTATACACACCTAATGAACACAAATCATTTTAAGCATTGGCTTTGTTTCTTTTCTTCTCTAGCAGATAATTATCAGGAAGTAGAAGAATGAAAAAATTGAAAGAATTACGCTCACAGAGAGCGAAATAACGAAAAAGTAAAGAAACGCAGAACTAGCAGAAACTAGCAAGTAATCAGCTGATCGTTGTATTTGACTTTTGAAAATATTTGGCGCGAATTTTTGTTTATCCATTTTGACAGCTGCTAGTAAAAATTTTAGTAGCTGAAATTAGCAGGAGAGCCAAAGAAAGCAGAGCGTGAGAGCGAGAGAGCTGCTAGTTTCTGCTAGTTTTTTGGGTTAAAAAACGCTTTCCAGCAAAAATTAGTGATAATTTGTGATAATTATCTGTTAAGAAACAAAGCTATTAACTTTCGTGCACGCGGTAGCTCTAGTGGATGGAATTATTCTTTATAGGGCATTCACATGAGGCGATTTTACAGGCAACTTTTAGTTGAAAGCAAAAATCGCCTCGTCCTAACGGCCTTTCAACTAATCGCTTTCAACAAAGTTGGTCGCCAGCCAACTTTGAGCTCGATCAACTTTTTTTCCTTGCAACCCTGTGTTTGTTTACATTCTGTATCAGTGTTGGGATATGAAATTGTTCCTTCAGTACGAAATCTATACAAAAAATGTACTTTTCGGCTATAAATTGTATACACTTTTTAATTCGCTCATATAGTTTCTTAGTACATTCCCTTCAAGACCAATGATTTTATGGTATTCATGAGAAAGTTTTATTTGGGGTGTTCACAGTTCGTTCCAAATTGTGTCTGAAAATGTAGACGTCTACATTTTGAGACATCTTTAGCATCAAACTGTGAGCACCCCTTTCTAGCAGTCGTCGCAAAATCGTCTCAAAACTTTGCTGGTGTTGCTAGACATTTCTTCTTTGCGTGCTTTTTTATATGTCGCCTTTCGATTTTGTTCTGAAAAATTGTAATTATTTAACTTTATTACCAATTCCTAATATTTGTTATTTCTTTGCATTGATTTGTTTCTTTTCACCAGAAATTGCGCTCAAATTAAATGCAAATACAGAAAACGTGCCCAATAAATAAAACAAATGCGATTAGTATTGCCATAATGCAACCCTGCTGCGAGGTTGCAAAATGTAGACGCGTAAAAAACATACCTTTGAGTGTGACAAATTGTAGACGGCGTCGTTTTCCAATTTTGTATGGGAAACAACAACACCACAGATTTTACGGTTAGAAAACGTCTTAAAATGTAGACGTCTACATTTTGAGACACTATTTGGTACGAACTGTGAACACCCCAATTGTTTATGTACATACGTTTACGTATTTTACACTTTTACAAATTGATTCCACGTGCACATATATTGCATTTAACGCAAATATGTATGCACACATTTTCAGGTATACATCTTAACAAAAAGCATATTTAAGTTATTATTAATGGATAAAAATGTCTATTTTCTTTGGATTCAGTACTAAAATTTGACATTTTAGTAGAATTTCAAGTGCTTTTCAAAACTTTACGAGAAGATTTGACCATTTATCTTAATTTTATTCAATTTTAATTATTTTTTGTAAAAAGACGCTTTATATTTTAAGAAAAGCCGTACAAATCCAAGGTTCAAACTTTGTGCAACATTAAAAAAACCAACACACTTTCGTAAAAATTTCGATCTATTTAATTCGATTTCCTAGATTTATTTTGAGTGTGTGGTTTTTTAGCCCATTAAATTTTAATATAACTAAGTTTTTTAAGATTTCTTTGATGAAGGTGTTGCTAATTTCCTCCATATAAAAAAATCGTCGAACACACTTCGTATGGAAGAAAATGGCTGACATCGTCGACAAAACAAAATTGCCAAGTTCAACGGTAAGTCCCAGCTACTTTAAACTTGCACTTTATTATACTAAAATTGAATGGGCTAAAAACTAAAGAATATTAATAAAGCTCGAAATTTTTACGACAGTATGTTGGTTTTTGGATGTTTCGCAATGATTTAATCTTGGGTTTATACAGTTTTCCTTAAAGAACACATTATAGTTTATATACAGATAATTAAAATTAAAGAATAATAAAATAAATAGTAAAACCTTGTCAATATGTGAGTGCCGTAAAGGTATTATATTTAAGAAAATCTCTTCTTATAACTAACGAAGACTTTGTTTCTATATAAAGCTGACTTTGACATTTTGTTTAATAATAATTCTTAGTATCGAGAAGTTTCTTTAAAAATTTGCCTAGACTATGTTATACTGGTTCGTTCAAGCCATTTTTCAAAACTTACAAAGGTAAATACGAACAGACGAACTGTGAATTTTCAGAGCTATGTATGTATTTTTAGTATTCATTACAAAATTTTACTAAAAAGTACTGCGTAGTAGGAAAGTATGTTGTAAATGAAATTGTATCAAACAAGTACAATTGTACCAAAAATGCCAACACTGTTCTGTATACATACTTTTTTTTCTTTTTTACTTTTTTACTCTTATTTTATCTTTCAGCTTGGCTAAAAGCACTTCTACCAACGCTTGGCTTACCAAATTTACGCCAATTAATAAAATTTTCCGATTTAAATTCATTTGCAATAATGTAAATAACGATACGTGTTGAATCCAAAATCGCCTTGTCTGAATAGGGATGGCAACTTTTTCACTTTCAACTTCTCATTCAACTACGTATTCTTTTTTATTGCCTGTAAAATCGTCTTGTGCGAATGCCCTATAAAATCGCCTCGTGCGAATGCCCTATTAAATGTCGCCTGATTGAGGCCGCGTTCATGCACTTCTCTTCCTCTTATACAAATAATTGTGATGAACATAGCTTTATTGCTGTCTTTTCTTTAAAACTTTTTATTTTAATAATTTAATTTTACTCGCACAGCTAGTTTACAGCCGCTTGTTGGTCGTCGAACTGTCAAATTTCGATTATCGATAACTCTACAGCAACTGACGATAGTTGCCATTCGTAATACAAATTATCTTTTCAGTTGCGTTGCCAGCTGGCAACCGGACCGTGGTTGCGTTGCTATCCGTAATCGACCCATAAGTCTATACTAACTGAGCTTTAGGGCATGAATTCGCCTTGTATATGCACTAATTGCTTTTATCAATATGAACACAGCTCTATGCACGTAATCTAAAACCAAATAAAGCAAATCAAAGTTCATAAATTCATTTTGTAGAAACCGTGTATACCGCATGCACATATTAACGTATTTGAAAGTGCAAGTGTACTACTTGTGTGGCCTAGTAATTCTTAACTGTACTACTGTTTACTGGGAGTTGCAATTGTTTTAGAGTGTACAAAAATAAGCAATTACTACTATTGGCCTCGGTGCCTAAATATCAGCTGTTTTTGCACAGATAATTGCCCAAACGTCGTAAACTTCTAAGATTTTCTAATCGCTATTGTCGGTCGCTCTCAATTTTTATTATTAGCCAAGTGCCCCTTGGTCAAGTTAGTGTAAAACGCGAACGTAAGTATAGAAACAGATTAATTTGGAATCTGATTAATAAGTGCTAAGCTTCGAAAGTTAAACGGATACTGAATTATCCAGAAGCGGTCTGTATTACACTATACCCTTATAAAGTGTCGGTGATTCAAAAGATAAATATTCCGTTTCTGATATTTTTATTGTCTAGAATTGAGTGCATTTATGGAATGAACTTTGTATAAACCATGATACAAAAAGAAGGTAGTTTCATTCCAAAATATTTGACATGAAATAAGTTTTTGAAGTTTCATAAATTGTACAAAATTATGAGCTACCTTGCCACATTTACAGGAATCAAACAATACATCAGAGGATTTAATTGTTGTGCGTGGGAAATGATATTTCGTCGGAAGCGGAGGGGGAAGTGTGGCATCTAAAACTCCAGTCATTAGAAAGAGCGCAGTATAAACTTGCAATAAGTCATCCTTCGCCTCCCTGCCTTTTCTACAGGCACTCGGGGGGGGCCCATTTCGAAATAGAGTAAAATTATTATTTTCACAATCCACAGTATTTTTGCGTAAAATCCATGGGAAATGTTTAGTTATTGGCCCATCGTTTTTGGGGTGGGGGCGGAGGGGGAGAGGGCGTGGCCCCCCAAACCCCCCTCATTCGAAAGGGGACAGTCGCCACTTTACGAAAAGCCCCACCCCCCTTTGGGGACCTCCCACAGACCCCTAGGGAACCGTTTGAAAATGGGGTAAGAACGGCATTTTCCGAGGCAAACTGAGCAGTTTGAAGTGGAATATAACCCAACTAACGAAAACCGTGGGATTTTTCAATAAAATAAATTATCCCAAGATGGTTATCAGGCGATTTGAAAAAAAAAATTAACTAAAAAAAAAAAAAAGAAAAAAAAAAATTAACTAAAAATATTGTGAAATTAAGAAAAAAGCTACAGATAGAAATGTTGTAGTAATAGTAATATGATAGTATTTTCTAGTATAGAACTTCTTTTTCGTAGGCGGCCTTCGGCCGCACTTAGGGATTATAACCCTCACTACGTAGAATTTTCTTCTGTGTTTCCAAAGAAAGGGGGCTGAACACCTTTTGCAGAGAACACCTTTCTGCGTAGGCGGCCTTGGGCCGCACTTAGGGATTATAAACCTCACTACGTAGAATTCTCTTCTGTGTTGCCAAAGAAAGGGGGCTGAACACCTTTTGTAGAGAACACCTTTCTGCGTAGGCGGCCTTCGGCCGCACTTAGGGATTATAACCCTCACTACGTAGAATTCTCTTCTGCAGCAATCGAAATGAAATAGTTCATACAAACTTTATTTTATTGTCAAGCACTTGATCTGCCCAAACCAACATGGCTTTGTATCTGGTAGACCCACGGTGACAAATCTTGCAGTTTTTACCGATGATTGCTTTTCAACTTTCCGTAATGGCTTTCAACTGGATGTGATTTACACAGATTTTTCGAGTGCCTTCGACAAATGCTCCCACAATATCTTATTAACAAAGTTAGAATGTTTAGGAATCCACTCAGGTTTCTTGGAGTGGATCAGGTCCTACTTGCGTTTGAGAACTAGCAAGGTGACTATTGATGGTGTTTCGTCCAAGCCATTTATTGCTCTCTCAGGGGTTCCTCAGGAAAGCATCTTAGGCCCATTATTTTTTATTCTTTTCATTAACGACATTAGCTCCTGTCTTTCAAATGTTAGGTATCTCTTGTTTGCCGATGATCTGAAAATATATTCGGAAATCAGTTGCTCACAAGACTCGGCCGAACTTCAATCGCAGCTTAACAAGTTTTATACGTGGTTTGTTCAGAATCGGCTTACCCTCAACATCAATAAATGCCACAAAGTATCCTATTATAAATCAAAAGTACCTCTTACGACATCTTACTCCATCGCAGATATTGTCCTTGACTCGAAAAGTGAGACTAAAGATCTTGGAGTACACTTCGACTCAAAACTCACTTTCACTCTGCACATAAACAAAACTATTGCTGATTCATTTGCCATGATGGCATTCGTTAGACGTCATTCTTCCGAGTTTACTGACCCTTATACTATTAAGATGCTATATACTGCGTTTGTGCGTCCCAATTGGAATACGCTGCCTTTATTTGGAGACCGAGTCACGCAGTTCATATCAATCGTTTGGAAAAGGTGCAGAAGGTATTTATACGCTTTGCCTTACGTTCCTTGAATTTTACTGAACCATTGCCATCTTATGTCTCCCGTTGTCGGCTAATTAGTTTACCTACTCTGCACAATCGGAGAACTTGTCATGCTATCTCGTTTTTATTGAGTATTGTCTCGGGAAAAATTGATTGTGCGTCCCTACTTGAGAGAATCCATTTTTATGTTCCGAGTCGTAATTTGCGTCGCTTTGATGTCTTCAAGGTTGGGTTAAGCAGAACGGCTTATGGTGCGAACGCGCCAATAAACAGAACCTTATCCGACTACAACTATTTCTCAAATTTGTTAGACATAGATTTTACCAATCCTAGTAAAACCGCATTATATTTGGAAAATTACCTTAG
>NW_016157088.1:7167-18515 GCF_001687245.7 Rhagoletis zephyria | reverse complement strand
TGAATTCACCACGATGCGATACAGAAAGAACAAGGACCAGGGATGTAATTTTAAGTAAATCTATTATTCAGTGGCAAGGCGCAGAGCGTTCGGGGCAGCAATATTAATTTGTATCAAATATAACATTAAACGGTGGTTCTAATACATTTTTTGATATTATTAACCAGAGTACATACATTATATATGGTATTTCTTTCAAAATTAATGTACTATATGAACTTTTTTTTCAAATATTTCTTAAGTTTCTTTCATGAGTGCTGAAAAGCAACCATGCGTGTAAGAAATTGTGTGCTACCTAAAATTTCACCTCTGGAAACTTTATCCCCATAAAGGACTTCCCCAGAGTTTTTTTACTGGATATACTGAGGCCGCCATTTAATTTGCATATGCAACCAAAGGCAGACGCGTGGTTTTGAAGGTGTTTTTATTTAATAAATTGTGATTGATAGGTTAAAATTAAAGTAATAAAGAAAGTTGTACCAAGTCGAATAAAGTTTAAGGTGAAGGGGAATATAAAAATGCATTGGTGAAGTGGCTGCTTTAAGGAAAATAGGAGTGATAAATGTACGCTAATTTCCGAATTTTACAAAAGGGAATGTGGCAACCGGCCTAAGCTCAACCAGGGTGACGGCAACCCTAAACACGCACGAAAGAACGAAACAAAAGGAATCATAAAAACGAAAAATGAAAGTGCACTTAACGACTCGAAAAATATAGACATTTTGTCAGAGCGAATCAATCCACACACCGGTGAAGACGAACAATGGTTAAATACGTTTATCACATATTCTCATAGTTCCAGTGTAATAAGTTAATTTTATTTAAGTTTTCGATAAATAAAACGTTTTGACACAGTATACCCACAATTGGTGACCCCGAGATAAAAACGGAGATATTGTGCCAAATATCGCGACAAACCACCCGGGTAAAACGCAAAGCACCTGTTGCTCTAAAAACTAGCCAACACGGACGTAGTTGCGAATAAATCCCCGTAATTGCAGTAAATGCGCATATAAAACAATTAAAATCGACATATATATATTTGCGTAAAAAAGAGTACTGTACAAGATAACGCCACCAAAAACCCAGCGTCCGTTATAACAGTAGCCGACCATAGCGGAACACGAAGTAATGGGCATACGAGCATCGGCAACATGAGTTTGGACGATAGTCAGAAGAGTGTCGAGAATCCCGCAAACGACGTTAGCAGCGCTGGAGACAACGCCAACCGATCTGGGCGGGGTTGTTGTAGCCGCTACAACAACAACAACAACAACGCCAACGCAAATACCAACGCAGGCGTCGACAGCGGCATACCGCAAATCAACGCGGTGTTTGGAAAGTTACCGTTCCCTAAACTAAATTCCAAGTACAACATCGAATCATGGTTCGAATTGCACGGCTTCGGTATTCGTAAGGAGAAAGACAAATATACCGCCATCATCGCACATGCCGACGACTATATTCTCGACCAAGTCTGTGAGCTAGTTCGCAATCCACCAACCACGACCCCTTACACTACGCTAAAAATGGCCATAATCGAAAAATTCAGCGATTCTGCTATGGCCCGACTAGATAGACTCACCGGTATACAGTTAGGCGATGGTAAGCCCAGCCACTTGCTGAGTCAGATGCAACGCACAAACGCCACCAAGGATGAATCCGTAATACAGCAATACTGGCTAAAGCAACTACCCGAAGCTGCTCGTGCCGTTATAGCCGGTATGCTGCAGGCTCAACCGAGTACGCCCTTACACCAACTCGCCATTACTGCCGACGCCGTACTCGACGCACTTAGCCGCGACTCCAACTCAACGGCAACAACCAGAGGGCCAGACGTCAACGCCATCGAAACACCTACCAGCCGATTTTCCCTGCTCGAAAAAAGAATCGAAAAGCAGGACTCCGTTCTCGAGAACATAAATGCCAAGTTGAACCAGCTAATGTCTCAAAACCGCAGCCGACAGCGAGATCGTTCACAATGTAACCCAAAACGCCAAAGCACACCACACCGCAGCTCCAAGGCAGATCAATCACTGACATGCTGGTACCACCGCGAATACGGCACACAGGCTCGTAAATGCAGAAGTCCATTTGACTTTCCCGTCAAAAAAGCAGACAAGCCAAAAAACTAAAGGCCGCCGTAACGAAAACGCTCGACAGTTCCGGCAGCAAAACACAAACGAGCAGACAATCACAATGCGAACTGGAGGTAAAAATTTCCGAATTCACGAAATCTAAACGTTTTTTCATCCTAGATAAAATTTCGAAACAACTATTTTTGATCGACACTGGCGCGGAGGTATCCGTAATTCCACCAACACGTGCATGTCGTTTGTCAAATAGCGAAGGCAAACCACTTTTCGCAGCGAACGGCACCGTCATCAAAACCTACGGTTTAACACGCCGCACACTCGACCTAGCTCTCCAACGCAAACTCACGTGGGACTTCGTCATAGCCGAAACGCGATACGCAATTATTGGTGTCGACTCCCTTCGCCATTTCAACTTAATAATCGACATCGGGAACACGACTCTTATAGACGGAACACTATCGCGACCAGGCATCTGTAGTTTTGAAAAATCAACGACAATTAAAACCAAATACGACTCCAGCGACATAGGAAAATTGCTGCGCGAATTCAGTAAAATAACGGACCCTAACGCAATAGCCCCGTCACCAATGCAGACTGGGGTGACGCACTGCATCGAAACAAAAGGCCCACCTGTGTTCGCTCGACCTAGACGTCTCGCACCAGAAAAACTCAAAGCTGTCAGAGAGGAATTCGAATACCTCACTAGGCTCGGAATTTGTCGTCCTTCGAAAAGCTCGTATGCTTCTCCATTACATCTGGTAAAAAAAGCTAACGGTGAGTGGCGCCCATGCGGGGATTATCGAGCTCATAACGCTCAGACGGCACCGGACCGATACCCACTTCCACATATCCAGGATTTCACACACTTCCTATACCAGAAGGATGTATTCAGCAAAATTGACCTCAACCGAGCTTACCACCAAATTCCGATCGAGCCCAGCGACATCCACAAGACGGCAATAACCACGCCGTTTGGGTTATTCGAATTCACTCACATGACGTTTGGTTTATTCAATGCTGCACAAACGTTTCAAAGGTTTATGCATGCAGTTTTCCGAGGTCTGGATTTCGTGTTTGTGTATATCGACGACGTGTGCGTCGCTTCCGAAGGCATCGAACAGCACAAGCAACACTTGCGACAGGTCTTCGAACGTCTTCAGCAGTTCCACCTCACCATCAACGCAGCAAAATGCGAATTTGCTCTACCACAGATCGAGTTCCTTGGGCACATGGTCACGAAGCAAGGTATCGAGCCGCTACCCAGGAAAGTGCAGGCGATCAGCAACTTTCCCTTGCCTGGAGTCGCCAAAGAATTGCGTCGATTTCTAGCAATGATAAACTTTTATCGTCGTTTTTTACCAAATGCAGTTTATTACCAAATACCACTCGTTAAACTAATTCCTGGCAACAAAAAAAAAACGACACATCTCCAATCAAGTGGACCGAAGATACAATTAAACACTTCAATCAATGCAAACAAGCATTGGCGAATGCAACACTGCTAGTCCACCCGGCACCAAACGCTCAAATATCGCTCAGCACGGACGCAAGTGATACGGCTATCGGCGCAGCTCTCCATCAGATCATTGGTAACGAGTTTCAACCTCTAGCATTCTTCAGCCTCAAGCTCAACGAAGCACAGCGGAGGTATAGTACCTATGACCGCGAACTGCTCGCGGTATACCAGGCCATTAAACATTTTTGCGGTATGCTGGAAGGAAGAACTTTCGAGGTGCGCACAGACCACAAGCCTCTGGTGTACGCGTTCAAGCAAAAATACGACAAAGCATCGCCACGCCAATTGCGACAGCTAGACTTTATTAGTCAGTTTACGACGAACATTATTCACGTCGCAGGCGTCGAGAACACCACAGCTGATACCCTGTCACGCATCGAAACGCTCTAATCGAAAAACGTCGACTTTAAACGAATTGCCGAAGGTCAAATGAAATGCCCTGACCTAAAAAAACTCATCGAAGGCGACACGTCCTTGCAGCTGAAAAGAATTCGTATACCAAATACGAATCACATAATCTACTGTGATACATCAACTTCAGAAGTTCGACCGTTTATACCGCAAGCGCATCGCAGATTGATTATCGAGAAAATGCATTGCATCGCACATGGTGGTGTGCGCGCAACCACCAAACTCGTCAAAGAACGCTTCGTATGGCCAAATATGGGTAAAGACATCGCCAAGGAGGTACAACACTGCCTAAGCTGCCAAAAAGCTAAGGTCAGCAGACACGTTCGCGCGCCAGCACAACAATTTTCACTGCCCGCATGCAGATTTGAACACATCAATATCGACCTCATTGGACCCCTTCCGCCGTCGGATGAGTACCAGTACTGCCTTACAATTATCGACCGGTACACGCGTTGGCCTGAAGCCGTACCGGTGAGGGACATATCAGCAGAAACAGTCGCCAGGAAACTCGTAACAGTTTGGTTTGCAAGGTTCGGGATACCAGCACGCATCACTACCGATCAGGGAAGACAGTTCGAATCTCAACTGTTCAATGAGCTGTCACGTATGCTGGGCATAACCCACCTGCGCACAACAGCATACCATCCACAGGCGAATGGTATTATCGAGCGTTGGCACCGCTCTCTGAAAACAGCGATTACTTGCCATGAACGCCAAGACTGGACGTCTACCACTGATCCTGCTAGGCCTACGCACAGCTTTTAAACCCGATATTGGGACAACTGCTGCACAACTGGTTTACGGTACTACATTGCGGTTACCGGGGCAGTTTTTTTTTAGCGAAACTCAGGTAATTCGCCCACAATCAGAATTTGCCAAACAACTCGCCGACACAATGCAGAAAGTGCGTCCTACTCAAACCGCAAATCACGATGCATCTAAAACATTCGTATTCAAAAGACTCGCGGACGCCACGCATGTGTTTGTACGGCACGACAAGATGAGGCCAGCATTTCAACCAACATATGATGGTCCATACCCCGTAGTCTCAAGACATCCAAAGCACTTTACGGTACAAATCAACAGTAGCAACGTAAATATCTCCATAGATCGACTAAAGCCAGCATTCATCGAATTCAGTCCACCAGACACACAATCATCAACAACGTCGACTCAACAAAAGTGTAGTCATCCATACGCAATACCACCGATAGTAGATCAAACTCATTCGGGTGAAGCATCAACGACAACTTTGCCTCAACAAGATTCAGCATCATCGTCGGCGAAAGCATCGCCATTTAAGCAAACTACTTCGCCGGAGCTACAAACAAACCGTTCTGGACGTAGGAAAAGACTCCCCGTCCGTTTCAGGACGTGAAAGTCTAGGGGGAGCAATTTGGCAACCGGCCTAAGCTCAACCAGGGTGACGGCAACCCTAAACACGCACGAAAGAACGAAACAAAAGGAATCATAAAAACGAAAAATGAAGGTGCACTTAACGACTCGGAAAAATATAGACATTTTGTCAGAGCGAATCAATCCACACACCGGTGAAGACGAACAATGGTTAAATACGTTTATCACATATTCTCATAGTTCCAGTGTAATAAGTTAATTTTATTTAAGTTTTCGATAAATAAAACATTTTGACACAGTATACCCACAGGGCATATTTCAAACCCAATTTGTAAATAAATTAGTGACCAAAAATTACAATAGTGGATGTTAAAATAATGGGTAGACCCTTGGCTACAAGTGTATGCAATTTTTTTTTTGGATCGGGTCACCCCTTTGGACGCAATACCCCGAAATAGGTGGGCCACTTAATAAACAGTACCCAAATCCATCTCCAAATATACAAAAAAAATGTAAACCGAAATCTTTGTTTTAAATTAAAGCTTAATCCTCTGACTAGCGGCATATGTCAACATTTTTTGATTCGGGTCACGCGTTTGGACCCAAAATCATTTCACAAATAACCGAACCGTCCTCGAATTGTCTTTTACTATGCATTTTTCTATAAATAAAAATTTTAGAATATGAAACTGCAGTACTTTTCATTTTATGTGCATGCATATATACATATTTTTAAGCAGCACCACATCTTTATCAGAAAATTCCGAGAATCCAAAAAGTTACAAGTTGCATGGCATCATTTTAACTCAACCTCCTTTCTCTTCCACGGATAACGGTACCTCGTTTAGAGGTTTAAAATATTTTGCATCAGAAATTTGTCATCAAACTGCATTAGCAAAAGACTTTCCCTCTTATTCTAGAACCCAAAATTTTGTAATTCGTAATTCTTAGCTACGCTACGAAAAACGAAAAATCCACATGCTGCAACCATTGCGGAAACATGTGCAGCACTGCCAGCTATCAGTTGTTTTTCGAAGATAGCTAAATGAAGGAAAACAAAGTGGAAAGGAATTAAAAAAACACTCATGAAGTGCTTATTTATAGTAAAATTGTTTGATTTTACATATTTTGAAGGAAACGGTGGGCTCTATTGCATTTGCAATTATAGCACGGAGTAAGAGCGCGCTATGGGAATGATTTCACAAAAATTGCCGAGCTGTCAAGCATAGTAACCATGGGCGCATCTATCTATCTATCTGTTTAAATGAACACCGCTAATATTTCCTGCAAACACACCTCCGACACAGAATTGTTTTCGTACAAAATTACGGAAAAAAACGTACTTGTTCGTTTTTAGGCATGCCATTGTAACGAATTTCGAAAGTTCGAAAATACGATTCGGATTGCAGCATACTCCTACGATTCGTAGCAAAATCCGAATACGAAAGAGTTGCAGAATAGGGGTGTTTATTTTCGAACCTTTCACCGTACTTCAAACGTTTTTTTTATCCTTTTTCAAGAAACAAAAATGTTGCTGCTAGTGAATCTGGTAACATGATTTTAGTTAAATGTCACAAACTTGTTAAAAGTCAAGTGGTCGGCAACAACAACGAATGTCAATAAATGAAACTACCTTCTATTTTTGTATCATGGTATAAACGTTCGTGGTATTCAATCGAAACCGAAACCCACCACACAAGCGGCTTGACAAATAGGCATACCTCAAACTTTTTACGCTGATTTTAACTATATAAATATTATTGGCATACATCAAGATAAGCTATAGAAAAAATAAAAATACAGATTGCTAGTACTTTTTACGCTGATTTTAACTATATAAACATTATTTGCCGCAATTGAAAAGTAAAGTAGATATAAACGGTAAGACAAAAAAATTGTGTATTTTAAAATATTAATATTTTCTAATGATGTCAAAATAAAGACAATTAATTTATCTTGAAGCTGATATATAAAATGTGGGAACAAATGCAGTTGGGCTCCAAATCTCAAAAAACAAAAAAAAAATATTGGAATCGATAGAGATGTTTGAGCTGAGTATAACGGTATACTTCTTTTTTTGGGCAAACAACAACAACAAAAATTATCAAAGGTTAAAGTTCAAAATAAGCAATTTTTGAAATCAAGATTTCTTAAAAACGGATGGATGTACTTTCTCTCATTTAATAGGAAATTTGATTCCCTTTAATTTGGTATACGTACTTTATATATGTGTTGTATAGTTCTTACAAAAATTGAACTAATGTAAAATAATTATAAAAAAACACCTTTTGCAGAGAACACCTTTCTGCGTAGGCGGCCTTTGGCCGCACTTAGGGATTATAACCCTCACAACGTAGCATTCTCTTTCTGTGTTGCGAAGAAAAGGCACTGAACACCTTTTGCAGAGAACACCTTTCTGCGTAGGCGGCCTGCGGCCGCACTTAGGGATTATAACCCTCACAACGTAGAATTCTCTTTCTGTGTTGCGAAGAAAAGGAACTGAACACCTTTTGCAGAGAACACCTTTCTGCGTACATGTCAGGGCATCGCTATCCGGTCAGGCGATGTCGAGCTCGAAATATTTAACATATACATACCCCCTGTCACCTGCTGCCCGGCAGGATATCACCCTGATATAAGCGCTCCTCAGAGGTGAAAACCGTATGGTAGTAGGTGACTTTAATGCGCACCACAATCTTTGGCACTCAAGCCTGTCAAACGATCGTAGGGGAACAGACTTGGCTGAGCAGATAGACGATTCGACATTCTGCACAATGAACGACGACGCACCCACCAGGATTATGGGTAAACGCAGCAGCTCGCCAGACATCACCATAGTCAGCGCTGGTCTGATAAATAGCATAACATGGCGTCCTATGCTGACTTTAGCATCAGACTACTACCCATAGTCATCTCGATATATAAACCAACCGACTTTGCCTCCGCTAAACACCGAACCTATATCAACTTTTCTAAAGCTGATTGGAAAGGTTACGCGGAGTTTACTGAAAACACCTTCACTGCGCTTCCCACACCAACCGACGTCCATCTCGGTGAACGTAAGCTCCGCAGGGCTGTCACTGTTGCTGCAGCTCGCTTCATACAGGCAGGATGTATAACGGACCCACGTCCAAACTTCCCTGCCGAAGCGGCTGTTCTAGCCGATGAGCGTGACAGCCTTCGTCAGGCCGATCCCGGAGATCCCCGTATCGAGGATCTCAACGCGGAGATTCCGCAACTAGTGAACGTACATAAGTGACGACAGTTGAAATTTCTTTCGGCGACCATGCTTCAACGGACCCGGAGCGATGCGCGAGCTATTTTAGCCGGCAGTTCATACTGCATCCTCCGGTAAACAAAGCCAAGCGTCGAGTGACCAGAAGGCTGCACAAACTGCCAACAACTTGTGCCCCCCTTGCTTTCACTTGCGGTGAAGTTCAGGTGGCCATGGGGAAGGCGAAAGCCTCCAAAGCCATGAAAAATGTGGGTCCTGCGGGAGTAGCGTACCTAACGGAGGTCGTCAACTTGTCTATGGCCACTCTCATCATCCCAGACATCTGGAAGGTGGGGAAAGTGGTCCCACTGGTCAAACCGGGGAAACCAGCGAACAAAGGAGATTCGTATCGACCGATAACACTCCTTTCCCCGGTGGCGAAGACACTAGAGGCCTTGCTGCTCCCGTATTTCACGAACCACCTGACCCCAGCGAAGCATCAGCATGGTTTCCGTAAAGTGCACAGTACAACAACAGCACTTAACGCTATAAACACTCAGATAACTCGTGGCCTTAACCGTAACCGTCCCTGTGAGAGACCAATTCTAGTAGCGCTGGACCTGTCAAAGGCCATTGACACCGTCAGCCATTCCACGCTACTAAAAGATATTGAGGCTTCCTCACTCCCACAGAGGCTCAAACGGTGGTCGGCAAATTATCTGAGTGGTCGACACTCGTCGGTAATGTTCAGAGACAAATCGAGCAAAATCAGGAAAATAAAACAGGGGTTTCCACAGGGTGGTGTCCTTTCCCCGCTACTGTTAAACTTTTATATTTCAAAGCTCCCTCAACCACCAGAGGGAGTCTCGATTTTCTCTTAAGCCGACGATTGCTCGATCATGGCGACTGGGAATGGAATTGATGACCTGTGTTCGAAAGTAAACGGGTATCTCTGCGAGCTTTCTCGCTTCTTCACTGCAAAGTGCATAGCCCTCTCCCCTACGAAAACCTCTGCGACCCTGTTCACCACCTGGACGAAGGAGGTCAGGCTACCGCTGGGAATTCACGTCGATGACACACCAATTCCGACGGTGAATAATCCCAAAATACTCGGAGTAACATTCGACAGTCTGCTCTCCTTCTCTGCGCACACAACCGCTATTGTCAACAAAGTACAGAGCCGCAACAAGGTCCTCAAATCGCTAGCCGGCAGTACTTGGGGCAAAGACAAAGACGGGGGAGTAGTAGGACGCAGTGGATAAAGCTACAGGCAACACAGAACACCGCACTTAGGACAGCGACTGGATGCCTTCTGATGTCGCCAGAACACCACCTACACGACAAGGCGAAAATGCTCCCAGTTAAGGAGTATAACACAATGCTCTGCAAGCAGTTTCTGGTTTGGAGCCACAGACGTGGCCACCCAAATAGACAGCTGCTTGCAGAAGAGCCCTCGCCCAGGCACGTCAGGAGGCATCTCTACGAACTAACGGACGAAGTCCAGAGGTTCATTAAGCAGCCTCTGGACCCGTCAGCATATCGCTGGCCCTGAACGGCATTCACAGGGAGTCAGTCTCGAGTTATGTAGACTTCAGACCTGTGAATGCCGTTCTAGGCACACAACCACCGGACATTGACGAGACGGAGCTTCATCTGCCTCGGGAGACAAGAACCACAATAGCCCAACTTTGCTCTGGCTACTGCAGCAGGTTAAACTCATACCTGAGCAGATTAAACGCAGATGGGCCAAATGAGTGTCCGGCATGCGGAGGGACCCCGCACGACTCGAAACATCTCTTCGTATGCCCGGAAAACCCTACAACCCCAACGCCTTTGTCCCTGTGGACTGACCCTATCGAGGCTGCACGCTTCTTAGGGCTGCCGTTAGTGGAACTTGACGACAACGACTGAGATACCAACCGATCTGGGCGGGGTTGTTGTAGCCGCTACAATAACAACAACAACCTTTTGCAGATAACACCTTTCTGTGTAGGCGGCCTTCGGCCGCACTTAGGGATTATAACCCTTACCAAATAGAATTCTCCTTTTGGTGTGATGTAGCCTTGGGAAAGGATAAGGTAACTAGAATTCCCTTTCTCTATTATGGTTAATGGGTGTTTAATAAAAATGTCTTGTATATACAAAAAAAATGTCTTGGGCAAATGAATATTTAACATTTTCAAGCGAAAAAACGCAAATGAAAATTGTGATTTTTGGCCATTTTTCTAAGGGTCCCTAGGGAACCATAGGGGACCTAGGTGGTCGGGGGTTGCATTTTTGTCAATGGCGGTTCATTCCCTCTCCAAAAAGGTAGGTTAGAGGTGCCATGCAAACTTACCTTTCGCCCACCGCCCTTTTAACGAACTGCCATAATGGAAAGGCAACCCGTTTAAATAACTACAATATGCATTTGCACATACATGCATTTTTATTTTGTATTATCACTGAATTCTGAAAACTCAAAAACAAACCATAATATAATATGTATATCAAATTAAAGGTAAAAACTTGCACTTTCTAAATATTATAAATTTGTTTAGCATTGATAATGGACTTTGTCTAAAAAAAGGATATTTTATGAAAAAAGTATGACATTTTTTTATTTTATAATATTTTTGGGGTACTGTTTATGAATTTGTACAACGATTTTGGGTTGCTGTTCCCAAACGCGTGAATCGAATCAAAAAACTTTTACACACACTTGTAGACAACAGATTTAACAACAAATTTAATTTACTAAATCTGTGCACCACGC
>NW_016157088.1:4642-7142 GCF_001687245.7 Rhagoletis zephyria | reverse complement strand
CTAGGGTGGTATCCCTGCGGTCGATGTCTGCTTCGATAAGACGATACTGCACGGTGTGGTGCGTGATGAACGCTAAGCCACCACCATTATCTCGCTCGCGATCTCGACGGTGCACGTTGTATCCGGCGCAATTCAACAAAGTTGAATTGCTGTGAAACTTCGTCTCTTGGACCGCAGCTATCAATATACCATGCTGACACATGAAGACGGTTATCTCCTCAATCTTGCTCTGTAGCCCGTTGCAGTTAAATTGAAGGAGCTTTATGTGGTTCGGGAGACGTGTCGTGATGTGGGGTGTAAGGGATGTGTGTGTTCTTACCGCCGTTGGCTGTGTGCGCTGCTGTGATGGTTGCACGGGCCCTCGGAAGTTCCTCGTCCAATCTCACAAGGTGCGCAGACCTGAACATGCCCTGAAGTGGCACCAGCCAAGGCTTGACTGATGCCACATTACGGAATATCCTGGTCTGACATACCGTGCAGATTGTAGGAGGAACCAGGAGTTGTTGACGGCGGCGTGTGGGTGGTGGTGCGGTTGAACGTGGTCTGTGGTCTGTCGTGGTTGTGTGGTCTATTGTGTTGTTGAGTTGTGGTGTTAGTATGGAGCTGCTAAGGAGGACTTATATTTGCCGTGGAGGCTGCTCTATTTGAGCAGCGGGGGCCACGAACGACGTGGTCCACTGCCGGTGTCTCCGTAGTTCTGAGCAGACTCTGAGTTGACTCCCCCCTCGCAAGCATTACACTTGACTGAGGTGGAGTTGTGGTGTAGTCGTATCTGTCATACACAGCAGGTATAGGTTCTGGCCCTGGGTTTGACTCGATGCCAGCCCTGAGCAGAAGAATACGTAGCAAGTGTAGCCGACCTAAACGGGGTTAGATCGCCAAAACAACAGCCCTTGATCGGGTAAAACCCGAGTCATTCCGGTACGTAGAACCGGCTGTCGTGGGAATGCAAAAGGTTGTTGTTGTTGTAGCGGCTATTGCAAAAGGTGTTCAGCTCCGCTTCTTCGGCAATGCAGAAAGGAGAATTCTACTTTGTAAGGGTTATGATCTCTAAGCGCGGCCGAAGGCCGCCTAGGCAGAAAGAAGTTCTGGACAAAAGAAACTATAATATCACCCACACTGGCTTGTAAATGCTTTTAATTTTTTTTATCACTGAATTCTTAAACTTCAAAAGTAGATCATAATAAAATATGTATAGCCGTCACCGATTCGCCACTTCTCGCTCGCTATGTTTGAGTTCCGGTCGGTTAAAGAAGAATTTTGCATGTGAAAGCAACAACAAAGTTAGCTAGCACGGATAGACGATAGTGAGTTTGGTTGTACCTCATTGAGTTCGTTCGTTTCGCCACTCGCTAACTGTTGGCGAATCGATGACGGCTTATATCAAATTAAAGGTAAGAACTTGAACTTTCTAAATAATACATATTTTTAGCATTGATTATGCACTTTTTTCTAAAAAAGGTTATTTTATGAAAAAATTATAACATTTTATTTCTTTTTTAATATTTGGGGCTTAAATATATAAGCATATCAACTTAAAGATAAATTAATTGTCTTTATTTTGATATCATTACTTTTTTAATCGGTTACGTCGTTTAGAAAATATTAATATTTTAAAATATCACAAACATTTTCTTTAACCTTTTATATCTTCTTTACTTTTTAATTTATTTTAATAATATTTATATAGTCCAAATCAGCGTAAAAAGTAATAGCAGTCTGCATTTTTAGTTTTCCCATAGCTGAACGGTTGGTTATCTTGATGTGTTCCAAAGTTATAAACAAAAAACTTTTGTTAAATTTCGTTGTTTTCTATGAGCAATTACCACGTCAAAAATGCACTAAATCCCCAGTTTCCACTTTTAAAACACTATTAAAACGTCTCCGGTTATTGTTTTATGCAAACAAAATCATTTATTCACTTTTATTTTATATATTTCGTTAATAAAACAGAGTAAACAAACTTTGCGCCTGCCGAAATTATTATAACTTCAAATCGCTGGTATTGCCACTTTATTTCACTTTTCATTTGCGCTATTACACTCAGTTTACACTATACACTTCCTTTTTTACTTTCACCTAAATAAAATATTCTAACCAAAATATAAGGGAAATGTTTAGTTATTGGCCCATCGTTTTTGTGGTGGGGGGCGGAGGGGGAGGGGCGTGGCCCCCCAAACCCCCCTCATTCGAAAGGGGCCAGTCGCCACTTTACGAAAAGCCCCACCCCCCCTTGGGGACCTCCCACAGACCCCTAGGGAACCGTTTGAAAATGGGGTAAAAACGGCATTTTCCGAGGCAAACTGAGCAGTTTGAAGTGGATTATAACCCAACTAACAGAATCTGTGGGGTTTTTAAATAAAAGAAGTTATCCCAAGGTGGTTATCAGGCGAAAAAAGGAGGGCTAAACACCTTTCGCAGAGAACACCTTTGTGCGTAGGCGGCCTTCAGCCGAACTTAGGGATTATAACCCTCAGGCAGTAGAATTCTCCTTTCTGTG
>NW_016157088.1:0-165 GCF_001687245.7 Rhagoletis zephyria | reverse complement strand
ACCCCTATACACTTAAATTGTTATACACATCTTTTGTTCGTTCTAAGTTAGAATATGCTTCTTTTATCTGGAGGCCATACCACTCAAACCTAATTAAAAGGATTGAAAGGATTCAACAGGTTTTTCTTAAATTTGCCCTCAGAAATCTTAACTTCAGCGAGCCTA
>NW_016157087.1:1377247-1386723 GCF_001687245.7 Rhagoletis zephyria | reverse complement strand
TTCACTTCTACAGTGTGGCCCAGGCGCACTTACTTTTTTTAAGTTTTGAAGCTAAGCTACATCTTTTTATACATGATCTCTAAAAAAGAATATTTCATCAATTTCCATGACTAGAAAAAAATATTGCACATGTCAAAGAGGATAAATTGGACCCCTATGTCGCAAAACTATATGATTTAAAAGCAGATTTTGAAAAAAGAATTGCAGATTTGAAATTATTTAAATGTACGTTTGCATACTTCATAAACCTTTTTTATGTAACATAATTGAGGATGAATTTACAATATCCGAAATACTCCTTTTTAAGAAAAGTGTTGCGAGTTTTTGCAATTTAAAGAAGATAAAGCACTGGGAATGCAACATAAAGCTTTGCCATTGCTTGAGTTCCGGCAACAAGTACTAGATTTGAAATATCCGCTGTTGAAAACAGCTGCGTGAAGTATATTTTCAATTTTTGGTTTAACGTATAACTGTGAGTCTTTGTACTCCACAATGAAATTCGTAAAGTCAAAATACCGTTCACAATTGATTAACCAACATTTAACAGAACTGTTACGAACGGCGTTAATTGACGTAACACCAGATTTTGAAAATTCGGCCAGGGATCTTTTGAATTTTCTTAAATATCTATCACGTAAGTGTATTAGAATAAAAATAAAATTAATGTTTTTCATTTCTAATTATTTAGAAAAAAAAAATGTCTTTTTTTTTTTTTGTGGCTCTTTGTAGCATTAGAGTTTACAGGCTCTTTTCGGCCTCGGCCTTGCCCACCCCTGGTATATACTCCGGCTGAGACGGCAACGAAGCAACATAGCGGAGCTCCGTTGGTTATTTTCGTAGGCGACAGTGTTCGCTTACACATGTATGTACGATTAAAAATTACCTTAAAAAATACTTTATGTGGCTGTTCGGGATATTGAGTAAATGGTCTTGGTCTTGGTAATTTTATGCTTGCTACCATGGCAACCGTTTGCATTTTATTGTTGTGAATTTAAAAATGCACACAAATATGCAAATTCAAGATCTATGGGCGTAGCCAGAACGAAATTTAGGGGGGCCCTCCTATACATTTTTTTTCAAAACCAATAACTTTAACCGCCAAAACAAGTAATTTTTAGCAAAAAAAGTCGACTTCAATTCTCATAAAAAAAATTTGTATATATATATATCTCATGATCCACTGATCGTATCTTAACCAGATTAGTATGGGACCACCTCTGAGATACTACCTTTCCGATGCAAAAAGAAGAATGCAAGAATTACCGAAATCGGTTGACGTGGTCCAAAGTTATGCGGTAACATACATAAAAAAAAAATATTCCCACGAAATGATAACCTCCTAATTTTTTGGAAGTCGGTTAAAAATATATGTAGACACCTCACAGTGCGTCATTTGGGTGATTTAGGGGAAGGAAAATCGAAAATCGAAGTTGGTAAAAAAAGTTCAGATACGATATGTGTGCGTATAGATGTCTGATATAATAGAAAATCGGTCCCCAATTGTTAGAAGATTACCTGGAAGAATTCTGAGCTTGTGCAAACATGCCTGTTTTGACGAACGAAAATCGCCAGTTTTCCGGCCTTTATCAATCAGTGGTCATATCCGTCTCATTTCATAACGAGACTGCAGTCTTGGGTATACTTTGCATTTTACACATTGTAAACTTAATTAAAAACATTATTTTGAAATTTTAGACGTTAACCTTACATATCAATCACGCTGCTTTAGATAAAAAAAAAATGGGAATTCGCTTTTTTCATATAAGCATATAAATTGTTTGACAGCGTGTGACGTTTGGATCTCTTCAGGAACCTTTGACTGGACATCTTTATATCAAGGGCCAATAGTAAGAATTTTCACAAAATTGCACAATTAAAAAAAAGTCGATTTAAAGTCAACCTTTGGTTAAAAAAATCGGGTTTTGGTGTATTTTTGGTGACAAAAAATTAGTCATTGGGATATTTCTTATTTTGAGGCATGGCAGCTACAAATCTCAAATCAAATCAAATCGACCTTAAGGGGAAGAAACACAAATAATAATTTAATATTTAGTACACTTTTTTGGCCATTTGGTACAAAATTAGAAAACTCATTTATAATCCTGCTAACATATGTGTAAGCGCCAATCTATTATTATTATATTATCTAACATTAAATTGGTTTATAACAATACAAAAAATAAATAAATTTCTGAACTAGATTTTTAAATTCAATCTTCAATAATCGAGATCCAGCCGGATTTTAGCTAGTTTATAATCCTGAAGACGAATAATTGTTACCCAGTGTTTTTTGTATAAAAACGTCTTTTATAGATTTTGCGAAAAAAAGTATTTTATTGTTAATTTTCCACAGACTTAACTTTAATTTTATTAATTTATTTTTTAAATTTTAAAATGAGTTGGCATCCCTGGTAAATACATACAATAATCATTTTGTAACGAAAAAACAAAATCATTACTTTTAAATTACTTTTTTTACTTTGCCTCATGCGATTCTCTTTTACACCACTGTAGGTCGAATTGCTCTGCGACCTACACAATCCCATTTTCAGTTTTGCCGACCACTGTTTTAGAGCAAGCCAGTGTTGGGAAATTAAATTGTTCCTTCAGTACGAAATCTATACAAAGCTGTACTTTTCGACTGTAAATTGTATCGACTTTTTAATTTTGTGCACAAAGGTATATTAACTTTGTTCGCATAACGGTTGCTTGTAAAAGCCAAACAGAATCGAGATAGATATGGACAAATGTATACATAAATGATCAGGATGAAAAGAGAAATCGATTAAGCGGTGACTGTCTGTCCGTCCGTCCGTCCGTCCGTCTGTCCGTGTACACGATAACTCGAGGTTGCCCTTTATCCAAGGTTGGTTGGTATTGACAATGGGCGAAATCGGACCGTAACCACGCCCACTTCCCCTATAACGGTATTTTCGAAAAATGCAAAAACTGCGATATTTCAGTACATATTAGATGCAATTGTTGAAAATTAGTATGTGGAGCAGAATTGTGGTAAAAAATAACATTGTTATGAAATTTTAGGAAAATGGGCGAGACCCCGCCCGCTTATGATTAAATGCTGTATCACAGTAGCCGCTTCACCAATCCTTATCAAACTCAGTACGCGCCTTTGCCGGGGTCTAGCTAAGAAATCTGTTGAAAATCTTTGAAATCGGGCAATAACCACGCTCACCTGCCATATAACGGTAATTTACAGAAATACGAAAACTGCGATAAATCAGTAGATATCTATATTTTTTTGATATACATAGGTGTTGCTCACTTTCTTCATTAAAAAAATCTTCGCAAAAACTTGAATTGTTTTTTAACAAAACAAAATCATTCGAGCGGTTTTCGAGCATTCTGATAATAAAAAAAAAATTGCTAATTTTTTCCACAATTTTTCGCTTTAAGATGCTCAAAATTTGTTGAATTTATATAAAATTTTTACACGGTAATATTTCTATTTCTTCAAAGAAGCTATACCTGAAAATGAAGGTTATATCTGCAAATCATAAGTTGCTAGGGCATTTTAAAGGCTCAAAACTGACCCCAAAATAAGCCAATATTTACCGTTTTTTCTACGACGGAAACCGAATTGGTCACTTACAAAAATTAATCTGTCGATGGGCTTTGAATTTTATCTTTGAAACGCCACACTTTTCTTTGAAAATGCTTCATTAGTTCTCGTGCAATAAGCGTTTTCGTGAAGCTCTAAAAATTACAACTATAACATTTGAGCATAGTCTCCATATCGAAACGTAAGACGTATTCTACGTCATAAAATTTCCCGCAGTGAATTTTCAGAGCTCTATATTTATAGTATTCATCACAAAATTGTACTGAAAAGTACTGCGTAGTAGGAAAGTATATTGTAAACGAAATTGTATCAAAAAAGGACAATTGTACCAAAAATGCCAACACTGAAGCAAGCAATCGCACGAACAAACGATTCGACGACGACAAAAGTACATATTGTCCCGTTTCTGCCTTAACCACGTATCTACAATTTTTTGGAAAACTAATGTTACCACTTATAACATCTGTTTAAGCGTCACACTGTTTGAAAATAGAACAAAGACCTAATGAGGGTGCTCACTACTGTTAGTGGAACCAGAAATATTAAGTAAAAAATGCGTTTATTGCATCCTAGGGGAAGAAAGTAAGCATTTTTTCCCACACTCTCTAAAATACCTTTATTGCAGATACGATATTAAGGCAGAAACCGGACGATATGTATGTATGTATGTGTGCATATAAAAATGTACATATTTACATTGCCGCTCTTGCAAATCCACCAATCAACTTCAATCGTCGCCATAAGAAACTTTTGATTGGCTAAATTTGTGAAGGCGGGTGGTACTAGTGTAGTAAATTAAGTTCTGCAGTTCAAACTTTTCATAGATTGAGATATTCATTTCACTTGTTTTTGTATTCCTTTAAGAGTGTTTGAATGTGAACGTCGAGAAATAAGCGGAAATAATGCAAGTTTGAAATAAACACGGAGAAATATTTAACGATTAAAAATATACACGGAAATTGTGTTAAGTAGTTACATATAATGGCTAGATTCGAAACGCAACTGTGCCGGGAGTCTCCTACCTGTTATAACAGTGAAAATATATATTTCAACGATCTGCGTCTTAATGATGTTTCTATTATTGAACGTACGTGATTTCTAATATAACTGTTATTTTTAGATACGTGCATATAACGCTGGATAAATTCTAATAATTACTCTTCTGGTAACAAATAAAAAAGAACAAGGACAGAAAATAAGTGCCTAGGTATAAAATGTTCAATTCAATTTCCATATTTTTAATGGGGAAACACTGTGAACAAAAGTCGTAGAACTTGGTCTATGACATCGTACAATGAACTGGCTTAGATAATATCACGATACAAAAAAAGGTAGTTTCATTTCAAAATTTTTGACAAAAAATAAGTTTTTTAAGCTTCATAAATTGTAAAAAATTATGAACTTCCTTGCCACATTGATAGCAATCAAACAATACATCAGAGGATTTAATGTTGTGCGAGGAAATGTTCGGTTATTTGTACAACGTTTTTTGGTGTGCAACGTAGAGGCAAGGGGTTTGTCACCTAAAACTCATTAGAAAGAGCACAGTATAAACTTTAAGTAAAGTTTCTTCGCCTCCCTGCCCCCTTAACCTCATAAGTCCAACCGCGGTTACGCCATTCACAGTATTTTTGCGCAAAATCCACCTCCGAATTTGCAAAAAAGTGCATATCAAACCGAAATATTTGTTTAAATTAAAGCTTAATCCTTTGACTAGACGCAAATATCAAAATTTTTTGATTCGGGTAACGCGTTCGGACACGATAACCCAAAATCATTGTACAAATAATCAAACTGTCTTACTTATGTATTTTTCTATAAAAAAAAAAATTGCATAAAATGAAACTGCAGTGATTTTATATTATGTAGATAATTCTTGTCACAAATACATAGTTACCCGCTTATATTTATGAATATATATTTTTTAGCAGCGCCACATCTTTATCACAAAATTCCGAGAATGCAATGCATAATTTTAACTCGACCTCTTCCCTCTTCCACGGATAACGACACATCTTTTAGAGGTTTAAAAAAAGTTTGCGTCAGCAATTTGTCATCAAACTACATTAGATCAAGGGTATTCAGACTATCATCGTTAATTTATTGATTCATTATCTGGTATCTCGGTAACACTTTCAACTTCGAACGCCCCTTATTCTTTTTCTGGTCAAAATTACTTTCGAATCAGCTGATGTGAAGTTCTTTTGCTTATAAACATTTATCAGACTTGCCACCTCGTTATGTTGGTAATGATATATTCGGTAATTTACAAAAACAAAACAATGGTGGGAATTACCGAATACCCAATTAACACCCTTGTTCTGGGACCCGAATTTTCGTAATTCGTAGCTACGTTACGAAAAACGAAAAATCGACATGCTGCAACCCTTGCGGAAACCTATGCAGCCAGCTATCAGTTGTTTTTCGAAGAGAGCTGTATGAAGGAAAACAAAGTGGAAAGGAATTAAAATAACATTCATCAAGAGCTTATTTATGGTAAAATAGTTTGTTTTTATATATTTTGAAGGAAACGATGGATTCCATTGTATTTGCAATTATAGCAGCATAGTAAGAGCGTGCTATGGAAGTAAATTCACAAAGATATGCGGAGATGTCGGGCATACTAACCACAACCTCCTATGCCTGAAGAACTGGTTCTCAATCCAGTTAATGCAATAACAGCTTCTTCCAAGCCATTGAAAACATGCATTTTGTTGGGTCTACTACCTGTTGCGCTTAGGGATGTTCCGATACAAGTAAATACGAGTATGTACTCGATACTTTTGTTTCGATACCTACTTGGTATCGAAATAAAAGTACTTGTATCGAATCGATTTGAGAAAGTGCCATATCCTGTCGATAATATTTTTTCTATGGAAAATAGTTGCTTCGTTTTAATAAAGCACAAAGGTTTTAAGCAATTACACCGCCAAATTCTAAAGTGTGGATATATTTTTACAAAGTTAGTGATACCACAACAAAGTGTAAGCAATCTTTATAGCCGTAAAGTTTTGTGGGATCCTTTCAAAGGTTGAATTTTTTGTCTAAGTAATCGTATTACTTTAAGTGCTACTAAAGAAGAAATATACATATCGATACCTCAACTGCAAATATATTGAAAATATTTGAGATAGGGCGTTTTTGAACCGAATTCTGAAATAGAGTGTTCCTGAAAAGTTTTCTGAGATAGGGCGTTTTCCAATCAAATTCTGAAATAGGGCGCTTTTGAAAAGTTTTCTGAGATAGGTCGTTTTCGAACTTTCTTCCGAGATAGGTCGATCTCCCACTCAGGTGCCGCAAAGCTTTATGTCACAGAAAACGCCTGAAAATTACTTTCGCTTTGCTGAATTTAAAAGGATGAAAAATTATCGATATAAGTAGGTATCGATACATTCGCTTGACTCATATAAGTAGTATCGAAATAGCTTTTTGAGTAAACTCATTTGAATAGGTATCGATACTTTGATGGTATCGGAACGTCCCTAGTTGCGCTTGCTTCTTACAACCCTTTCTAAGTTTAATTCTCCTTTCTGTGTTGCCGGAGAAGAGGGGCTTCCGCATGACAACATTTCTTGTGCATATAATTCCGGCTACGCCATCCACAGTATTTTTGGGCAAAGCCCAAATCGAATTTTACAAAAAAGTGCATAGTGCAACCCGAATTTATTAATAAACTATTGCTCGCAAATTTGAAGGATTTATTTTAAAGTATCTAAAGTTTAATCCTTTGATTAGACGTGTATGTAAAAGTTTTTAGATTCGGGTTATGCGTTGGACACACCAACTGAAAATCATTGTGCAAATAACTAAACCGGACCCAAGTTTCTCGATAAATTTGTTTTTTTTACTTTTTCAAGAAACGAAAATTTTGCTGCTAGTCATAACTTGTTAAAGTCAAGTGGTCGGCAACAACAACGAATGTCAATAAATGAAACTACCTTCCAGTTGTGTATCATGGACAATACAATGAAATAGGGCATACACAAATACAATGAAATAAGGATGGGTAAATTCGATACTCGAACAATATAATTAATAAAATATACAACATAATATGTAAATAAAACACTTCTGTGCATTCAAAGAGCTGGGAAAATTTTAATGAAAATCGACATGAAAGAAAGGATCAGTCCACAGCACATTCAAGTTAAAAACGGTACATGAAATATTCGTTTCGATTGTATTGAATTTAATCTAATTAATCAATATGAATTGCAAAATATTAATAATTAGCAATAGAGAAGCAGATTCACATTAACTTCAATCATATATACCATCAGCTTATAAATAGATATATGCCTTGACGTGTATCACTACTTCATTTTTATTTCCTTTCATACTGCAGAAATTTGTATAACTTTTTATATTAGCCTAGATCCCCGTATTCTTCTTCGTATTAGTGCTCGTCTGCGCATGATCTTCGACTTCGGATTTGTGCATAAGTTAGATAAGGCTTCTGTAAAAGCTGGCAAAATATAGTTAAAAAATAAACAAATCTCTTGCGTCTGCTATTGTGATACTTACATATTGCATGTGCCTGGTGAATTAAGTTAAATTTGATTTTTTAAATACGTGACGCGCTCCTAAATATAGTTCAGAAATAAAGCACCCATTTCATTTGATACCCATATTTTTAACAATTGATTTGACTTATTAAATAACTTCAGTTTACCTTTTTAAACAGGTGGCAACCCTCCTTAATATTTTAAATATTCAAACTAAGGATATCTTACCACCTTCGTTTCAGGTCAAATTTTAATATTTCATTTAACTTATATGTACTTTAATTAAATTCGAATCTTAAAACAGGTGGCAACCCTATTCAAAATATTTTAAAACCAAAACCTTGTTAAACCTTTTTTGACTGAAACACATATTGCGATACATATTTAAATCGTGTATCTAATTCCCTTAATTCAAGTTGAATTTAATTTCTATAACATATGGAAACCCTCTTAAATAAACTTCAGAAAAAAAAATTTTAACCCATGCCAATTTATACCCATACTTTAATAATTCATTTGACTTACTATTAAATAATTTCCGTTTTACTTTTACACAGGTGGCAACCTTCTTTAATATTCTAAATGCTCAAACCAGAGATTTCTTAAAACTCGTTTTTTGACGCCCATATTTCAATATTTAATACAATAAATTTTTAATTCGACTTTTCAAACAGATGGCAATCCTCTACAAATTATTTTTAAGACAAAACCTTGTTAAACCTTTTTCGTCTGACACCCGTATTGTGATACATATTTAAATCATCTAATACCCTTAATAGAAATTGAGTTAAGTTATATATCGTGTATATAAATTTAAAAATCCCCTAAATTAAAAATTTTTAGAGTTTTGATAGTTTTGAATATCTTGAAGTTTCCCATTTTAAATAACTTGAGTGGAATTCCAAAATTTTCTAAACATTCAAAACTTTGTGAATTTGAGAAATTTTAGTAAATCACAATATTCTATATATATTAATGTGAATGTCTGTTTGTTTATTACCTTATAACTTTTGAACCGCGACACGGAATCGCATGAAACTTTGCACACTTGTTTGCTTTTACCCCGGGAAGGTTATAGGCATAGAGAAATATGGACCCTACTGGAAAAAGGGGCGTGGCACCTCCAATACTGACTAAAATTATCATGTTGTATATCTCTTGAAGTATTTGTGGTAGTGTACTGGAACTTGGTGTCGATGTAAGAATGTCTCACCGCACGCGTTCCACGGAAATTAAATAAACTTTGCTAACGCTTATGTATATGCTTATTTATTGAAGCTTAACAAAAAAACATGAAATCTAAATTTATCGTTTGAATATAAAATGATACGCTATATGACTCGTTTTACACTTGTGTGTTTCGTGCGCCTCGCTTAAGCTTCCATCGATGT
>NW_016157087.1:1360007-1375303 GCF_001687245.7 Rhagoletis zephyria | reverse complement strand
GCAACCGCATTAAATTTTGCCGGTGGCTGTAACGAAACGCCTGTGTCGTGTCGTTGAAATTTGCGTAGAACAATGGCCATTCTTCAATATTACCGCCAAACGTAGGCAAGTCGTACAACTTTATGTGCGAACCGGTATCCTCCACGACAGCCTGGCGTTGTTCGTCTTGTGCTGGCTGCACACTACTCCCACTTACACTTTGTGGCTGCATACCCTCGCGTAATCGTACAATGTCCCTTTGGCTATCTTCGGTACTTTGTCGAAGCTCCTCCACTGAAGCCCGTAATGCGTTCAGCGTGGCAATAATGGCGTTCACATTTTCTTCGCTGGGCGCTCCTTGTTGTCCCTCCATCGTTGTACTTTCGAACGACGAATCACTTTCGCTGGTTTTTCTGCTATCTGCCTTTTCTGTCGCCCGATTCCGTAAAAAATATCTCCTCGGCTCCGACATGCAACTACTCCAGCCAGTGCAGTTATTTCCGTTACCCGTGTTTATCTGGTGATCTTGCGAAGCGCACAAGTGTAAAAACTGTAAGAATGTCTCACCGCACGCGTTCCACGGAAATTAAATAAACTTTGCTAACGCTTATGTATATGCTTATTTATTGAAGCTTAACAAAAAAACATGAAATCTAAATTTATCGTTTGAATATAAAATGATACGCTATATGACTCGTTTTACACTTGTGTGTTTCGTGCGCCTCGCTTAAGCTTCCATCGATGTATATCTAGAATCAAAAATTTTGTACGCCCAAGTATGATAGACATTTTATTTTATTTTATTATATTTTGTTTATAAATGAATGTTTATATAGAATCAAAAATTTTGTACGCCCAAGTATGATAGACATTTTATTTTATTTTATTATATTTTGTTTATAAATGAATGTTTATATAGAATCAAAAATTTTGTACGCCCAAGTATGATAGACATTTTATTTTATTTTATTATATTTTGTTTATAAATGAATTATATTTTTATAAATCATGTGTTTTAAGTCATATGTTTGGTCAAAAATATTGATCTTCGAAAAAAAAACGTGTAAGATCCAACGGATATATTAAAAATAATAATTTTTTTGTACTTTTTACTGTACTAACATTATAGATTTTGAGACGGGGAACACGATTCCACTGTTTAAAAAACGAAAAAAAAAAATTTCCATGAGTGAAGGATGCACAGCTGCATGCAAATCATACAAAATGCAACATATAGTGCATTTTTCAAATTGAATTTTTTCCGAATTTTGAACAGTGGAATCGTGTTTCTCGTCTCAAAATCTATAATACTAGTATAATATATATATACAGTTTTTGTTTTGGAATAAATCCCGTGGATTTTGCATTTTCCTATTTCCCCCGTAGATCTGGCCCTGGTTGCATTACATTAAAAAATACTGCCGACTTCATTTTCATATAGAAAGCTAATCGCTGATTTTTTTGTCGAGCACTTTTTTATTAAGTTCAGAGCAATACAAAGCAAGCGAAGAGCTGCAAATATATCGCAGAAAAGTGGTGGTCCTTAAATATAAACTACCCTTTAGTTTCATGTTGTGCTTTTTTAATTTTCATTAATTTAAAGGTGTCTCATTATTAAGTAAATTTTTATATTTGAGAGAAAGAGATTCGTGTTATTATTTATATTGTCTGATACCTCAGAATATGTATGACTCAGATATAACCAAAAATCTGCGAAACGTGAGAAAAAGATTGTTCCCCTCGGTTTCGTTTTCGGCGATTTGAGCCATATACTTTTAAATTTATACAATTTATATATAGGGGCCCGTGATTTTTTAGTCCCGGGCCCGAGTTTTCTCTCAACGGCTCTGCTCATAGTGTAATAATTGATTTAACTTATAAATAAGTTGAATTTAATTTTTTGTATCAGGTGGCAACTCTTTTTGAAAAAATAAGAAGTTATTACACATCCACAGGCCAAGCACTTTAATTTGATACCTCATTTTGTAAAATCGGACGAACGGTACAGATCTGATATGACGGTAACAGGTCTCACAAGATATTTCAACACATACCAACTCAACACATTAACTCAACATATGACTTTTCTACATAAATTATTTCAACACGTTATTTTTCAACACGAACAATTTCGTTTCACTTTATTTTTATTAGATTCAACACAAAATTTTTGTTGCACAGCCGTTTTTCACACAGAATTCGTTTCTCTCTAACGCATTGCCGAATTGTTTTTGTAATTTGAGTTTCGTCAGTTTTTTTTGCTTGTATTTCAAATGGGAAAAAGAGGAAAAATACGTAGTATCATACGGGCATTAAGAAACGCAAACTAGCAGAACATTGCAAGTAACTAGCTGATAAGTGTATTTGACATTTGAAAATATTTGACGCAATTTTTTTTATAGAAAGGTGTTCTCAGCAAAAGGTGTTAGCCCCTTTTCTTCGCAAAACAGAAAGCAGAATTATACTTAGTGAGGGTTATAATCCGAAGGCCGCCTACGCAGAAAGGTGTTCTCTGCAAAAGGTTTTAGCCCCTTTTCTTCGCAAAACAGAAAGAGAGCNAAATCTGCGAAACGTGAGAAAAAGATTGTTCCCCTCGGTTTCGTTTTCGGCGATTTGAGCCATATACTTTTAAATTTATACAATTTATATATAGGGGCCCGTGATTTTTTAGTCCCGGGCCCGAGTTTTCTCTCAACGGCTCTGCTCATAGTGTAATAATTGATTTAACTTATAAATAAGTTGAATTTAATTTTTTGTATCAGGTGGCAACTCTTTTTGAAAAAATAAGAAGTTATTACACATCCACAGGCCAAGCACTTTAATTTGATACCTCATTTTGTAAAATCGGACGAACGGTACAGATCTGATATGACGGTAACAGGTCTCACAAGATATTTCAACACATACCAACTCAACACATTAACTCAACATATGACTTTTCTACATAAATTATTTCAACACGTTATTTTTCAACACGAACAATTTCGTTTCACTTTATTTTTATTAGATTCAACACAAAATTTTTGTTGCACAGCCGTTTTTCACACAGAATTCGTTTCTCTCTAACGCATTGCCGAATTGTTTTTGTAATTTGAGTTTCGTCAGTTTTTTTTGCTTGTATTTCAAATGGGAAAAAGAGGAAAAATACGTAGTATCATACGGGCATTAAGAAACGCAAACTAGCAGAACATTGCAAGTAACTAGCTGATAAGTGTATTTGACATTTGAAAATATTTGACGCAATTTTTTTTATAGAAAGGTGTTCTCAGCAAAAGGTGTTAGCCCCTTTTCTTCGCAAAACAGAAAGCAGAATTATACTTAGTGAGGGTTATAATCCGAAGGCCGCCTACGCAGAAAGGTGTTCTCTGCAAAAGGTTTTAGCCCCTTTTCTTCGCAAAACAGAAAGAGAGCTCTACTTTGTGAGGGTTATAATCGCTAAGTGCGGCCGAAGGCCGCCTACGCAGAAAGAAGACCGTCAAATATCGATCATTACAATACCCAACACAAGTGTTGAACAAGTGTGTGTTGAGTTAACTCAANGCAACTCTTTTTGAAAAAATAAGAAGTTATTACACATCCACAGGCCAAGCACTTTAATTTGATACCTCATTTTGTAAAATCGGACGAACGGTACAGATCTGATATGACGGTAACAGGTCTCACAAGATATTTCAACACATACCAACTCAACACATTAACTCAACATATGACTTTTCTACATAAATTATTTCAACACGTTATTTTTCAACACGAACAATTTCGTTTCACTTTATTTTTATTAGATTCAACACAAAATTTTTGTTGCACAGCCGTTTTTCACACAGAATTCGTTTCTCTCTAACGCATTGCCGAATTGTTTTTGTAATTTGAGTTTCGTCAGTTTTTTTTGCTTGTATTTCAAATGGGAAAAAGAGGAAAAATACGTAGTATCATACGGGCATTAAGAAACGCAAACTAGCAGAACATTGCAAGTAACTAGCTGATAAGTGTATTTGACATTTGAAAATATTTGACGCAATTTTTTTTATAGAAAGGTGTTCTCAGCAAAAGGTGTTAGCCCCTTTTCTTCGCAAAACAGAAAGCAGAATTATACTTAGTGAGGGTTATAATCCGAAGGCCGCCTACGCAGAAAGGTGTTCTCTGCAAAAGGTTTTAGCCCCTTTTCTTCGCAAAACAGAAAGAGAGCTCTACTTTGTGAGGGTTATAATCGCTAAGTGCGGCCGAAGGCCGCCTACGCAGAAAGAAGACCGTCAAATATCGATCATTACAATACCCAACACAAGTGTTGAACAAGTGTGTGTTGAGTTAACTCAATTGATATGTGTTGAGTTGGTGTGTGTTTAGTTTGTGTGTGTTGAATTCCTGTGTTGAGTTTGTGTGTGTTGAGTTGACCTGTGTTATTTAGACATGTAATCGATATGACGAAGTTTTTGCGTATTATGCATTAGAATGTATATACATACATAGATTACTAAAAGAAAATCAGATCCACATTAACTGCAATCAACATATGTATGCACGTACATACATACGCTGCGATTAGGTTATTTAATATTTCGCCATCTGTTACTCAAAAGCCGAAATACCTACACGCACATACTTTTTGTTTCACCGCATGCACGTGTTTGCAAAATGATGACAATTGGAATCGTTTATGTCTATATATTTGAATCAAATAAACAAAGAAGATATCAACCAAAACTTTCCATATACCAAACGAAAAGAAAAACTTGAATTTTTATTAAAGAAACCAAAACAAAACTTCTATCGCTTAGACCTTGTTGCCTTTTAAATTTTTCCCAATAAACAATCGGGGTACAAAGCTCAATAAAAGTATTAATAATAAAATGTTAATAAGCCACAATAACATTGACAAAAACAAAATCATTCGAGCGGGACTCGAGCAGTTTAGTAATAAAAAAAAATTTGCTAATTTTTCCAACAAGTTTTTGGGTGGGTGGGGATATTTTGATTCTAAAAGTGAAGGCCCTACTCCGCGCACTCTTAAAGTTTTTAAGCAATTTGTTGTTAAAGTTACGAAATTCACCAAACATGTTGATGGAAATTTCATCGATTTTATCATGCAAAAGTGCGTGAAATAGATAATATGCTATTTTTGTTAATTTAACCACGATAAAACATTTATAAAAGTATTAAATATGCCAGAGCTGCAACTGAACACCGAAGTTGGTGCTGCCAGACAATTTAAATAATGTCAAAAGCAGTATCGCAGAATTTTTTACTCAAATTTTTAGGTTTTATAAAATATTGCCTTTTATCACAAAAATATAGCGCCGCAGGCGAAAATTTGTAATAAAAAATCGCGCGAACTTTGTTACCGAACAAACTCGAATGTTGTACAAACCACGTATGTGAACTCGCAGCGAACTTTGTTACCGATTCACACACGCTCATAGAATTGAATTTTTACTTAAAAATAGCAGTATTAGTTAAAAATACCCATAAAGAGACTAAAAAAATCAGAAAAAATTCACTTTTGAAAAAATCACACTATTTTTGTCACGATAACAAAATTTTTTCATCTGCTTGGAATAGGGCTGTAAGTTATTTACTGTATCGATTTCGCCCGAGTTCAGCAAAGCACGCCAGTCGTTTCTCTTCTGTGTCGACAGACGTCAATTGGAAACGCCAAGTGAAGCCAAGTCCTTCTCCACCTGATCTTTCCATCGCAGTGGGGGCCTCCATCTTCCTCTGTTAGCTACCACCAGCGGGTTCCGAGTTGAATACTTTCAGAGCTGGAGCATCGGAGTCCATGACATGACCAAGCCAGCGGAGCCGCAGTTTTTATGTCCATTATGTCCATGTCGTTGTAAAGCTCATACAGCTCATCGTTCCATCGTCAGCGGTATTCGCCGTCGCCAACGCGTAACGGCCCGTAAATCTTCCGATAAAATCTTTCTTTCGAATACTCAAAGAGCCGCCTCATCGGATGTTGTCATTGTCCATGCTGCTGCGCCATATATCAGAACGGGCGTGATGAGTGTGGTTTTCGTACGANTAAAATCTTTCTTTCGAATACTCAAAGAGCCGCCTCATCGGATGTTGTCATTGTCCATGCTGCTGCGCCATATATCAGCACGGGCGTGATGAGTGTGGTTTTCGTACGACGAAAGAGGACTTTACTCCTGAATTGCCTACTCAGTCCAAAGTAGCACTTGTTGGCAAGAGTGATTCTGCGTTGGATTTCAATGCTGACATTGTTATCGGTGTTAATGCTGGTTACCAAGTAAACGAAATTCTCTACTTTCTCGAAATTGTAACTGTCAACAGTGACGCGGGTGCCAAGGTGCCAGTCTTTCACACAATACGTTTGATAAGACCATGTAAGCTATGCTTATAACGCTGATCCCGCGGTAGTTGGCGCGAATGACGGGGTCGCCTTTCTTGTGGATTGGGCAGAGCACACTTAAATTTCAGTCGTTGGGCATGCGTTCATCTGACCATATTCTGCACAAGAGTTGATGCATACAGCTTATCAAATCCTCGCCGCCGTACGTGAATAGCTCAGCTGGTAGGCTGTCAGCTCCAGCAGCTTTGTTGTTTTTCAGCCGCGTTATTGCTATTCCGTCATCATCGACTGCGGGCTCGGGTTCTTCCCCTCCACAACTTTCCGTGCTGCTACCATTCAGCAGGGCGGAAAAGTGTTCCCTTCATAATTTAAGTACGCTCTGAACATCGGTTGGTCGCCATAGTTGTTCTTACAGGAGTACGCCCTGGTCTGGAAACCTTTCGTAAGTCACCTAACTCTCTATTAAAGTTCTCGGGCATTCTTCCTGTCGGCCAGCATTTCAAGCTCTTCGCACTCATGTATTTCGTCATCTCTCTTCTTATTGCGGCAAATACGTCTCGCCTCACTCTTGAGATCCCTATAGCGGTCCCACATAGCGCGCGTTGCGCCCGATCGCAGCGTGGCCCTGTAGGCGGCAACTTTTTTCTCTACAGCTTCCTGATACTCCTCATCGTACCAGTTGTTCTTTCGGGCTCGCTGAAATCCGTCTACTTCTTCGGCGGTCGCATATGTCGGTTTGTTGAAGAGTGCTCTCTGAGAACAGGTGTGAGAGTCGAGTAGCGAAAGCACTGGCTGTCTGTTGTGTTTGCGGCCTTATGACGTTAAGCTTTCCTTGCAGATTTGGGAGCACATTTTTTGCTGCACAGAGGCGGGTGCGTATCTTGGCTGCATCCGAGGCTTTACCATGCCTCTTCACAGGAAGTGGTTTTTACGTGGTGGGTCCCGAACCCAGCGCACAACCCATTGCTGGGACGGGGGTGGTTTCGCAACCGAATACACGTTTATATAGCGATCCGCTTGCTCCAAGCAGACACCCACTTGCAGCCGCACCTACTGGTGAAGAGACGCTGCAGACTTCAGTGAGCCCTTAAACCGAATAAGTCGGAGTGGCCCCACAGAAGCTCCCTCGCTTTCTGCCGTGACCCAGGGCTCCACTCGGATTGGTTACCGCATCTTGCACATGGGTCAATGGAGGAATGTCAAAATCAATCACACTTTGTTGAATACATTTTGCTCATGATTCAATAATGAAAGGTTTTGTAAGAAAAACTTTCTCTAGCTTTTTTTTTATCAATGACACTCCCACTCTACTCCTAAAAAACAACAATAATATTTATTTTACAGAATCCTTTGGAAATTTTAAGATTTTTTTTTTTTAAGTAGTGAAAGCTTTACTTTCCAAGTCAAAAAGCTTAATTGACATCACTGACAGTTTTTTTTTGCTCATAGTCGTTGACAATTAATTTCTTTTTTTTTCATGCGAATCCTGGTAAGTAGCAATTTACTATGCAACTTTTTAATAGTTATTGTCAATTTAAGTATATATTTTATTTGCAGATCCTAAGTTTATCTTCTACTGCGGCTTCTGAGCGGTGCAATCATTAATTTTCATGTAGGTATGCTCTTGTTAATATGATGAAATTTTTTGTAATTGATTCTTGCTTGCAGTCTTTTTATGCCCTGTATGCAACTATTAAGAAGACGGTCAAGAAAAAATTGCCTTTATTTCGTGTGTGTCCAAGGAATTTTGACATTTTTGATACTTCACAGCCTGTTGCCTCACTCTTTCCTCAAGAAATAATGGAACGGGCATATATTTCTGTTGCCCACCTGGGTTGCTTTGTGCTCTTTTTTCACAAAACACTTTAGAAAACCGTAGTAGAAAGCGTACCAAATTCCTTAAAAACTGCGTACTGCCTTAAGGAAATTCGACTCAAGAAAATTTCTTGCTCCCCAACAGTGTTGCCAGAACTTCCTGGACCAACCGGCTAAATTGGCAAAAAAAAAACGGCTAAAAACGGCTAAACTGTTTCAAATAAATTTCACATGTTTTATTTAAATAAATCATAAGTAGAAAGACTAGTTCTTGGAGAGAAGTTGCCAATTCAAGCTAGAAAAAATTTTGCCAGCAAGAATTTGCAATGAGGAAAACCATATGATTGTGGCACATGGTTGGTATTTTTGTCGACCATAATTTGAATAAACAAGGTCGTTAAATTTAAAACGTTACAAACATGAGCGATTTTAAAATGAAAAACGTAAGCAACTACTTGTTTACTTTAATAATTTAGTTAATTCCAATGATTTGAAAGGTACTCGGCTGAGAAAAACTGTATTCGTAATCGGAATGCAGTTACTCCGACAAAGAAATTGAAACGTATGTTGAAGAAAGTCGAACTAACAAGAAATATACTTGTAGATCCTGTTTTTTGCCCATCTGAAAGAATATTAAAATGTCTAAAAATTTCTTATGTTTAAAATGCAACCGTGGACACTAGCTGGAAGAAAACCTTGCAAATTCCTGCAAATTTGCGTTCGCGAAGAAATTTGCAAGTTTCTCTACTTCAGAGAGAATTTGGGTGCATTTTTTCTTGCTGATATTTTTGGGTGATGATTCTCACTGGATTTTCGACGAACAAACACATTGTCTTCCCAGAGAGTTTTGCTTTACATAGAAATTTGTGCTCTTTTAGTTTAATTTTGACGCATTTCAGTGTTGGTTCTTTAATTCAAGTTGGCCTTAGGTTTTTGGAATTTTAATAAGTTCTCAGCAAAAAAAGTTTGTTCAAAAAAATCCAGTGAAACAATTTGTTATTTCCTAAGTTTGCGAATAAAACCTCACAGTTCAATTTAAGTCATTCACAACAAACATTTTATGAAGAAAATCCCCGCTATGGCCTTCTTTAGAAAAAATATACTCGTTTAAAATAAAAATAAGCGAAATCGGCCCAATTTTATATAACCCTGCCTGACATGAATATTTTCTCCACGATAAGGCTAGTAGCCATATCTAACAGATTTTGGATCGCTTAGCCAAAAATGGAAACATATGTATATATTTGAGTTTTAAGAAAACAAGGTAAATAGTAAAATCGGCTAAAAACAGCTAATTTTTAAAAAAAAACGGCTAACAAATCGGCGACCGGCTGTTTGTTATCACAACCGGCTAAATCTAGCCGGAAAACGACTAAAATGGCAACACTGCTCCCCAACACCTCAGCAAGAGTTTGCAAATACATACAAGTAACTAAGTGCATTTTTTCATTTTGTAAACTAAAAGGATACATATAAATTTGCAGGTTTTTTGACTCGTGCTCCGGCCATGTATTATAACCTGGCCCGACTTTCTCTAGTGCAGGCAAGTTGCAGTGCATATAAAACCAAGTGTTTTAAGCCAACTAAATGTAATGTTTTTGCAGGTTTTGCCTGTATTTTCGCCCCTGCTCCGGCAAATCTCCAAATGGTCATTGCAAGAGGGCTCAAAAGTTCGTGAATACAGCCATGCATTTGATTGCCGTATGTCTAAACAGGTTTTAGACCACATAATTATTAGTCTGCACAACGTGGGACACCCTGTTGTGGCGATTGTGTCCGACATGGTTTCCGGTAACCAAACTGTTTGGAAAGAGTTGGACTTAACAAGTGGTAACTCAGTTAAAAAATGTATATTGTTTGCTTAATTAAATAACTTTTTTATTATTAGAGCAAACATGGCTTCAGAACCCGGCAATGGAAGGCAAAATTTTTGTGTTCGCAGATGTGCAACATCTGTTAAAGTTATTACAGAACACTCCCTTGACGAAGGGTATTATTATAAAGGCGAAACGTTAGCCACTAAAATTATTGCACAGCCTTTAACTTATACAGCAGCATCAGATGTGTCCATAATGCATAGGGTCACGGAAGCTCATTTGACGGTACGTCACGCAGGCCGAAAAAAAAGTTAAACTAGCTTCGCAGCTGTTTTCACACAGCGTTGCTAGCGCCATACGTTGGCGTTATACGATGGGATTGGACGTTTACAACGCTTTGGAAACGTCCAAATTCATTGAGACCGTCAACAACTGCTTTGATGTTTTTAAAATAAAATTCACCAGCTTCCAAACATTTCCAACTAAAAAGTCGTTTGGAATGGACTTGCCTGATCAACTGAAAGTTTTAAACAAAAAGGACCAATGCATTCAGCAGACGAGGGTTGTTGGGCGTTACTCGTTGTTACCGTTTGAAAGGGGCATACTTATGAGCAACAATTCCCTAAGATAACTGTATCAGTATGTTCAGGATAAATACGGTCTTGAGTATATTCTGGCATACCGATTAAATCAAGATATTGTTGAACATTTTTTTGGTGCAATGCGTTCCAAGGGGGGTCTTTTTGATAAACCAAATCCAATGCAGTTTAAATACAGACTACGGAAATATTTTCTGGGTGAGTATCATGTTCATAAACTAACAGAAAGTCTGCTTATATGTACATACATGTGGGAGCATATCCGTAAATGTAATTTGTATTTACAGCTCGTAATACGGAAATTCTCGTTACGCGCGGGAACGCAGAACTGGACGAAACCGAGTGGCTCCGCCTCGATGATTCTGCAGTGGAAGGGTTACCTTTCCTTCCTGAAGCAGATGTCTGTGATGACTTCACGCTTTCCTCACTGTCGGTGCAAGTAGATAACATCGAGGCCCTTCAAGAAGATGCTTTAGAATATATAGCAGGATATATCATGCGAAAGCTTGGTTTGAAAGAGTATGTCGCTAGTGAACCTACGTATACCTGGGTCAATGAGGTGTCCAGAGGCGGTTTACTAAAACCAAGCGCTGACTTTTTGCAGAAAATAAAACTTTTGGAATCAGTATTTATGAAATTCAACGGGACGACTGTTGCTGATGTACCATCGTACATAGAGAGACTTATTTCATGTAGCGAGCATTTTAATATAAATATAGACGTCAAATAGCTATTTTTAAAATGTAGAATGCACTTTCGCATTCAAAATTTGGACAAACGTGATAAAGCTTCCAAAAAGAAAAAGTCATATACACAATACCTAAGTGTTTTATTGCAATTGGTATGGTATGTGTTAATATGTAGGTGGGTATATGCATTTTAATTCGAAAATCTCATATTACGTCCCATACTAATTTGGCTTAGATCCAATCATTTGGTCATGAAGAAATTAACGGTACTATTAAATTTTTATATGAGAATTGAAGTCGGTAACAAATTACTTGTATTAAAAATGGATCCTCTAAATGGAGCGGAAGATGAAATAATCCCAGGTATTTTGTTTTTGCTTTTAGCGGGCCCTTGTCAAATTTCAGCTATTCTTCCCCGAATGAAAAAGGGCGACAGAAAATACGAACCCTCTCACGTTTTCACACACTCACTAGCGAAATAAAAAATGTTTACGATCAAATGCTACTCAGATTAAGCAACACCACCTTATATAAATTCGGCTTGAGAATAAGTATATTCAAATGCAGTAAGCTAAGCTGGCGTAATCATACATAAGAGTTATATAGTTATTTGAAAACATCAACCAATTTATTAAAATAAATGCAGATAAACTAGTTTAAATTAATTAATATAATCGAAATGTTTTTAGTTTAAAAATACTACTATGCAATATTACGCATACCTTTTTGCGAAGTTTCACTTTTGCGAAATGGGATTGTAGTCTTCCCCTTTTCCTCGTGCTTTGTGAGTGGGAATGTCAATTTTTGGAAAAAGCTACTTACAAAACCTTTAATTATTGAATCATGATACATACTCACTTAATGTTGTTTTTTTACCAGGGTTTGAAAAACTGTCAGTAGAGCAGCAACAGCACCAGTGTTGCCGTTTGAGACCTTTGGTGGCTAGATTTAGCTACCACATACTGTTTTTGCCCACATAAATTTAAAATTGCCCCTAGCCCTTTTTTTTAGCCCTTTGGAGAATTTATTCATACTTGGCATGAAAAAGTTGTATATGCTTAATTCAGGGACCAACAATAATCGTTATCATGAAGGATTTTTATTTAAAAATCATTGTATAATCGTTATTTTATGATTTATATTTTTTCAATCAAAAATAATCGTTATTCTTTGATTTTTATTTTTTCGATCATTTTTAATCGTTATTTCGTGATTTTTATTTTTTCGATAATTTTTAATCGTTATACTATGATTTTTATTTTTTCGATCATTTTTAATCGTTTATGAATTTTATTTTTTCGATCATTTTTAATCGTTATTTTATGATATTTATTTTTTCGATCATTTTTAATCGTTATACTATGATTTTAATTTTTTCGATCAAAAATAGAAGTTTATCTTAGTTTTTTAATGTGTAAACTGAATGTGCACAGATTTGACTTAAAAAAAAGTTTTACAAGGCATGCTTATGTACACAGTAAAGTCGGAATTGTAATGCTCTCACCCCCTAGGATTGTTCTATATCGAAAAAAGTATACCCCTATTTTTAACCCTTTCATGAGCATGAAATGGTATTATAACTTTGGTCCGATGTTTGTAAGTACCACAATTAGAAGAGAAACCACTATAACATATAGCTCCCATACAACTGATTGTTCAGATATGAGATTTTTCGCTATAACTCCTCCATTTAAGCAGTTAGGAACATGATATTTTGCAATTCTTCCGCCCATTATCAACAGAATACTTACAGTGAAAATTACAAAGATCGGTCACTATAATATATATCTCCCATACAGCTGATTGTTCAGTTATGAGAATTTTCGTTATAACTCCTCCATTTATGTAGATAGGTACATGAAATTTCGCAATATTTCCACCCATTATGAAAAGAATAATTACAATAAAAATGGCGAAGGCCGGGTCGCTATAACCTATAGCCTCCATACAACTGATTGTTCAATTTTCGTTATAACTCCTCCATTTATGTAGATAGGTACATGAAATTTCGCAATATTTCCACCCATTATGAAAAGAATAATTACAATAAAAATGGCGAAGGCCGGGTCGCTATAACCTATAGCCTCCATACAACTGATTGTTCAATTTTCGTTATAACTCCTCCATTTATGTAGATAGGTACATGAAATTTCGCAATATTTCCACCCATTATGAAAAGAATAATTACAATAAAAATGGCGAAGGCCGGGTCGCTATAACCTATAGCCTCCATACAACTGATTGTTCAATTTTCGTTATAACTCCTCCATTTATGTAGATAGGTACATGAAATTTCGCAATATTTCCACCCATTATGAAAAGAATAATTACAATAAAAATGGCGAAGGCCGGGTCGCTATAACCTATAGCCTCCATACAACTGATTGTTCAGATATGAGCTTTCAGAAAGTTTACAGTGAAATGAACAAAGATCGGGTCACTATAACCTTTTTATTACCCCCATAAACTGATTGTTCAGATATGGGGTTTTACTGTGAAACTCCTTTGTATGGACAGCTAAAACCGATGAATTTACACTGTCTACTGAGAAAATCTATGCTGTATAAGCTTTATCTCCTATACCACTGATTGTTTAGATACCAGATTTTGCGATATTCTCATAACTGCACAATCAATTGTATGGGAGATATATGTTATAGTGACCCGATCTTCGCCATTTTCACTGTAAGTATTCTTTTCATAATGAGTGAAAACAGTACAAAATTTCATGATTCTAGCTACTTAAATGGAGGAGTTATAACGAAAAATCTTATATCTGAAAAATCAGTTGTATGGGAGCTATAGATTATAGTGTCCCGATCTTTTGTAATTTTCACTGTAAGTATTCTGTTGATAATGGGCGGAAGTATTGCAAAATTTCATGTTTCTAACTGCTTAACTGGAGAAGTTATAGCAAAAAATCTCATATCTGAACAATCAGTTGTATGGGAGCTATAGATTATAGTGTCCCGATCTTTTGTAATTTTCACTGTAAGTATTCTGTTGATAATGGGCGGAAGTATTGCAAAATTTCATGTTTCTAACTGCTTAACTGGAGAAGTTATAGCAAAAAATCTCATATCTGAACAATCAGTTGTATGGGAGCTATAGATTATAGTGTCCCGATCTTTTGTAATTTTCACTGTAAGTATTCTGTTGATAATGGGCGGAAGTATTGCAAAATTTCATGTTTCTAACTGCTTAACTGGAGAAGTTATAGCAAAAAATCTCATATCTGAACAATCAGTTGTATGGGAGCTATATGTTATAGTGGTCCGATTATTCCAGTTCCGACAAATGATTAGTGCATTATAAAAATACACCCACCTACCAAATTTTATCCGGATACCTCGAAAACTGAGAGACTATATTGCATACAAGCAGACGGACATGGCTAAATCGACGAAGCTCGACGTTCTGATCATTTAAGTATACATTTCAATGGGTCTATCTCTTCTAATTGTGGTACTTACAAACATCGGACCAAAGTTGTAATACCATTTCATGCTCATGAAAGGTATAAAAATAGGGGTATACTTTTTTCGATATAGAACAATCCTAGGGGGTGAGAGCATTACAATTCCGACTTTACTGTTTTTGGACCATCCTAGTGTACATGTGCATGCCTTGTAAAACCTTTTTTTTATTCAAATCTGTGCACATTCGTTTTACACATTAAAAAACTAAGAATAACTGCTATTTTTGATCGAAAAAATTTAAACCATGGTATAACGATTAAAAATGATCGAAAAAATAAAAATCACAAAGTAACGATTAAAAATTATCGAAAGAATAAAAATCATAATATAACGATTAAAGATGATCGAAAAAATAAAAATCACAAAATAACGATGAACAAGTAAGAGCAGCGCTGTCTTCGGCTATGCCGAAGGCTTCATACCTTTCATGAACATCTGCAAATTTTACTTCGACAGATTACTGCTTTTGAATACATCTGCATACATCGATAGAGGAGTTACATACTTATATAAAAAATCGCATCTAAACAATCAGAGGTATGGAAGATATACTTTATATGACACCAATCTAAGTGATTTTCACCGCTATGTGATCGGTATGTAAACCG
>NW_016157087.1:1350134-1357906 GCF_001687245.7 Rhagoletis zephyria | reverse complement strand
AATTTCATTGTAAGTGACTATTCAATCAATAAAAATGTGTTTAAAGGCCGGTCTACATAGAACTTTCGCGTTGACTTTGGCGCTGGCATTGGTTTGACAGAACGCACGTCAAAAGTATGCTTGCTACAATGAACGCTTGGCACCGAATGCCTTGGCCACTAAATTAACATACTAACGAGAGATAAATTACTATTTCATATCAATAAATTCATGAAAAAAGTATTTTTGGATTATTCCTCCCTTCCTAATTTTTGGAAAATAAAATAAAGAGATTTATGATGTGAGATTTTAAAACCAATTTTTTATTTATGAAGCATTCTTTATTTTTTATACTACTCGGCTTTCTCATGGAAATTTAATTTGTATTCTTATAAATCCAGTCTACATACATATCGCGAACTTTCTTCAAAGGTGTACTAATTCAATATTTACCTTATCTTGTCAATTAACTGAATTAAGTTTTTCAAATAGTATTTTCGACAGTAAACTTTCTTAAACCGCTTTAATTTAACACCAGAATTGTAATACTTAAAATATTTCTCAAATATTCCCGGTAGCAAACTTTCCTAAACCTGTTTATTTCGATACCTACATTGCAATATTTAATTTATCTTATTAATTAAAACAAACAAAAATTTTCAAACAGGTGGCAACGTTCCCCAAAAAAAAATTTTCGGCTGTGAACCTTTTGAAACCTCTTTATTTTGACAGCCTTATTACAATATTTAATGTATCTATCAATTTTAGCAAAACTGTAATGTTCAATCAGGTGGCAACCCTCTAATTTTTTTCTTCTTCGAGATTTTAAGTTAGACTGCAACCAATACATCGGCGAAAACTACTTTCTATTTATATTTCTATACAGACAGACAGACAATCAAAATTTCTAAAAATTCTTGATTTGGCTTCTGTTGCTCATATAAAGACCACCCATATTAATTTTTCTTTAATATCTATTATGTAAAGACATCGGCCTGTAAAAACTTTATTATATGTATAGATTTTCGTAAAATGGGCACGACACCGCTTATGTTCGGTAAGCACTTTATCGATTTCTACCAAGCCCAGTTCATTTATTTAAATATATCACTAAATCTAATTCAGCATATTATCGAAAATGCTTGAAATCGGGGGAAACCCCCAGCTTTTCATGTACATAGTTTAAAGAAAGGTGAAAAAAACTATATTTAATCCGCCCCAACTTATACTTCTTTACTTGTTAATTAAAGCGTTGTATATTAAAAAGTTTTTTTTATTTTATTTATTTTCTACTTTTTGGTGTTTGTCTGTACAAAATTTTGCTATAGATATTAAAATAATTCAACTTGCAGTGAAAGAGAACAGAAGACTATGTAAGCAAAATGTTGTTTGCTCACATTTAGTATATGCCTACATATGTAGGTACATACATACATATAGCAGCAATTAATTTCATTTAAAGAAGCTGCCCATTCCGTGAGCAGTAGGTTTTACCTGCGCGCTATCTAGAGTCAAAAGCTTTGATATGTACGCGCGAGGTTGACTAGCTGTTCATGAATACTTGTATTTTGCAGGTCTATTCATGGCAGCCATCCTAACTTTTACTCCTGTCTGTGCAAAATAACTGCTATCACAGGGCGTGTAAAAGCCGGACAGTTACTTTATTATATAGACATTTGCTTGTAGAGAACTTAACTCGATTTCTATCAATATAATAATTTATATTTTTGTCATCAAATACTTTTATTGAATATCTAAAAATACGTAAAAATCTTTAAAATATTATGCATGTCATGCGAATGTAAAAACGGCCCAGTGATGTGATACAACACAACTTTTCTTAAGTTTGTTTACTTATGCATGTGTTGGCAGTGACAAGTGAAGTGTTTCTGCGTGTTGACAGCTGTTCAATAGACCCGTTAGTAGGTCTGGACTATATGTGACCTATTTCATACCTCAAAGAAGTACAGGACCTGACAACAAAAAATTGTGTGAAAGTAATGACAAAAATGGTAAAAGCAGAATATACAACAACGTTGGCAGTGTACCAAATCCAACAAAGTTAATTTTTAACCGACTTCCAAAAAAGGAGGAGGTATCAGTTCGTCGGAATATTTTTTTTTTTTTTTTTATGTATATTACCACATAACTTTGGACCACGTCAACCGATTTCGATAATTCTTTTTATATAGAGATATATATATTTTATATATATATTTTTTTTTAAGTCAGTTTTTTTTTGCTAAAAATTACTTGTTTAATTAACAAGTAAAGAAGTATAAGTTGGGGCGGATTAAATATAGTTTTTTTCACCTTTCTTTAAACTATGTACATGAAAAGCTGGGGGTTTCCCCCGATTTCAAGCATTTTCGATAATATGCTGAATTAGATTTAGTGATATATTTAAATAAATGAACTGGGCTTGGTAGAAATCGATAAAGTGCTTACCGAACATAAGCGGTGTCGTGCCCATTTTACGAAAGATCTATACATATAATAAAGTTTTTACAGGCCGATGTCTTTACATAATAGATATTAAAGAAAAATTAATATGGGTGGTCTTTATATGAGCAACAGAAGCCAAATCAAGAATTTTTAGAAATTTTGATTGTCTGTCTGTCTGTATAGAAATATAAATAGAAAGTAGTTTTCGCCGATGTATTGGTTGCAGTCTAACTTAAAATCTCGAAGAAGAAAAAAATTAGAGGGTTGCCACCTGATTGAAAATTACAGTTTTGCTAAAATTGATAGACACATTAAACATTGCAATAAGGCTGTCAAAATAAAGAGGTTTCAAAAGGTTCACAGCCATGAGAAAGCCGAGTACTATAAAAAATAAAGAATGCTTCATAAATAAAAAATTGGTTTTATAATCTCCCATCATAAATCTCTTTATTTTATTTTCCAAAAATTTGGAAGGGAGGAACAATCCAAAAATACTTTTTTCATGAATTTATTGATATGAAATACTAATTTATCTCTCGTTAGTATGTTAATTTAGTGGCCAAGGCATTCGGTGCCAAGCGTTCATTGTAGCAAGCGTAATTTTGACATGCGTTCTGTCAAACCAATGCCAGCGCCAAAGTCAACGCGAAAGTTCTATGCAGACCGGCCTTTAAACACATTTTTATTGATTGAATAGTCACTTACAATGGAATTTGTCAGCTACAGATGTGAACAGTGATGCCAGACATTCTCTGTTAAAAATCCCACGGAAATGGGGAAAAATCCCTCAATTACCCACATCTTGAAAATTTATCCCACATAATTCCCAACGAATTTAAACATATACATGTTTCAGTAGTAAAGAAGTAAAATTCATATAAAATAATAAAATAGTTTGGCGCTTCACATACATATGTGCTTTTCCTCCAATTTGTGGCGGTCCCCTTGATGTTGTCACACAAAGGGGAGGGACCTACAGTTTTACGCCGACTCCGAATTTCGAGTGTATTTTTATGAGAAGCTGTTTTTCATGGCAGGAATACACTCGGAGGTTTGCCATTGCCTGCCGAGGGCCGACCGCTGTTAAGAAAAAACCCCTTTTTCTGCATTTTTTTCACTCATTCATTTTTTCACTTTAATTTTTTTGCTCACTCACTAAGGGCCTAAAAGAATTTTTTGGTGACTTTAAAATTGAAGCACATTCATGTGCTATTTAACATTTCATCAGATAATTTGTTCCGCTTTTTACATGAAACACCAGTTACAACTGAAAAGATTCTTTCTTACTCAGGGCTTGAATTGGTTAACGTAAGAAAATTTTCAAAATTGTCCTTATACCTATTAACAATTATATACCATTTCACTCCACATCACATCTTCAGAACGAATAATTACGTAAGAATGTCGAATATTCTTGAATTTTGATCAATTATGCAACAATAACTGCGTCAAAGAAAATCCCTTATTTATATGAAATGTCCCTTTTTTTCCTTTTAATAATTTTTGATGCAAAATATCCCTCAAATAGGGAAATTAGCCACAATCTGGCATCACTGGATGTGAAGTGATTGACATATGTGTGATCTACGAGTACCCTTTTTAACTAAGATGACTAACCTTTTAAAATTTTTCGAATCAGTTTAAAGAAAACTCAACTTAAAAGGTAGTACAAAATATTGCAAAGAAGTACATTTGACTGTACTTCGAAGTACGAAGTACAACGGCTTCAAAAAGAAGTACTGTACTTCCGAAAGAAGTACGGTTGGTCACATTTGACATACAACATTGCAAGTTGATAAAAGCGTTGTAATAAAAAAAATTTGTTGATTCTCACATGATTAGTACATGATTAGTCAGAATCACGAAAAAATGCAAACTTTGACAGATCATATCTCCAAAGAAAAAATCGAAAAAAATCCTCGAACACGTGTTAGCTTATTTCATGTATAGAACCCATAAAACAAAATTTTATGCCAATCGAAAGTGTGACACCAAATTTGGTGTCCGATATGAAAAAGAATGTCTCTCTTATCTTAAACTAAATGATGGGACATTTTTATGCATATTTCCCTCCACAGGGGGGGAGGGGACGGGTTAAACTCCCAAACCCCACTCCCCTCCGCGGCCTGGGCCTGCTACCACATAACTTTGGACCACCGATTTCAATACATTTTTTTTTTTATCGGAAAGATGGCGTGGTTGAGTTTTTTGCTTAAAAATTACTTGTTTAATAAAAAGTTTTACAAACTATACACTAGATTGGCTCAACTTTCAAAAGTAATAAAAAATTTTAAAAAAGAGTTTTAATGTTCATTTTCCTCGGTTTCGATGGAGATGCTGATTTTTCACGATTGCCTAATTTTTTGTAGACTTTAAATACACTCTAAAAAAATTTTGTTTATGTCAATGTTATTGTGGCTTGTTAACATTTTATTTTTAATATTTTTATTGAGCTTTGTACCACGATTGTTTATTAGGAAAAATTGAAAAAGCAACAAAGTCTCGGTAGAAGTTATAGCACTATTTCGGAGATCACCACATCTCCTCATCAGACTTCTTTTTTCTTCCCTGCTGAAGTCTAGAAAAAAGAAGTCTGATGAGGAGATGTGGTGATCTCCGAAATAGTGCTATAACTTCTACCGCTTAGACTTTGTTGCTTTTTCAATTTTTCCTAATAAACAATCGTGGTACAAAGCTCAATAAAAATATTAAAAATTTTGTTTATTTGCGCATATTAAGAGAGGTAACCAGTTTCCTCTTTTAATGTGTGCAAATTTGCACGCCAGTGTAATAAAATTAATCATTGCCTGTTTACTTTTACATACCAAATTTTTCGCAAAGAGCAAAATTACACATAAAATGTTTTAAAATAAAGTAATGTTTATTATTAGTAGGAAATGTATTTGTAGTTTGAAAATTTTTGCAATTTTAAACATTCTATATATGTGTATTTATGTGTATATTTTAAAGATCTCAAGTTCAAAACCAAACACTGAACATCTCATACGTATACAGATTCTTGTTGAAAAATAGATACTTTTCAGTAGTAGTTTTACATGCCCTTTTTAGAGTGTACTTGCTATTTATTATACTTGCTTTGTAAAATACTTATGCACAAAAAATGTACTTTATAAATTGAAATCACAAATGTTTAATTTTATGTACATGTATTCCAAGTTCCAGAAAATGTTTGGTTTTCTTACAAATTATGAGATGTATATGTAAAAAAAGAAAATTGGATACATTTGGATACATTTTTGGCTTGGTCAGTGATACATTTTCTTGAGACGGCGCGGCAACACTGGTTCCGGTTAGAACATCGTCGTTTACACATGTGTCGCTACTGTGTGACCCTGGCTCAACGAACATTTTCCGGTATTTTTAAGTTTGAAGTCGAAATTATGTTTTTCTTTTTTAAGTTAACGATAATAGAGTACTTTAATATTTTTGTTAATACACACTTCCTTTTTTTATTTTGAAAACTCTTTTTTCAACACTTTTATCGGGGTCACTGGGGACCCTATGCGACTAATTCTGTGTTTTCTTTATGTGCCTAATTAAGGGTAATAATAAATAACACAAATCACTTATATAATAGTGATGTACAAAAAATTTTCTTTAAAAATACGCATACTTTTTAAAAATACATGTTTCAACACATTTTGCAATAGGACTGCGCAATTATTAAATTTATTATAACTCATATTAATTGATTAATCGCACAATCCACTTTTAAGAGCTCGGCGCTAAAAATTAAATAACAAACCTATAACAAGGCGAGATCAGCTATTTCCACAATTTCTTTAAAATCACCTATAGTGTCCGAATGACTTACATTTCTGTTGTTGTCATATATTGAGCTACTCAACCTTGATAACATACTGTTTGATATTGGAAACGTTTTGCGCAGAAACTATTATCCTTCATATAACACTTTATTCGAACTATTGAATCAAGGCTTTCCAACATCATCCTATTTCGAATCTTAGTTTTTGTTGTGATTTGTCAACAAAGCAAGTGAGTGGGGCAAGGATAATAACATGAATTTACTTATATTTCCAAACATTTTATTGCCGGTTGCGGTTTTCACTCCGCAAGCAATTATTCAAAATTATGCAGAGTCGGATGGAATGGTTCTGAGAAAAGTTATTTCGTGGGAAAGTTAAAAGATTTAAATATTCAGTTTCCGCTGATTTTCTTTCCTTCAAAGTTAAATAGTGAATTGGAAGGTCGCTGAAACTCGTCATCTTGTGATTCACACACTTTTCTGTTGACAAAATCAAAGCTTTTTTAAAAGTATTTAATTGACTAGGTAATCGTTTCAAAAGTTCTTCGATTAGGGTGATTAAACATTTCTGGCAGTTTTTTAATATGATTGTTAAGTTTGATTTCGTGCCCAGAATTTATGAGACAGCTAGTGATGTGCTGAATTTTCGGTACCCAGTACTTAAAAAAGTTTTCGGTACCCAATACTTCTTTTTCGGTACCCGATACCGATTCTTTACATTAAACCTTCTCCATTATATGCATTTCAAGTTTAGAAAAAACTTTAATTACTAATGTATATAATATCGGCTAAAACACTTGAACTTATCGCAACAGAGAAATATTATTTTAACAGTTTTAATCTTAGTTGATACAAGGTTCAAGAAAAATGCTTTTACGGATGAAGAAGCCTTTCAGGGGGGAGATTCTGTAACCAGTTAGCGACAAGTTCCGGATCGATATCGCACTTGTTGACGTAAACATATTTCATATCATACGTCAACAAAACCGATGCCGATTCGAAAATTGTCGCTAACTGGTTACAGAATCTGCCACCAGGCCTACAAAAATGATATCGTCCGATTCAGCTGGAACAAAAATGCTTCAAACAAATAAGAGTGTCTGCATTATGGCCTCGAACCGACATATATACATCTTTTATTTGAATCCGTATTAAAAGCTCTATTGGCTCCTACATTCGGATTATTATAGGCGAGTCTCCCCTGAACCGTTTTTTTCCATATAATTGGCCTATTTGCGCTTTTATTCGAACGCATTGCGCATACCAATCCATGTTTTCTATGCAAATAAAAAATGTTTTTCCCATTCCTTACGAAACATTTTATGTGTGCATTATTCGAATAGTTGCGCAGTGAAGTCTTAGCAGCAACTGATTTGATTTGCTTTGTCGAAGTGCTAGCAAAGCATGATTCAATAATAAAAGGTTAGACAATTATTGACAGCTGCGGTTTGTCACTCCCTTACAAAAGGTTGCATTTACGGTAGACAGAGAAAGGGCAAGAATGCAATCCCTTGCTTCGAAAATTGTAGTAGAAAAGTACGCAAAGTAGGCAATTAGTAGT
>NW_016157087.1:1335326-1350109 GCF_001687245.7 Rhagoletis zephyria | reverse complement strand
TTTTATAAATGGACTAAAAAGTAGAAAATAATATTTCTCAGTCCCACAGAATTTGTTTTGATAACTTTTGATTTGAAAATTTTAGCAAAAGTCATTATAAACAATTAGGGCCAATTTCACAATGCGTAGTTAACTCAGAATCGGGAGTTAACTACAGAATTTTGTACTGAAAATCTCTGGTTAACTGTCGATTCTGAGTTAACTACGCATTGTACTGAAAATCTCTAGTTAACTGTCGATTCTGAGTTAACTACGCATTGTGAAATTGGCCCTTAATGACATTGAAAATGAAAAGCGGGGGCGCATGTAATAAACTTGAATTGATATGAAAAGTAACATATGTATGTATGAGGGCATATGAATAACGACCGCTTAAAATCGCTCTCAAATGTGTACTTTCGCTGTAGAATGTTATGTAGTTTGACTATTGTCAATGAAATCGAATGCTTTGTACTGCATGCGCTCCACGTTTTTCGTTTTCAATGTCATTAATTGTTTATAATGACTTTTGCTAAAATTTCAAAATCAAAAGTTATCAAAACAAATTCTGTGGGACTGAGAAATATTATTTTCTACTTTTTAGTCTATTTATAAAAACGTTGTATATTTAAAAAGTTTATTTTAATTTTATTTTTTTTTATTTGTTTTCCAAAACTTATGTTGAGATACATTAAGTAAGGTGTTAAACATCGAGTATTTGCAAGAATTTAAATTTTATTGCAGATTCCGATAGAATACCTATCCAGGTCTAATATTTGTATAGCAGAACTTTTCTTTAAGGTGACAAACGCCTAGAAATGGACGTGGCAATTGCAGGACTAAAGTTAGCAAAACGCAGATTTTATTGCGCATTTCGGCAGAATATCACTTCGTTAACAATATTTGTTCCACAACTTTTTCACTGTCCCATACTAATCTGGTTTAGATCCGATCTTTGGATCATGAAATATATAGAGATATATATATTTTTTTTTAAGTCAGTTTTTTTTTTGCTAAAAATTACTTGTTTAATTAACAAGTAAAGAAGTATAAGTTGGGGCGGATTAAATATAGTTTTTTTCACCTTTCTTTAAACTATGTACATGAAAAGCTGGGGTTTTCCCCCGATTTCAAGCATTTTCGATAATATGCTCAATTAGACTTAGTGATATATTTAAATAAATGAACTGGGCTTGGTGGAAATCGATAAAGTGCTTACCGAACCTGGAAGGTTCTATCACCTTTTGCTTCTTTGCTAAAGCTTCTAAAATATTGCAAAAACCGCGATTTTTTGACACTTTGACCTCGTTTTTTTCAAAATCTGGAGCTGATGGAACTTAATGCTTACGGTTTCGTAATCAGTACTAAAAAAAATCTATCAGAAACAGCTTTAACATTTACCGTACCAAAATTTTTTTTTATATTTTTGTTGGGCTGTATTACCCATTAAAAAATTAGCAAAAATATATATATATAATGGTATATTACACCCTTCGCTCCTCTATTTAGTTATAGTTTTGCAAAATAATTCAATGAATATCATCATACATGTGCAGTAGCCTGCGCCTTATTTTGCAACTTTATCCTACAAAGCAAGACTCCACCAGAAAGGTTCATTTGGTCATAAAAACGTGACCTGCGAAAAATGGTCAAAATCGGATAACGTGCCTCAAAGTTTAGCAAATTCATGGAATTTTCACAAAGAAAAATCGCGTTTTTTCGAAAAAAGCACCAAATTTTTATCGGAGTATTTAATGGACTTTGTATGCATAAACATTTTTTTATAGGGACGCTGATTTAAATTAATAAATATCAATGTCTCTTGCTCGACGGTCGAACTCTTTCTGTTTTCAAATATTTTCGTCTAAGCGACGATAACGCTCTTGTTCTTATTTTCTAATTTGCTGCTATGTCCAGCGTTTTCGCTTCGCTTAGATTCAAGAAAAATGTATGAATTTTTTCCTAATTGTTTATATGTTAAATTTTTCTTCGGTTTGCATAATTTTTACTACAATTTCAGTCAAACGAAAGCAAAAACAAAAAATGAAGTTTCATGAACTATTTGGTAGTTTAAACCGACACTGCAGTCTCTTATGATCTCGTGAACAAAAGGAACATAAAGAACTTTTCTTTCCGACTGCTTGACACCTGAAACAACGATATTTGATTTCCCTTTTTAATGTGCCTTATTCGAGCGCATAATGGGAAAAATCTTTTTGTGTAAAAAAATTGTTGGCAAACATGTGCTCGCTTACGATTGTCATTGTGCCATGATTTTGTTTCCATATTGTAAAGTTGCTAAAATATTTACGATTGCAATTAATTTAGCTTCGTTTTTTTAAGATTTACAGATTTGGTGTCTTCAAACTAAAAATAAAGCACCAAAAAACGCACCAAGCACAAAACTTAAAAATTTTCGCGTTTTGAATAAAGAAAAGCACTAAACTACATCAAGTGTCAAAAAAATATATTAAATTGGCCACTGACTTATAGAAAATTTTTACCACTTTGTGACCAAAATTGCATGAAAATGCTGAACTTTAGGGCCTTTCGAGGCACGTTTTTCCGTTGTCCGATTTTAACAAGGCACGTTTCTATGATCAAAGGAAAATTTTTAGGGGGAGTCTTGCTTTGTAGCTTAACAAAAAAATTTCTCCATACAACTAAGGTGCAGGCTAATGTCAAGGCATGTGCAGAGAACGAGCACACAATGGGCTAGCTTTTCTCAATATTCATCGCAATCTGGATGCTAATGTTGACTCAGTATTAAAAGAGCTTTTGTCTATACTTCAGTGTTCTTGGTCGTTACGAATGCCTTTACCTAAAATCCCCAAAGAGAACTCTTGCGGCCGGCCCTTTGCGGTAGCATACATAAAAAAAATAAAAAAAAAATATTCCGAGTAATTCATATCCTCCCCTTTTTTGAAGTCGGTTAAGCATTTTTGAGTTGTTTGTTAATTTGATGTAAATAAAGTGCAATTTATGAAACTTTATTTATTATACATGCTGCATATAAAACTTGCATAAGTGTATTTTAAAGAGCATTGTTGACAGGCGGGTGAAAAATATAAGACCAGCACTTATTTTGAGCGTCCTTTATTTAATTGTTATGCACGCTAAAATCTGCGAATATAAAATTTTTCGCAATGTGTGCAAAGTTTTTTTTTCTATTTTTTTTCGAATTTATTTTAAAGATATATACCACATCAAAACATAAAATAAAATCTTTGTTAAAAACTCAGGAAAATTCAATACTTTTGCTTACTAATTTGAAACTTTCTATTGAGCTTGTTTAGGAAAATTCTAAACATTCGACATTTTCTTTTGTATGGAAGAAAATAATAACACCGTGCGTAAAATATTGCCAAAAATCAACGCGATCTTTTAGCAACTTAAAACCTGCACTTTATTATACTAATATTGAATGGGTTATAAAAAATTTAAATAGAAATTTAAATGCAAATTTATTTTGAATTTTCCTGACTTTATGTTTTCTTTTTGGTGTCGTGTAAACCATGATAAAAATATAGTAAGGTAGAAGCGCTGAGAGGCACTTTTAAAATTCTTGACGTTTCCAAGCAATTTAATTTTTAAATTTACTCACACACAAGGTGTATTAAACAAGGTGTGATTGACAACTCAAGTAGGCTCTCTTTTAAGGTACCTACTATTATGCCAAAAAATATAAACAATCGAATCAAAATTCACACAAAATTTTTTCAATTTGACATTATAGGATGCTTCTTCTGAGAGCAATGTCAAATTCAATCAAACTTTGTTAAATACATTTTGCTCACACACACATTTTTATTTTCAATCTCAAGCAACAACAATTTTTAGCAATTTAAATTTTTTATTTTCTATTTTATATGATTTTAAAATGCTGGCAAACTTCAAAAAAAAATTATGGCCGACAAATTGAAAGAACGGTTCTACCTTGCTATGTCTTTATCATGGTGTAAACTATATATAAAAAAAAATATCGGAGCCAAATTAGATTGATAAACTTTGCACATATTGCGAAAAATTCTCTGTGCAAATACTTTTCCTCGTCACTACACATACATACATTTGTAAGTTTCCATAACCCTACAACAATTGTTTTTGGATTTTTTTATGGAAGATCATTATGTGAAAAGCCTTTAAAAAAGAGATCGCGTTCATTTATTAAATATTTATGTATAAACGTTTTTCCATTATTTTAGAACAATGGAGTGCGTCATATTGTTCTGATTCAAGTAACAATCCAAGCTGTTATATAACTAATGCATGTCCGGGAACTAATTTATCTTCGAATTCATTCTACCGATCACCACAATATTGTTCTGGTTCATCGCCAAAATTTGATGGTAAGAAATTAATGTATTACATTATATTTTATTTTACAACATTACTAATGACGGTACAACTGTGAATAAAGGTAAGCTAAATGTAGTGTTGCCAGATTTTTTTTCCATACATACCGTTCATACAAAAATATGTATGTATGTACGTAGACATATAATTGACAAAACGATAAAAACAAACTGAGAGATACAGTTGCCGTCAAAATAATAGCAGCAAAATTCAAAATGATGATGTTAGCAACTTATCTTTATTTATTTATTGTTAATTATTTTCATTTAAAATATGAGTCGATCTATGTCAGATACCACATAAATAAAACTTTCAAAGCTTTGCACAAAGTTCACAAAAATTTATTAAACTTAAAAGAATTTTCATCAAAATTTGGTTTTTTTAATTAGATTTCCTAGAAAGATCTCGATTATGTGGTTTTAAAAGTTGCAAGTTTCAAGTCACTAAATATTACCACTAATTTTTTGGAATTTTTATTGTAGAGGTTGTTGCGCATTTTCTTCCATATAAAAATCAGTTTTGTTCATGCGTTATATGGAAGAAAATTTGCAACACCCTCTACAAAAAAAGTTCTAAAAAATCAACGGTAATTCTTGCCTATATTTTTCTTATAGTTTTTTCTAACAGGCAATGGTAAACCACAGAGTGTATTTCTATCTTAAAAACGCTTCTCATAAAATCCATTTGCCTTTCGGAGGCGGCGCCAAATTGTGGGTCTCTCCATTTGTTTGATAAGACGCACACCCCAAAGTGGAGAAGCAGCTCGGCCAAACACTTAGCAAAAGTGTAAGCGCCAAAGTATTTATTTTTATACATATGCTAGCTTCCAAGTTGCTACTTTGAGTTTTTCAATAGAGCTTAAAATTCTTTAAGTATATCGGAAGTGCTTTCCGAATTTTCCAACGATTTCTTTACGAATCTTCAAATGAAATCATATGAAAGTGTCGATACGAGCTGATAAAGAAATGTATGTACATTTTAAAGGAAACTCTGTAAAAATCTGACAAAATTCTTTTATTTTTTCTTTCAACTATAGAATCTGTACTCGCAGAATACAGTGTTAATGCCAAAGTGGCATTGAATCGCTGGCTTAGAGTGAAAAGTTGATAAGTCCACTATTTACTAACATTTTGATACAGTAAGCGGGGAAAATTAAAGGTACATCGTAACTATATTCAATTTCCGCAGATTTCTGCATATTGAAGCGAAAATTTGCTAAGGCCAAAGAAATCCCAGAAAATCTGATAAATTGAATAGAATACAAATATTAACTACGAAATCTATCGACAGAGTGTCCAGATTTGTGCGATTTCGCGCCAATTTGGCGATTTTTTTTTGATATTTGCGCGTAAAAATTTAGGAAATCGCCATTGGCGGTTTTTGGGCGATTTTTTCCCTTCAAATAAATTTTTTCCAATTATAAAAATATCTATACAAAACTTAGTTTTCCACGATAATTTTACAGAAGAGGCTAATGAACTGCGTGATAAACTTGACTTAAGAAGCATATTAAAAGACTGGCAAAAATGTTTAATCACCATAATCGTAGAACTTTTGAAACGATTACCTAGTCAATTAAATACTTTTAAAAAAGCTTTGATTTTGTCACCAAAAAAGTGTGTGAATCACAAGAGGGCGAGTTTCAGAGGCCTGCCAATTCACTATTTGACTTTGATGGAAAGAAAAGCAGCGGAAACTGAATATTTAAATCTTTTAACTTTCGCATGGAATAACTTATCATCATCATCATTCCATCCGACTCTGAAGAATTTTGGATAATTGCTTACGGAGTTAAAACCGCAACAGGCAATAAACTGTTTGGAAATATAAGTAAATTCATATTATTATCCTTGCCGCACTCACATGCTTTGTTGAGCGCATTTTTTCCGTAATGAATTCAACAAAAACTAATATTCGAAATATAAATATAATTCAATAGTTGGAATCAAGTGTTATATGAAGGCTAATAGTTTCTGCTGCAAAACGTTTCCAATATCAAACAGTATGTTATAAAGGTTGTATACCTCAATATATGACAACAACAGAAATGTAAATAATTCAGACACTACAGGTGATTTTCAAAAAATTGTGGAAATAGCTGATCTCGCCTCATTATAGGTTTTTATTTAATTTTTAGCGCCGAGCTCTTAAAACGGATTGTGCGATTAATCAATTAATATGAGTTATAATAAATTTAATAATTGCGGAGTCCTATTGCAAAATGTGTTGAAACAAATATTTTTAAAAAGTATGCGTATTTTTTTTTTTTGTTTGTACATCACTATTATATAAGTGATTTGTGTTATTTATTATTACCCTCTGAAGGTATTATATTCGTTTTTGGTTTTAAAACTATATTATAACAAGATCTCATTTTTTAAATAAAAGATTTGTTAATCGAATTCATGAATTAGGAACAAATTGGCGATTTGCGCTTTTTTTAAAAACAATCTGGACACCCTGTCTATCGATGCGTATTAAATTTAATGCGTAAAATGTTGTCATCAAATTTTTGGAAGTTTTTCTTTCCTTCTATTTTATTCAATATTCCCTTTGTTGTATTCACTTATTTTGTGTTTTTTTTATGGGTAATTCCTATACACGACCCGCGTGGCGTGCGACGGACAAAATCCTTCGGCATTATTTTCATTGCTTTATCAATTTCCTTTCCAAATTTCGAAAAAAGAATCAAAGTGTACATTTTATCTTAGAAAATTCGGTAAAAAATCGGAAAGGAAAATAATGATTCCTTTACGAATTCTATAAGTTTTCTCTAGTATTCAGATTTAAATATCGTAGTTATTTTTCTCAGTTCTTCTTTTTCTATTCTTTCAAAAATTTGCCTTCCATTCAAACACAATTTTTTTGATGTTTTTACCTTTCGACATTTCTTCCTAGATACGGAAAAAGACTTTCATGAGATTTTACTCACACCCACTTCAACAAAAACAGTCGGTGTGCCTGCCGTGCGTATAATTAAGAAAAGAAATACGGCCAACAAAAAAGAACGAAGAAGAACACAAAGTATCAACAATGCTTTTACATGTTTACGAGAAAAAATTCCTAATGTACCATCAGATACAAAATTATCCAAGGTAAATAAACCACTTACATACATACATATGTATGTATGTGCATTAAGTACTATATAAATATGTATGTACTTAGAAAATATCTTACTTATGTAAATGTAAGCAAAGTAGGAAATTATATCTTTGTATATACTACACATATGTATGTATGTGAAAAATTGATTGTGCATACTTTTTACAGAAAATTGTTCTAAAGATTGTAATCTTGTTTCCGAACGATTCGAAAAATTTAAATTTTCAAATTAAAAAATTCCAAACTTTCGATTCGTAGCCAACAAAAATGCAACTCTAAATCTGTTTCGCCATCTTTATTATTTAATTTCAGATAAAAACGTTGAAATTGGCTATATTGTATATTAAATATCTCGTTGAAGTATTGGATGGAGATCAAGATCCCAAGGCCGGATTTAGCGCAGATTTAAGGCCACTACACAGAAAAAGTTCCAGTGATAGAAGATCATATTTAAAGCACGATTTGAAGGTTAGTTGGAATAGTTGAAATATGCAATATGAACATACATATACAGTAGAGTGGTCCAAAAAAATAAAGTCGGAGTTTTAATGCCGGCACACCCTAGGATTGATCTATATCGAAAAAAATATTCCCCAATTTTTTTATTTTGAAATCAAAAAAATATTTCGGGAGTGCTCAAAGCGCCATTTCTACGAAAAGTTGTTTTTTCTCCATATAAAATACATGGAAAACTTTGTGCGCTCACACTTTGATATATTCAGTGTTCGAGGTTTTACTGTATATATTTTGTGTGGATATTTATAAATTGTATGGATGGTTGTCATCATTACCAAATCATAATAATAACAATTTCTTTTGCAAATTTTCAAAACGTAATTTTGAGTCACATAGTCAACTATCAGAGGTGATTAATCGACTTTAAGAATCGAAAACCATCCCTAAAAGAAAGAAATTTCAATAATATATGTATGTATATATATACATATCTAGATACGCACGGAGTTGCGTCCTAAGCCACTTGACCGATCGTAACCAAATTTGAAACACCTACTTTACAGGGCATTTCTGGCTAAGTATTAATAGTAAATCAAGGCCATATCATATAGGGTATATATGCTATAAACGGTACTATGTATTCGCATTAGTTGCGTTCCAGATGCTTCACGATTTGCAGGTTTTTACAGGAAGTCGTTCCAGGTGACCACCTCCCATTAAGTTTATTAATGGAGAAAACAGCTGTTCCTGCAAATCGTGAATTTCGTGAATATCGTGAAGCACCTGGAACGCAACTATTACTGAAGTATGAATTCTAATAAACCAGAACAGTTAGTTCCCTATTTTGTCTCATGCAGAGCAGTCGTGTTTTATTTTTTAGTCTTGTTTTCTTAGCTTTCGTGTGTGCTCGCAACAGGTTATTGGCCTTTGCGTTAAAAGAAAGAATGACAAAGTAAAAACTGTTGTTGTTAATTCGACCGCGTTATAAAAATTCACATATTCAAAGATGAGCAATTGTGATCTCGATAAAATATTTTGTTTGAAAGACGAAAAAGATTGAGTTTTGTGGAAATTTAATTTCAAATCACAATTGTCTTGAAATTTCATGAAGGTATGAGTACGTCACGGCCGAGCAAAAGCCACCGGTAGCATCTGATTCCGAACTGCAGTCAAAACTTGCATTTTTCAACAAATGCGACATAAAGGCCCAGCGAGGGATATCCTCGACAACTGACAAAGAAGCTTTATTGCATATCGTGAATTGCAAAACAGCGGCAGAAATGTGGGCAAAATTGAAAAGTGTTTACGAACAAAAATCGGAGACAAGCATTCACTTTTTGTACCAAAATTTTATGACATGCATAAAGAACCTAATGAAAATATGGTCACATACATTTCACGTTTGCAAGAATTGGTGCAGCAATTGTCAGATTTGGGCGAGAAGATATCCGACAAGATTTAATAAGATATCCGTAAGATTTTCGTCGATTCGTGTTATTTTGGCATTAGCAGCTAATCGCGGAATGAACACTGTGCAATTTGATGTGAAAACTTCTTTTCTGTATGATGATTTAAAAGAAAACGTGTATATGAAGCAGCCAGTAGGATATGAGGACGGAACCAGAAAGGTGTGCAAACTAATCAATAGTCTGACGGGCTTAAGCAGGCGTCACGGACGAGAAATTTACAAGTTTCGTTAAAAGATTCAATTTCGAGGCCTACAAGGTCGATCCCTGCGTTTTCGTCCGAAGAGAAGGTGACAATCTTTCAGTTCTAGCCATTTACATCGATGATGGTTTGATAACTTCAACAAGTGAAGAGAGCGTCAAACCAGTTGTTGATTTCTTATGTAATCAATTTGAAATAAAAATCAGCGAAGTAAAATACTACTTGGGCTTTGAAATCAATCGTCATTCAAATGGATCAATTCATTTAAGTCAACGTACTTATGCACTGAAAGTGGTAAATTGAGTTGGTCTTCAAGACTCAAATGCTGTTTCGACACCAGCCGATAGCTCACACCGTTTAGAAGTTTCAAGTTCAACAACGTCAATTAAGTTTCCATATCGAGAGGCCGTAGGGTGCTTGATGTACTTAAGTATTGGAACAAGCCCGGACATTACATACGCTGTTTCATTAGTCAGCCGTTTTCTGGAGAACCCGTCGTATGAGCATGTTTCAGCCGTGAAGCGAATTATTAGATACATCAAAGGAACGATTGACTACGGTATACTTTTTGAAAAATCTAACGAGTTTAGTTTATCTGCTTTCAGTGACTCAGATTTTGCCATGGATCTAGCAAAGAGAAAGTCGACCTCGGGTCAATGTTTTGTGCTGGGCCAAGGAATTATTAGTTGGAACTCTGAGTTACAAAAATGTGTTGCGCAATCCACGGCAGAGGCAGAGTACATAGCGGCATCCGAAGCAACACGCATTTTTTGTGAGATGAGAGTATTAATAGTAAAGCAATGCCATATCATATAGGGTATATATGCTATAAACGGTACTATGTATTCGCATTACTGAAGTATGAATTTTAATAAACCAGAACAGTTAGTTCACTATTTTGTCTCAAGCAGAGCACTCGTGTTTTACTTTTTAGTCTTGTTTTCTTAGCTGTCGTGTGTGCTCGCAACACTAAGACAGTAGTCTTTCGTAAAAGAAATGAAAGACAGAAGGCAAGATAGTTCAAAAGACCTGGCCTGCATAATTGGTTAGGTATGTATGTATATGTATGTATGCAGATATTTAAATGCCGGTTTGCTATTCGCGCGACAAGCTTTTTTAAAAACGAAGTAAATGAGTACAAATTGTTAGTAATTTTCATTAGAGTTTGAATAACTCCTTTCACTGAATGCCTTTTAGTAACTTTAACGAGACCTTAACTTATTTTATTTTATTCATTTTAGTGCAGTTTTGACAAAATTTTCTTGCTAAAAAATCTTTTGTTACACTACTTTATTTTATTCCTTTGATTGTACAGGTTAAATAAAAGCTTGTTTTTAAAAAATATTTTTTTTACATTATTTTATTTTATAATTTTTAGTCCATTTATAAAAGCGTTGTATATTAAAAAGTGTTATTTTATTTTATGTACAAAATTTTGCAATAGATATTAAAATAATTCAACTTGCAATGAAAGAGAACAGAAGACTTGGCAAGCAAAATGTTGTTTGCTTACGTTTTGTATAAACATACATATGTACATATAGCAGCAGTTAATTTTATTTAAAGAAATGGCGTGTCGTCCATTTCCGCTGTAGCATGGCATATATTCAGGCGCAATATTTAACTTCTTCTGGCGGGGCGACGTCAGCAGTCTTCTAATTGTATCTCCTTGATATGATGCCTACAACGTGGTTCATATCTAGACTAGGAATAGCTTTGCTACACTACCGCTGCGGCGCGCCGGCAGGTTTAACAATTTTATAGTGGTTTTACGTTCTTTGGCAAATTACGCTCTGTTAGCCATAAATCTTACCATTTTTTGACCGCCTTTGAATCAAGACCCCTGGATCATATGGGGAATTCATTTACATTTTAAATTGCACTGTCATCGTGATTGGAACTATGCTGAAAATTTCAAGTCTCTAACTTGTCGGGAAGTCAGTTTAAAACCGATTGGAAATTTCCGCGATTTGCGCGGGATGACCAAGTTAAATAAAAGCTTATAAAAAAAAACTTATAAGGCGAACAGCATAACGCTAAGACCTCCTCGTTAGCAGATCTTAAGACAGGTGCCAGAATCGCCCTGTTAAACATTCTAAGGATGGTCATAGGCTTAAAATAATTTAGATATATCAAAGGGGCGTAGCACCGCCTATACAAGTAGACATTTTCATAATGCCTACATATCTCGGAAAGTATTTGTTAGAGTGCACTGAAATTTGGTTGGTTGAAATTAATTCAGTACACATGGAAAAAAGTGGTCGTTATTGAAAAAGAGGGGGTGGCACATCATATATAAGTAGGTATATTCAATTTATCTCTGGAAGTATTTGTAATAGAGTACTGGAACTTGGTATCAAGTAATACAAAACCGATTCCACATTCGAGGAGAATTATGAGAGTTATAGGAAAAGGGAGAGAGTGGCAGCCCTATACAAACTGAATTTTTTATACTGTGTATCTCTGGCGCGTCGATGTCCATTCGAACGACATAGCTAAGCCAGCGGAGCCTCTGTATTTTGATTCTCTGCACTATGGTCATTCCGTTGTAAAACTCATCGTTCCTTCGTCTGCGGTACTCGTTGTTGTATTGTCGAAAATGGCTTTGAAGTCGCGTATTGTGAATACCTGGTTTATGGTGGATTTACCAGGTCTGAAGCCACACTGATAAGGCCCAAACCGTTCGTTGATGTTGGGCTTCAGACTTTTACACAATACTTTCGATAAGGCCTTGTAGCCTATGCTTAGAAGACTGATCCCGCATATTTCGGCCTCTCTCTTCTTGTTCCGGTAAATACGTCTCGCTTCCCTATAAGGATTCCACACATCGCGTCTTCACCTTTATCTTCGTCTTCAGCTCCCCCAACATCTTCTCATTATTCTTACATCTTCTCTTATCTTCACCTTCATCTTCACATTTGCCTTTATATTCACCTTCCCTATCATCTTAATCTTTATCTCGTATATTTACCATCATCTGCCCCATTTAACCCAAACATCTCCGAACTCGATTAAGAAGTTTCACTAAAAAAAAATCAATAAGCTAATCATAGCCCTTGAAAAAGTAGGATATTATTTATGTAAATCGGTATTATGCTACAGCAATCATTCTAGCGGCTGTTGATGTCATATTCACGACAATTACGCCGCTGTTATACGTTTTTAGTTTCACAAATATTTATGTATTATGTATTTATTTACATACATACATAAATTATATGTATGTATATATATTAAATACATTTTAGTTACTGTGTTGCAAAAGTTGTCCAAATAGTTCATCCTAACGTGCCGTTTAAATAAAAGGGTGGTTTCTGACTTATAGGGTGTTGCAATGCTAATGTTTTTACATGTTTTATCAATAAATTCGGAAACGGTCGGTACATTAATTAAGCAATTGAATGTTGAATTGTGGGTTCGTTATTCTAAAAGCAAAAAAGATAAGCCGCACACTTGACACTTTCGACCGACCGTAGGCAGGCAACAAGCAGATGCTGTTATGCATGAGTGTTCCATGGAGGCAGCAAGTACTTTTATTCCCAGCAGAAACGATTTTTAACAAGTGCATCTGTGTTTCGTTTTCCTCAAATGTATGTACATATATACATTATGTGGGTAAACGTTCTCGATACTTATGGTCGTTTTATAGGATAAGTGCTCATATCTTGCGGTTAACATAATTGTGCACTCCCACAAAATTAAAGCAAAATAAAATAAAATGTGTATTTACATCTTCTTCACTAACATACATATTTATATACTTATGTATGTTACATACGTACATACAGTATCGGTCATATCTATAGCACGCCATTTCAAAGTGATATTGTGTGCCACTTATGTTTATTTATTTATTTTTAAGAATTTTCAATTAAAATACAGTTCTTTATCTAACAGAACCCATATAAACCCAAGTTTAAAAACTTATAGAAAACTACAAAAAAGTGCAACAAATTTTAACCTAAATTTCAAACTTTTTTCTCGGAAGTGTTTGAATTTTTCTGAATACACAGTTTTTTAGCCCAATTAATTTTAGTCTGATAATGTGCAAGTTTCAAGTGGCTAAAAGTTACCGCTGATTTTTAAGAATTTTTTTCGCCAAGGATGTTGCGGTTTTCTTCCATATACAAATAAATTGAGTTTATTCATTATATGGAAGCCAATGCGACAAAAAAAATTCTAAAAAATTAACGGTAATTCGTAGCTACTTGAAATTTGCACATTATCAGACTAAAATTGCAGGGGCTAAAAAACTGTGTCCTCAAAAAAATTCTATCACTACCGAGAAAAAAGTTTGAAATTTAGGTGAAAATTTGTTACACTTTTTTGTAGTTTTCTACAAATTGTTGAACTTGGGTATATATGGGGTTTGTCCGAGAATGAACAAAATTTTAATTGAAAATTCTTAAAAATAAATAAATAAACATAAGCGGCACACAATATCACTTTGAAATGGCGTGCTATTGATATGACCGATACTGTATGTACGTAGTTAATGAAGAGATATCGATAAACATTTTGTTGTATGTATTTTGATTTAATATGTGTCTGTATTTGGTTTGAAGATAATAATACTTTTCTCGACGAAAATGTCTTATTACTTTCAAGAGCTTAATGGATTTCAGAGTAAAAGCCCCAAATTGAAGTCGATAAATGAAAATATACTTTTGAATGGAATTTTACGGTATGAAAACGTCAATTTATAAAGCTCTTTAAACCTACTTTATTTTTTATTAATAAGGCCATTAATTTGTAAAGAAATTAATGCATATACATTTTTTTGCTTTTATACTGGATTTGCCTATGTACAGTGACGAACAAAAGTATTGGCACAGTGAATTTTTCGCCATATATGCTAAGTTTTTTATTCTAATTTATTTTCGATAATTTTTTATAAAAATATAGTTCATTTTACACCAGAAAACGTAATAGTAAAATCTCTAAACTTTGTGCAAAACTAAGGAAAATTCTTTAAATTTGCACACTAATTTGCAACTTTTTATTCAGATTTTTTAAAAAAATTCAAATTCAAATTTAGTATAACAAAGTGCAAGTTTAAAGTTGCTAGAAAATCGCGTTGATTTTTGGCAATTTTTTTAGTGGAATGTGTTGCTCATTTTCTCCATACAAAAAATAATTGTCGAATTACTTTGTATGGAAGAACTTGCGTGAAAAAAAATTACCAAAAATCAATGCGATTTTCTAGCGACTTCAAACTT
>NW_016157087.1:1332146-1335301 GCF_001687245.7 Rhagoletis zephyria | reverse complement strand
GATAAGGCCTTGTAGCCTATGCTTAGAAGACTGATCCCGCATATTTCGGCCTCTCTCTTCTTGTTCCGGTAAATACGTCTCGCTTCCTTATAAGGATTCCACACATCGCGTCTTCACCTTTATCTTCGTCTTCAGCTCCCCCAACATCTTCTCATTATTCTTACATCTTCTCTTATCTTCATCTTCACATTTGCCATTATATTCACCTTCCCTATCATCTTAATCTTTATCTCGTATATTTACCTTCATCTTCCCCATTTAACCCAAACATCTCCGAACTCGATTAAGAAGTTTCACTAAAAAAACTCAATAAGCTAATCATAGCCCTTGAAAAAGTAGGATATTATTTATGTAAATCGGTATTATGCTACAGCAATCATTCTAGCGGCTGTTGATGTCATATTCACGACAATTACGCCGCTGTTATACGTTTTTAGTTTCACAAATATTTATGTATTATATATTTATTTACATATATACATAAATTATATGTATGTATATATATTAAATACATTTTAGTTACTGTGTTGCAAAAGTTGTCCAAATAGTTCATCCTAACGTGCCGTTTAAATAAAAGGGTGGTTTCTGACTTATAGGGTGTTGCAATGCTAATGTTTTTACATGTTTTATCAATAAATTCGGAAACGGTCGGTACATTAATTAAGCAATTGAATGTTGAATTGTGGGTTCGTTATTCTAAAAGCAAAAAAGATAAGCCGCACACTTGACACTTTCGACCGACCGTAGGCAGGCAACAAGCAGATGCTGTTATGCATGAGTGTTCCATGGAGGCAGCAAGTACTTTTATTCCCAGCAGAAACGATTTTTAACAAGTGCATCTGTGTTTCGTTTTCCTCAAAAGATATGTACATACATATGTATGTACATATATACATTATGTGGGTAAACGTTCTCGATACTTATGGTCGTTTTATAGGATAAGTGCTCATATCTTGCGGTTAACATAATTGTGCACTCCCACAAAATTAAAGCAAAATAAAATAAAATGTGTATTTACATCTTCTTCACTAACATACATATTTATATACTTATGTATGTTACATACATACATATGTACGTAGTTAATGAAGAGATATCGATAAACATTTTGTTGTATGTATTTTGATTTAATATGTGTCTGTATTTGGTTTGAAGATAATAATACTTTTCTCGACGAAAATGTCTTATTACTTTCAAGAGCTTAATGGATTTCAGAGTAAAAGCCCCAAATTGAAGTCGATAAATGAAAATATACTTTTGAATGGAATTTTACGGTATGAAAACGTCAATTTATAAAGCTCTTTAAACCTACTTTATTTTTTATTAATAAGGCCATTAATTTGTACAGTGACGAACAAAAGTATTGGCACAGTGAATTTTTCGCCATATATGCTAAGTTTTTTATTCTAATTTATTTTCGATAATTTTTTATAAAAATATAGTTCATTTTACACCAGAAAACGTAATAGTAAAATCTCTAAACTTTGTGCAAAACTAAGGAAATTCTTTAAATTTGCACACTAATTTGCAACTTTTTATTCAGATTTTTTAAAAAAATTCAAATTCAAATTTAGTATAACAAAGTGCAAGTTTAAAGTTGCTAGAAAATCGCGTTGATTTTTGGCAATTTTTTTAGTGGAATGTGTTGCTCATTTTCTCCATACAAAAAATAATTGTCGAATTACTTTGTATGGAAGAACTTGCGTGAAAAAAAATTACCAAAAATCAATGCGATTTTCTAGCGACTTCAAACTTGCACTTTGTTATACTAAATTTGAATACTTAGAATTTTTCTAAAAAATCGGAATAAAAAGTTGCAAATTAGTGTGCAAATTTAATGAATTTTCCTGAGTTTTGCACAAAGTTTAGAGATTTTATTATTATGTTTTCTGGTGTAGAATGAACAATATTTGTATAAAAAGTTATCGAAAATAAATTAGAATAAAGAACTTTGCATATATTGCGAAAAATTCACTGTGCCAATACTTCTGTTCGGCACAGTATATAAATACACAATTATAATTCATTGAATATAAAGCTTGGTTTTTATGCCAAAAAAATTTTGGAAAAAATTTTTTTTCAAATACAATGTCTTCTTCTTCGTGCCGAAACAGCCCGGACTTTTTTCCGGGCACAAATGTGTGAAAAGTTAAATTTACGCTAAAGTTTTACAGCCTTATTCTGTATCACGAACGAAAGGCAACACGAACGATTCGTGTGTAGACGACAACATCTCTGATTGCCAGTGTGCGGACTGTAAAAAATTTTTTAATGGTAGATAAGCCTTAAAAAACGTGGTAGATTCCACAACAATGTGGTAGTTTGTAGTGGAAATTTTTTCAACTATGCGCGTTTAACGCTGAAGGATTCTATGTGTAATTCTAAGAAGAGTTTTGCCAAATTGCGAAAATAGTTTTCTTAGCATTTTGCTGTAGTGTCGTAAAGTAGTGCTTTAAATTGGTATACAAATATGCTATAAGAGGTTTTTTGGTATAAGGAGTCCATTTCTGTACTTACTTTTTTCTTAAAACTTCCACCGGAGGGCTCAACAGTGAAAATTTTGACATTCTCTTCGAAACCTATTCTCGCAATTTGCCAAACTTCAAATTTATTTTAGACCCATGGTTTCTTCAGCCAATTTGCTTAGAATTACACGTAGAATCCTCCTATGCTATACGCGCATAATAAAAAATAAAATAATGTAAAAAAAAAGTATTTTTTTAAAAACAAGCTTTTATTTAACATGTACAATCAAAGGAATAAAATAAAGTAGTGTAACAAAAGATTTTTTAGCAAGAAAATTTTGTCAAAACTGCACTAAAATGAATAAAATAAAATAAGTTAAGGTCTCGTTAAAGTTACTAAAAGTCATTTAGTGAAAGGAGTTATTCAAACTCTAATGAAAATTACAAACAATTTATACTAATTTACTTCGTTTTTAAAAAAGCTTGTCGCGTGAATAGCAAACCTACATTTAAATATCTGCATACATACCTAACCAATTATGCATGTACGCTGAATTCGCCGACAAGCACTTGTGCACAAGGGTATATTAATTTTGTTCACATAACGGTTGTTTGTAACAGCCAAAACGAATCGAGATAGATATAGACAAATGTATACATAAATGATCAGGATGAAAAAAGAAATCGATT
>NW_016157087.1:1331087-1332121 GCF_001687245.7 Rhagoletis zephyria | reverse complement strand
ATGTAGGTTTCCCTTAATCCAAGGTAGGTTGGTATTGAAAATGGGCGAAATCGGACTGTAACCACGCCCACTTCCCATATAACGGTAATTTCCATGAAATACGAAAACTGCGATATTTTAGTAACTACTGAAGATAATTCACTCAAAACTGATATTTACAATACTTTTTAGACATAAAATAAGAATATTATAAATTTTTGGAAAATGGGCGTAGCCACGCCTTCTTATGGTTACATGTATATATCCGCTGCACCAATTTCTTCCTAACTTGGCACAGTTGTTGGGCCTTGGTACAGCATACAAAATCGCCGAAAATTTTTAAAATCGGACGATAACCACGCCCACATCCCATATATCGGTAATTTAGAGAAATACAAAATCTTCGATAAATCAGTAAATATTATTAATTTACTCAAAACTGATACACCCCGGCTTATCATCTAGCGCTAGGTTTCGGAAAGGTGAAAAAACATATATTTAATACTTGCGCCGAGTATTTAATGTTCGGCTCCGCCCGAACTTAGACTTTCTTACTTGTTTTTTTTTTTAAGTTATAACAAAAATTTGCTCCAGCTTTTGCTGAAAGGTAAATAAAAGCTCTGTGAACATTCTTACATAATTTCAAAAGTGCTAAATTTTGAGTTGTGACTCTTTTGAAGACCGTGTGCAATATGTAGATGTAGTATGTCAAAAAACGATGAGCTTTCTCCGGAACTATCTTCCACCGGTAATGGTTTTGGAGGGCGTTGTTTTCTCCTGAAAAGTATTTATTATCAAAATTATTTGGTAAATAGCTTAATAAATTTACCTTAGGGTAATTTTTGCGAAGACGATACCACAGGTTATCATGGATCGATTTTTATCGATTTAGTTTTCCCGCAACCTTCAATCAAGTTGTCAAAGAAATACTCGTGTATTTAAGTTGAAAATGCAAATAATAACTATCCAAAGAAAAAGTACATCTCATGGACTTTAAACAGCGCTGAGTTATTACAAAAACAAGTAAGAAAGTCTAAGTTCGGGCGGAGCCGAAC
>NW_016157087.1:1329657-1330987 GCF_001687245.7 Rhagoletis zephyria | reverse complement strand
CAAAACTTTGTGAGATTTCTTGTGAGGTCTATTTTGTGAGGTTATTCTATTTTAACTACTCAGTCAAAAATATTGAACCTCATATCTTCGCAGGCATTAAATAAATGAAGGTTTGGGTTGCAAAATTGATGGTTTTTACGGATATGTGCCAGCATTTCAATGATTTGAACGTAAAGCTTCAAGGCTCTGACAAAACTGTTATAATTATGATGCATAGATCTCATTTGAGCTTTTCAGGATAAACTGAAAGTTGTTGATAAATATAATGAGGCATATTCATAGTCGAAATAAAGTCGGCTTTTTGGCTTTGTCGTCTTTATTTTGACTATGAATATGCCCCATTGTTTCCAAAAATTGCAGATGTTTGCCAAACTTAACAAGACGGATTAAGAGTCACTGAAGAGTTTTCTTTGGTAATAAATTCCCTTATCGACGAATTTTCATCGATGTTTTCTGAATTCAAGGAGTTATCGGAAACACTCAAATTTATTATGTATCCTGATGTGACTTGATAAAATGAACTTGTTTAATTTTCATTGCCTGGAAATCGAAGATTTTAAAATGGAGCTGATTGAGTTCCAGTGTAATTCAATATGGACTAAAAACTTAGTCGAAACAAGGAAATAGATAGAATCAATCGAATTAAAATGACCATCGGCCAATANGAGCTGATTGAGTTCCAGTGTAATTCAATATGGACTAAAAACTTAGTCGAAACAAGGAAATAGATAGAATCAATCGAATTAAAATGACCATCGGCCAATACAAGGCGAATTTATACAAGGTGGTAGCAAGAATACAACAAACAACAACCACATGTATTTTATATCAGGGGCAAAATGTCAAATCTCAATTCGCCTCAAAGTTTATATGTAGATATTTTGTTTTTGGTATTCAGGGGCATGCTGTCAAATCCGTAAAGGGCCATTCACATACAACTTTCCTCGCTTTGCTTGACAGTTCAAAAATGCTAATACTAAACTTTTGGAAACTTGGAACTCTATTCCAGACATATGTATTAGCTATCTGCATAAGCTGGCGTTTGCACGCAAGGCACACAGAGCGCCATTTAAGAGACGCTTAATTTTATTACAACGCTTTTATCAACTTGCAATGTTGTGCGTCCAGAAACTTTCAATGTTGTGGATCCAGAAACTTTCAATGTTGTGTGTCCGACACCAAAGCAAAGCTTTGAAAAGTTCCTATAAAAAAGCATAGTGCATAGGGCGACAGCTGTAGTGAATAGGGCGAGGTAGATGACATCTAGATGTCGCCCTATGTACTACGTTTGCTACAGCGGAAATAGACGACACGCCATTTCTTTAAATAA
>NW_016157087.1:1316227-1321824 GCF_001687245.7 Rhagoletis zephyria | reverse complement strand
TGACTTTTGCTAAAATTTCAAAATCAAAAGTTATCAAAACAAATTCTATGGGACTGAGAAATATTATTTTCTACTTTTTAGTCCATTTATAAAAGCGTTGTATATTAAAAAGTTTTTTTTATATTATTTATTTTTATTTAAATTTATTCACAATTAAAATGTTCGTCCCTCGCNCTTTTTGTTTATTGTTAAATACAAAATTTTAAATAATGAAAATCAATAATCAATCAATTAATCTGTCTTGAAGTGANATCGCCGTTCGGAGTCGGCGTAAAACTGTAGGTCCCTCCGCTTTGTGTGACAACATCAAGGCGCACGCCACAAGTCGGAGGAGAAGCTCGGCCAAACACTAACATATGTGTAAGCGCCAATAATGTATATAATGTTTCCAAAAACGGTGATAAGTCATGACCTCTTTGGCACGTCATGGCTATATTGAATAATTCATTGGAAATAATGGCACGTGTCGCCAACCTTATATAAAATACATTAGTTACATACTTTTCGCGATATCTTCGTTTGCACCTGTTAATTTATTTCTCTTTAAGATTTGTGTACTTAATTTGACATTTATCTATTTCTTCTTGACTTTCTCTTATTAGAACATTCAACGATCCAACAAAGGACGCACCGGCTGGCCACAAGATGTCTGGGCTTCGGAATTGATTCCTGATCAGGAGTGATAAATATTATTGTGATTTCTACTTTTTGTTTTATTAAGTTGTAAGATAAAAGCGAATACAATATTTTAATTAAGCGCTTAAATAATATATTGTTCTTCAAAGGGGGACATCGAACCGCTATTGCTCGCTAATAGTGCATGTATGGTTTTTTAGTATTATACGTATGCGTACACATATGTATGTATGTATTACTAAAGACACACATGTAACCAATTAATACATACCTGAATTATTAAATGTCGTTAATTTTGTTTTTAGATATGGATATATTATTTACGCGTTATGATTTAGTAATTATTTTTAAGTATGCAAGAAGTTCAGAAAATCAACTTCAAATAAATATCAAAACACAAGGTCTACAAACATCTCTAAAATCCCCTAATTAGCATATATGCATGTATATACATATGTATCTACTAGTTTGCATGTTGGAATGTCGAAAATAAAATATACCCCTTTTCAAATACAATTCGATTTTCATTATGCCTAAAAAAATTTAAGAATTGTTTTATTGTTTATAAATTTGGGATTGTATTGCAGCTTCCTATGAACGCACGTGTTCGGAAGTACTTGAACACTTGAAACTAAAGATTTGTTTTGATTGAGTTTGTAACCCTTAAAATCGAAAATAATCTTATAAACAAAGTTATTTTTGTATATTTCAACCTAATTAACCCGGAATAAACATCCACTTGCACTTACGTGTGTATGCATGTATGTATGTACATATAAACATTTACACATCAGAAATATGTTTTTATTTAGATTTATAAAGATGTGTGTATATAAGATTACCTTACAAGTTGATATATACATATGTATGTGAGTGCATACATTCATATTTACGTATGTACATACATACATACATATATATAAAGGTAAGCTAATTAACCTCTAGTTTTTTATACGTTTGTACCAGGGTTAGAATTACGGCAAGCCTAAATCGGAGTAAATGAGGTGAAAAACGTAGCAGAAAATAAAATTCCGTAGTATAATTTGTTTTCTTTTTAGATAAGAATGTAAAAATAGCATTACATTACCCTTTAATTGCGACCTGCAACTATACTTTTTAGTATCTATAACACAGCAGTAGCGTAAAAATTTACAATATTTCTTATATTTACCAAAAATTAAAAATAGGATGTGTTTAATGACAAAGATATACCTTCTAACTAGAAATGGCAGTGATTAATCATTTCATTAAATTAGTCGATTATTTTTGTCCAATTTACGATTTAATTATATCGTAGTTTTTTGTTTCATTAATCGATTGTAAAAATATTTTCAAGAAATATGAGTTCTGTAGTTGTCTAAAATCCATCCATCGAACATTCTCTTGTGATAGCTGTATCAACTTTACTCGACCCGAGGTTCAAAAAAATATATTTCAAAAATTCGTTAGCATTGGCCTCAGTAATGAAGTTCTTGTGAAATGATGAGATTTAATACGATTTTTGAGGAAACTTACACAATTACAAATGTACTACTCTACACCGCTTTACCCACCATCTTCTTCGATTTTCTTGCGCAAGTATAAAAGAGCACTCATTGCAGTATATGAACTAAACAAAAAAGTCTTAGGGCCGTTTTTTCAAGTAACTTTTCAAATTTATGTCGCCTTCAAACATATTTTTTTCTAAAAAAAATACTACAGATGCTTTCCATTCNAAAAAAAATCTTCGCTATTAGAGATTTGGGTTGATTGTAGTTCAAAGTGTCTCTTTCCCGGTAAAAAAGTTTGAGAGAAAAAAAAATACACTTTTTGAAAAATTAAATTTAAAAAAAAATTTGCACTTTTTGTTTATTGTTAAATACAAAATTTTAAATAATGAAAATCAATAATCAATCAATTAATCTGTCTTGAAGTGACAAGAATTACTGACATTTGAGTAAAAACATTGTTGGAATCTATTACATTTTGACAAAGTTATGGGCATTTCAAAAAAACATTCTCACTGTCAATTCGAATAATCGATTTTTGCCTGAAAAACAAATTCGCGTTTAATTCGGCCGAAAAATTTTTCCGAGCCAAAAGAAAAAATACGTATCACATTATTTGGACCAACAAACAATGTATTTGAGTTTGGTCGAAATTAAAAATCATGCTCGTACCTGACCGGTTGTCTGGGAATGGAAAGCATCTACACTTTTTTAAATAGGAGAGATCAAAGGGTGATTGTCTTCCAACGGTACATAATTCTTTAGCTTTTGAAAATATATGTATAAGGACATAAAGTATTATGTATTTAAATTGAGATAAGCTGCATTCTTATGGTGATTTCGTTTCAACCAAAAAATGTCGCCTTTTGACAGCACCTTTCTCTTTTTGTGCTCAATTTTAAAATCGATTATTAATCGATTAATTGTGGAATAATCGTAAAAATATTTTCAAGAAATAGGAGTTCTGTAGTTGTCTTAAACGGCGTTTCCACGACAACCGAATCACGTGGTTCGCTCTCTCAATTATGAACGGCGAATCAACGTGTTTACACGACACATTCGTGATTCACTTTGCATATCTGCTTCTTGTTCTTTGCTTTTGTTTGATGTTTAATTTGCTGTTTATTGTGCATTTCAACGGTGGAGAAAAAATTTGCAGTGGTTAATTAGCTAAATCAATAGTTTTAACGAATCTAGCTATTTCTTAAATGTTTGTGCTGGTGGGGATGTGTGTGGTCTATGTGTTTTGACAGCCGTTATCGATAAAAATTAGAGAAGACAACGATTTGTTCTTGATTCGCATGTTGTGTGGATCTGAATCTCCTACGAATGAAGTGATTCGCTCTCAAAATTTTGTATGGCGAATTACGTGATTCGGTTCTTAATTGGGGCGCCAATCACGAATGAGACCCGAGGTTCAAAAAAATATATTTCAAAAATTCGTTAGAATTGGCATCAGTGATGAAGTTCTTGCGAAATGAAATAATGTGCACAGATGTCACAAGATGAAAGAGTTACTATTTATGTGAATTGTCAAGTCCTAGAACTAAAGTGGAAAATCATCGACGCTTGGGAGGAAATAAAAACTGTTTACCCAAAACTTAACGGACTTTTAAAAAAAATACTTACTAAACTAAATGGTACCTCGTGTCGGCTAGAGTTACCAACCGTACTATAATATATAGTATTTTTTCGGTCAGAGTACTGTATACTGTTGATAACAATATATAATGCAAAATACTATATTTATTCTGTTATAAATATAAATATGGATATTTCAGTAATTTGCAAGAAAAAATGCGCATTAAAATGGAATACTGAAATAACAATGTTAAATGAAATATTCTTTAAAGTAAAAGGTCATAGTGAGTTTATAATCAAAAAGGGTAATATATTGTTAAAAATACTGAGAATGAATTACCAAATTCTTCAAAAAATTCTTTCATTTCTTACAAACAAAATGACTGCTAAAAGTGACACTGATAAAAATGATCTTTTGATTTATATTAATTTAAATTTTTTATGGCATATTCCAAATTTACGTTCGATTCTAATGCCCTGTATGCAGCCATCAAGAAAACGGTCAAGAAAATATTGCCATTATTTCGTGTATGTGTCCAAGGAATTTTGACATTTTTGATACTTCACAGCCTGTTGACTCACTCTTTCCTCAAGAATTAATGGAACGGGCATATATTTCTGTTGCAAACCTGGGTTTCCTTGTGCCCTTTTTCACAAAAAAACCGTAGTAGAAAGCGTACACAGAGAAATTTTCGTTTTCAAATTTCTATAGAACGTTTTGCTTTTAAAAACGTTTTGACCCAGGTTTTGCGCCTAGAATATTTAGAACGAAAATTTTGTTTCTGATACGCACATTTTTAAATCGGTTTTGAAAACGATCGTTTGATAATTGAACATGCGCATGTTGGAATTTAATCCTAAAATGTCTTCTTCGTTTTAAAAGTATGCGTTCTCGAATATTATATTCAAATTTTATTTTTATTAAATCACAACAAGTCGTTTGGAACACACATTGTCAAAAATATATTGCTATATATACTTATAAATAAGTTACAACATTTAATAAATGAAATACAGAGGTTATGTATTTATGTATGTATATACTATATCGATGGCTGAGTGGAAGATCGACCTATCTCGGCTGCCAGTTCGAAAACNCTTGTCACTTCAAGATAGAATGATATAATTATTGATTTTCATTATTTAAAATTTTTTATTTAACAATAAACAAAAAGTGCAATTTTTTTTTTTTAATTTAATTTCTCAAAAAGTGTATTTTTTTTCTCTCAAACTTTTTTACCGGGAAAGAGACACTTGGAACTACAATCAACCCAAATCTCTAATAGCGAAGATTTTTTTTTCTGAGTTATGAATTTTTATTGAAAATATATGTTTTTGTGGTACATACTACAATATTCTTATATTGTTTAACTAAATGGAACATATGTATGTAATATATCAGCAAAAAATACAGCCGTGATCATTTTTTGTGTATCAAATAGATATTAGAACACACTTTCCACCATACAGTTTCGAAATACAAAATCTCATTTTCCCGCTTTTTATAATCGAAACTGTATGGTGGAAAGTGTGTTCTAATATCTATTTGATACACAAAAAATGATCACGGCTGTATTTTTTGCTGATATATTACATACATATGGGCATTCCCATGGTGGCGCACGTGACAGTCGTACGATTTCAATGTGATACAAAAAAGGAATACCATTTGTTTTCTTTAACTTTTTTGGGCCATTGTATAGCACATAATTAGCTCTATATTTAACCGAAAAATGAAATCAATCGAACTGCTTGGTCCTGAAATATAAGCATTTAAAGAGAGTGTCGTTACGTGACAAAAAATGGAAGTTGATTTTTTCTTTTCTTACAAAATCGCAAAACTCTGCGAATTGTGGATGGCTATTTTCATGAAACTTATTTTAATATGATTTG
>NW_016157087.1:1308794-1316202 GCF_001687245.7 Rhagoletis zephyria | reverse complement strand
ACTGTATGGTGGAAAGTGTGTTCTAATATCTATTTGATACACAAAAAATGATCACGGCTGTATTTTTTGCTGATATATTACATACATATGGGCATTCCCATGGTGGCGCACGTGACAGTCGTACGATTTCAATGTGATACAAAAAAGGAATACCATTTGTTTTCTTTAACTTTTTTGGGCCATTGTATAGCACATAATTAGCTCTATATTTAACCGAAAAATGAAATCAATCGAACTGCTTGGTCCTGAAATATAAGCATTTAAAGAGAGTATCGTTACGTGACAAAAAATGGAAGTTGATTTTTTCTTTTCTTACAAAATCGCAAAACTCGGCGAATTGTGGATGGATATTTTCATGAAACTTATTTTAATATGATTTGGAGCAATTCTAGTTGTTTTTAGAGTTTTTTGAATTAATGCAAATTGTTTCAATTCTCTTTTACAACCCCAAGTGTGAAACGCGACGTGACGAGGCGTCACGTGACATAAATTTCCATCGTTATATTTTTGTTAATATTGCTTTTAAATGAATTTTTAACGCAAATAAAACATGTATTTTATGTAGAATATACTTTATATTTTGACTTCAGCGCCAATTCAGGGTCAATTTATTAGAAATCTATGATTTATTATGTTTCAACCACATACGCCAAATTCGAACCAAATCAGACCATAAATACGGTTTTTCGAAATATCTCTACCTTGGCACCACCTAGGAAGACCATTTTATGCAAAGATGATTCTACTTACATAGCCAGTATATATTTTAAAAAGCAGACAAATCGGCCCGTAAATACGTTAGATATAAAACTTTTATTTTTTTTGTCGTGGTGGACCTTCCGCTGGAAACACCCATATGTTCAATTTAGTTAAACAATATAAGAATATTGTAGTATGTACCACAAAAACGTATATTTTCTATAAAAAATCATAACTCAGAAAAAAAAATCTTCGCTATTAGAGATTTGGGTTGATTGTAGTTCAAAGTGTCTCTTTCCCGGTAAAAAAGTTTGAGAGAAAAAAAATACACTTTTTGAAAAATTAAATTTAAAAAAAAATTTGCACTTTTTGTTTATTGTTAAATACAAAATTTTAAATAATGAAAATCAATAATCAATCAATTAATCTGTCTTGAAGTGACAAGAATTACTGACATTTGAGTAAAAACATTGTTGGAATCTATTACATTTTGACAAAGTTATGGGCATTTCAAAAAAACATTCTCACTGTCAATTCGAATAATCGATTTTTGCCTGAAAAACAAATTCGCGTTTAATTCGGCCGAAAAATTTTTCCGAGCCAAAAGAAAAAATACGTATCACATTATTTGGACCAACAAACAATGTATTTGAGTTTGGTCGAAATTAAAAATCATGCTCGTACCTGACCGGTTGTCTGGGAATGGAAAGCATCTACACTTTTTTAAATAGGAGAGATCAAAGGGTGATTGTCTTCCAACGGTACATAATTCTTTAGCTTTTGAAAATATATGTATAAGGACATAAAGTATTATGTATTTAAATTGAGATAAGCTGCATTCTTATGGTGATTTCGTTTCAACCAAAAAATGTCGCCTTTTGACAGCACCTTTCTCTTTTTGTGCTCAATTTTAAAATCGATTATTAATCGATTAATTGTGGAATAATCGTAAAAATATTTTCAAGAAATAGGAGTTCTGTAGTTGTCTTAAACGGCGTTTCCACGACAACCGAATCACGTGGTTCGCTCTCTCAATTATGAACGGCGAATCAACGTGTTTACACGACACATTCGTGATTCACTTTGCATATCTGCTTCTTGTTCTTTGCTTTTGTTTGATGTTTAATTTGCTGTTTATTGTGCATTTCAACGGTGGAGAAAAAATTTGCAGTGGTTAATTAGCTAAATCAATAGTTTTAACGAATCTAGCTATTTCTTAAATGTTTGTGCTGGTGGGGATGTGTGTGGTCTATGTGTTTTGACAGCCGTTATCGATAAAAATTAGAGAAGACAACGATTTGTTCTTGATTCGCATGTTGTGTGGATCTGAATCTCCTACGAATGAAGTGATTCGCTCTCAAAATTTTGTATGGCGAATTACGTGATTCGGTTCTTAATTGGGGCGCCAATCACGAATGAGACCCGAGGTTCAAAAAAATATATTTCAAAAATTCGTTAGAATTGGCATCAGTGATGAAGTTCTTGCGAAATGAAATAATGTGCACAGATGTCACAAGATGAAAGAGTTACTATTTATGTGAATTGTCAAGTCCTAGAACTAAAGTGGAAAATCATCGACGCTTGGGAGGAAATAAAAACTGTTTACCCAAAACTTAACGGACTTTTAAAAAAAATACTTACTAAACTAAATGGTACCTCGTGTCGGCTAGAGTTACCAACCGTACTATAATATATAGTATTTTTTCGGTCAGAGTACTGTATACTGTTGATAACAATATATAATGCAAAATACTATATTTATTCTGTTATAAATATAAATATGGATATTTCAGTAATTTGCAAGAAAAAATGCGCATTAAAATGGAATACTGAAATAACAATGTTAAATGAAATATTCTTTAAAGTAAAAGGTCATAGTGAGTTTATAATCAAAAAGGGTAATATATTGTTAAAAATACTGAGAATGAATTACCAAATTCTTCAAAAAATTCTTTCATTTCTTACAAACAAAATGACTGCTAAAAGTGACACTGATAAAAATGATCTTTTGATTTATATTAATTTAAATTTTTTATGGCATATTCCAAATTTACGTTCGATTCTAATGCCCTGTATGCAGCCATCAAGAAAACGGTCAAGAAAATATTGCCATTATTTCGTGTATGTGTCCAAGGAATTTTGACATTTTTGATACTTCACAGCCTGTTGACTCACTCTTTCCTCAAGAATTAATGGAACGGGCATATATTTCTGTTGCAAACCTGGGTTTCCTTGTGCCCTTTTTCACAAAAAAACCGTAGTAGAAAGCGTACACAGAGAAATTTTCGTTTTCAAATTTCTATAGAACGTTTTGCTTTTAAAAACGTTTTGACCCAGGTTTTGCGCCTAGAATATTTAGAACGAAAATTTTGTTTCTGATACGCACATTTTTAAATCGGTTTTGAAAACGATCGTTTGATAATTGAACATGCGCATGTTGGAATTTAATCCTAAAATGTCTTCTTCGTTTTAAAAGTATGCGTTCTCGAATATTATATTCAAATTTTATTTTTATTAAATCACAACAAGTCGTTTGGAACACACATTGTCAAAAATATATTGCTATATATACTTATAAATAAGTTACAACATTTAATAAATGAAATACAGAGGTTATGTATTTATGTATGTATATACTATATCGATGGCTGAGTGGAAGATCGACCTATCTCGGCTGCCAGTTCGAAAACGCTCTGTCTCAAAAAACTTTTCAAGAACGCCCTATTTCAGAATTTTATTGAAAAACACCTTGTCTCAAAATTCGGTTCAAAACCGCCCTATCTCACTTCAAAATGTATTGAAAATATGCTGATATAGGGCGTTTTTGAATCGGCAACTGAGATAGGGCGTTTTTGAAACGAATTCTGAAATAGGGCGTTCTTGAAAAGTTTTTTGAGATAGAATGTTTTCGAACTGGCTGCCGAGATAGGTCGATCTTCCACTCAGCCATCGATATGTAATACATACATACAGATGTTCCTGCCTTACTTCCAAGCTGGGCCCGCTAATTTTGCTTCACGCTGGTCAAATCATGTAATTTAAAATAAGAAAGTTTTAAATTCTTAAATAACCCAAAAGAATTTGTTTTTATAATTTACTCTTACCGAAGCTTTTTGCGATCAAAGAAGTCCACCGTATCACCAATGTTCCCTCTAGTTAGGGGGTTAGAATGGTGGTATTGTATGTACATACATCATCGCCTTTTCTGAAGATTGAAATAACTTATTTATCTGAGCAAAATTTTTCCGACAAATGATGCAAACATATGAAATGTTTTTCATTATAGCTAGGTAGATTTTTAAATTTTAATGCAAAACATTTTAAACAATTTTTCGATACTTGATTGACTGAAAATAAATAAACTTTTTTATTTTAAAAGTGCCTAGTTTTATTTTACTTGTTGAAAATTATATCGCACTACAATTCGTTGGGACAATATTCTAAAATGTTTCATTTTAGTTTTGAAAATACGCATTTTTGGCGTTATTTATTTAATTTCGTTTGTTCATCTCAGTAAAAAAGTGAATATATTATAACGATCGTTTTTGTTTTGCGAATGTTTCGTTTTAAAGTCGTAAATACAAATACTGTATTTTTTGTTTTGTATGAAGTAAAGTTATATCAAAAAATTTTATTTTACAATTTCTTTTAAAAACTTGCGTTTTACCTGTATCATTTGCTCTGTGTAGCAAATTCCTTAAGAACTGCGTACTGCCTTAAGGAAATTTGACTCAAGAAAACTTCTTAGCCATTTCTTGTACGTCATTTTATATGTGATTTTTGCTTTTCTTGAGAGCTGCATACAGGCCTTAAGAAAAAATGGTGAACAAAGTAACAAAGAAAAAGTAAAAATGCTTTTTAAGTATACATTAGAGCGGAGTAATTTCTTCGGAGCAAAATTTCCGAAGAAAGTATATAGCAAATATAATACACTTCAAATATATACATATAGTATTTTATTTTAAAGAAAAAGTAAAAACGCTTTTTAAGTATACATAAGAGCGGAGTAATTTGTTCGGAGCAAAATTTTCGAAGAAAGTGTATAGCAAATACAAATTCTACGTTTAATTCTGAGCAAAAATGGCGAACGAACTATATACCAAAAATTACGTTTGACCCTCCCAATTTTAAAAAGAAAAATCAGCGTACTATAATTTTTCCTGAACGAAATTAATTTTAAATTTACAAAAATTTGTTTGTTTCTTCATTCAATATACTGCTGTTTCGTCTAAAAATTGGGAGGGTCAAACGTCACTTTTGGTATATGTATAGTTCGCCATTTTTGCTCAGAATTAATCGTAGAATTTGAATTTGCTATACACTTTCTTCGAAAATTTTGCTCCGAACAAATTACTCCGCTGTTATGTATACTTAAAAAGCGTTTTTACTTTTTCTTTAAAATAAAATACTATATGTATATATTTGAAGTGTATTATATTTTTACAGATTTTTTTGAAGAAGTACTAAATATAAATATCTTAGCAAAAGGTTGGAAGCCCTAGTGAGACACAGCCGCTTAACAACAAAACGCTTACCAAAACTTTTGTGTTTGCAAACTTGGTTAAATAATAAATAATTATCGCCGCTAAAAAACCTCTTTTATTTTTTTTTATTTAAGTCTAATTAACAAGGGAATTGGAAATTTTTTATGGAAAAGTGTTTTTGTCAATACTCACTATAAAAAAGTGCCTTTAAAAATTCGAAAAAATTAAAAAAAAATTGTTTTTTTTTGTAGTGCTTATGAAGCAAAATGTTGGATTTTTTTCATGCTTTTTGAACATATTTTCCACAAAACTAAGTCTTTTTTGCTTTCTGTTTGATCTATAATATGCTTCTCAGTTTCTTCAATAAATTTCATTTGAAAAGAAAACAATCATAATACAAAACTTGCGTTTTCCAGCTTAATATTAATTTACTTCTCATTTCTTATGTACCAATTTTTTCAGTGTTGCTTTTTAATGACTGAAATTATCGACCTTTCTGATGATGATGACGATGACCAAGATATTAGAGAGAGCAGTAGTGATGTTGATCCACAGCCGCCTGCTAAACGGCAACTGGCCAAATCATTACATAATTTAATTTTTTTACTTAAAACTTTTCATAACTAACATTTCAAAATTATATTTTTTCCATATTTTTATAATTTCTTTTTCAATGTTTCTTTAAAACGAGAAAGGGCAATCAAAATGCGACCTTTATTATGAAATCACCATAAGAATGCAGTTTATCTCAATTTAAATAAATCAAAATTTCCAAAGCTAAAGAATTACGTGCGGTATAATTGGAAGACAATCACCCTTTGACCTCTTCTATGTATTTAAAAAGTGTAGTATTTGTTTAGCAAAAAAATGCGTTTAAAGGACACATAAATTTTAAAAGCTACTTGAAAAAACAGCCCTAAGACATTTTTGTTTAGTTCAGATACTGGGCGCTCTTTATTATTTGCGCAAGAAAATCGAAGTAAATCGTGGGTAAAGCGGAGTAGCGTAGTAAATTTGTAATTTTCCTCAAAAATCGTATTAAATCTGTTACGATCGTAGTGGAGTTGTAACCCTGTTTTGCATTCCCCCCTGGCGAAATCCTCTGTAACGAACTCCTCTCTATAACGAAGTTTCAAAGGCTCCACAATACGTAATGAATTACACGGTACTAGAAAAAAAGTCACGAAATACACCGCAAACAAGGTTGTAAGTAACATGTATAACATCATTTCAAATGTCTATAAATCTTCATTTCGTAAAATACCTATTTGATTTTTAAAATCGGATAAAATAAGTAAATACATAGTAAAAATATGCTTTTAAAACAAGCTCTATGCCAAATCGGACCATAAATATTGGTTTCCAAATGTCTCGACTAATGCGCAACCTACCGGCAAAATTTTTTCAGGAGTTATCCCTTTTCATGTAAGTAATAGTATATATTCTAAATATAAATCAACTCGGGCCATAAATATGGGTATCCAAATGTCCCGACTCCTGCGCCACCTAGCGGATTATGTCATCTCTCATATCGCATTGTCATCGGGTTATAAGCCAAGTTTAAGTTTTTTAGTCTCTACTACGCATTTGTATTTTGTATTTAAATACTTTTTTAAAAGGGTATTTTGTATTTGTATATTAAATACTTTTTCAAGTAGTATTTGCATTTTAAAACACCTTTCCACTCTTCATTATTCGACATAAAAAGTTTTCTTTTTTAACTATGTCATTAATTTTATTGACATTTTCAAGACGCCGCACAGTGCCGCGAAGGTGGACAAAAATACAAAAATCGACTGTCTTGAAACTTTGATGTCCAGTTACAGCTAAATCTCCAACTAAGAGAAGTTCATAAGTTATTTTGTGATAAAAACAACTTTCAGCCTCACACACCCCCTCAAAGTACACCTATTTTCTACATACCATTTCATTTCGGCGATTCGCACATAAAAGTGGTCGCAGTTAAAAATTTGTTAAAAATACATTTTTATTCCTAGCAAGATCAACTTTTGCACTTTGATAAAGATATATGCGACAAACCAAAAAATGTATGGTTCATGGAAAAAAAATTTATACAAATATTGGTAAACTTTGGAGACAAAAAAAAACATCTTGAAAGTTCGTGAAATTTTTTTTTTGGACCTTCTACTAACAGAAACAACCTTCTACTAACAGAAACATTCGAAATCTCTTCCAACTTTTTCCAATATTTGAAAATTTTCAAT
>NW_016157087.1:1304471-1306803 GCF_001687245.7 Rhagoletis zephyria | reverse complement strand
CTTTGACGACACCATTTGCCGCATCTCGTGTTACTCGCATACCCAATACCGATGTGGCTTCGCCCATGTCTTTCATTTTAAATGAATTCATCAGACTGGCTTTTAGGTTCTTAATTTTTTGTATGTTTTTACAAAATATCAACACGTCGTCAACGTATATAGCCACAAACAGCATTTCATTGTTAGTATCCGAATGATAGATGCATTGGTCTGCTTCGCTTCTAATAAGTCCAAAACTAAGAAGGACATTATTCAATTTTTCATTCCAAACCCTACTGGACTGCTTCAGGCCATAAAGGGATTTTTTTAACTTGCACACTCTTCCGGAATTATCATCAAATCCAATGGGTTGCATCATATAAATCTCTTCTTTCAGGTCACCGTTTAAGAAAGCGGTGATAGCGTCCATTTGATGTATGGCTAAATCAAATTTTGCGGAAAGGGCCAATAGAAGTCGCAACGATGTGTACGCACGACCGGCGCAAAGGTCTCTTCATAGTCGATTCCCTTCTTCTGGCTGTATCCCTTTACCACCAATCTGGCCTTATGTCGGACTGCTTCACCACACGCGTCGACCTTGTGTTTATACACCCATTTGCATGGAATGGCCTTCTTTCCTGGTGGTAGTGTTGTGAGCTCCCACGTCTGGTTAGCCATGTGAGACGACATTTCATCTTCCATAGCTGAATTCCATAATTCAGCGTTTTTGCATGTTGATGCTTCTTCAAATGTTTGGGGTTCTTCAAAAATATAACTCATTGCGCAAAAATTATAGTCTGAACGTAATTTATTCTCAATCCTTTTAGATTTACGTACCTGGATTTCATCTTTTGATGGTAATTCAGTCAGAGCATCATTTCTCTCTTCTGAATTGTCAACTGTTTCATGATCATCATGGCTGCTGCCGTCGTCTGGGGAATCTTTCAAGTTTAGCACATCATTTGACGGCGAATCTAAACACTCATTTCTCCCCTCTGAATCGACGGCACATTCAATCGGCTGCTGCCAATACGTTTTTGAGTCAACATTTTTTAGCAAATTAGTCTTCTCACCTTCCAAACATACTACGTCGCGGCTGGTAAAAATTTTGTTAGTGTTAATATTAAGCAAACGGTAAGCCTTGACATTGTTGCTATAACCCAAAAATATGCACTCTATTGATTTCGCAGAAAATTTGCTTTTCCGTTTTTGTCTCGGTATATGCGCTAAGGCTTTGCACCCAAATACCCGCAGATGCTTCAAATCAGGCTTTCTACCCGACCATAGCTCTTCCGGACTCATTGCACCACCTTTACGTGAAATGCGATTAAGTAAATAAGCAGCTGTGTTTGCAGCTTCTGCCCAGAACTTTTCTTCAAGGCCAGAGTCCAACAGCATGCATCTTACTCGTTCCGCTATGGTGCGGTTCATACGCTCCGCCACGCCATTTTGCTGCGGGGTGTATGAGGTTGTCGTTTGGTGCACAATTCCACATTTTGTGAGAAACGTCTGCATTCTATGGTTTACGTACTCCGTCCCGTTGTCCGATCGCAGAATTGTTATGCTTCGCGAACATTGCTTTTCAACCAGATTCTTAAATTTGACGAGCTCCTCGTATACCTCACATTTCGATTTAATTGGTATCATCGACAAATGTGAGTATGTAGCGGGCGCCAGAAAACGACGATACGTTGAATGGTCCCATTACATCGGAATGGATGACATCCAATACCCCTTGCGTTGCGGTCTCACTTTGAGGAAAGGGCATTCGCGTTTGTTTGCCCATAATACAGATCGCACAATTTGACTTGTCAGCTGATTTGAAGTTCATGCCGTTGCTTGCGTTTTTCGTTTCGTTCACGAGTTCGCTGCTTATGTGGCCAAGCCTCCTGTGCCATAGTTCATAATCCACAGCTACAAATGCTTGCCCACATTGCCTTGTTGGTGTTTCACAGTCGAGTTTGTACAGCCCATTAACCAAATTAGCTGTTGCAATAATTTTGTTGCTATGTTTATCCATTATCCTACAGAAATTATCTTGAAAGACAATCTTTTTTCCATTCAGAGCCATTTGACTCACTGAAAGTAGGTTTGTACACAAATCTGGAACATATTGAACATTCCGAACAGTAACTTCTCCTTTATTCTTGCCATTCTTAACCGACAGTGTCAAATCACCTACACTGCTCACAAGTATTTTGTTATTGTCGGCAATTGTAATGGATTTGTTTGTAGTTTCTTTTCTGTTCCGTAAAAACTGATCACTACACGTCATGTGATTCGTAGCACCTGAGGCAATGTGCCAATTTGGAGTAGATTTAACATTTGTGCATAACGAGGCTAACAAAATTTG
>NW_016157087.1:1296808-1300207 GCF_001687245.7 Rhagoletis zephyria | reverse complement strand
GTGAAATATCGAGGGCTTGAATTCATTAATACCCTCTATCTGCAATTTGCACAAAAACTAATTTGTGATTTTAGAAACCATGTGGGACTTATTACCTGTCGTTATATAAGGTAACATTAATATCACTGATGACAGTTAAAGCTTAGGTGAACTTTTATATCAGAATCTCATCTTTGTGAAAAATGTGCAGATAGAGGGTATTATTGAATATAAGCCCTCGATGTTTAAAATATATAAAAACTTTATTTCAACGTATACAAAAAGTAAATCCACCTGCGTTACAGCACGGCGGGAGACCGGGAAGGGGGGGCCGGGGGGGCCGCGGCGTAGCGTGACGTGGGGTGCGCGCCGGTCGCGCGCGGTGTGGCGCGCTAATGCGGGCCGCCGCGAAGCTAAGCAAATTTAATGTTCGAAAGAGAAATAATGTCAATTCATTTTATTTCGTTTTTAAAAAGGTAATAATGTCAATTGACTTTATTTCGCACCAGGGTGGGAAACCTGTCACCAATTTTTCACGTTGAGCTTGCAGAGCTATATAAAATTCATTTATTAAATTTTAGAAATCATGAACAAATCTTTTAATTACCAGTAATAACTTCTCTTCAGGAAAAAAATAATAAAAATTTGTAATAGACACACCGTTACACTTTTAATAGGTAATCGAAATCGCACAAAAAAACGTTTCTCTGCTGACTTGCGCCCACTAGCCAACTTATAAGCTTAATATTATTTTTTTAGTAGAAGAGATAAAAAAACAAAAAATTAGTTACAATTAAGACTACTGTATTAAGAAACAAGCCATTACATTCTGAAGCTATTCGCATGACTTAGTTTTTAAATTTTCTCCCGATAGTTTAGTGAATCCGACCTGTGTGCGCTACCGCGATTTGGCAATTTTTTTCTATATCTTGCTAAGGAATCTAATTAAAAAATTCAAATTTAACAAAAATTAAATAAAAAATGCATCGTTAATTTTTGTCAATACATATTAATGTGGTGCGCTTATAACCTTGACACGGGGTGTATACAGTTTCCTAGACCAGGAGTTCCCAAACTTTTAAGATAATGGAACCCTCACTAAATACTNTGGAAGGTTCTTAAACTACATGTCAGTCAGTGTCGGACCCACGGGGGGTGTTTTAATATGGCGCATATGTATGTATAATATGGCGTCTATGTATTAAAACACCCGCCGTGGGTCCGCCACTGACTGACACGTATGTAGTTTAACCTCCAAAACCCCTCCGCTGGATCCGCCACTAATGGAACTCCACATCAAATTACTAAAAATCAAAATCGTATGTAGGCAACAATAGCATCAGCTGTTTGCCGAACTGAACGGTGAACCGTACTTCAGGACCCTCTCCGGCAAAAATGTTTCGAGAGCAAATAAAAAGTTGTCCGGACACGAACGGTGAACCCGCCTTTGCACGGTACCTTGGAAACAATTTCAACCCTCAAGTTGCTTCCCTTCGCCGATTCTTGTTGCTACTATTTCGGGGGACCTCACTGAACATTTTCCAAAAAAAAAAGAGCGAAATCCGTCGGGCGTTTTTTTTCTGTGGTAACTTTTCAAGAATGATAGAATACAAGATTGCGCCCATCAGAGAGGATTTTTGAGAATAACTTTTGTGTGACGTCACACTGGTGCAATTGCGAGAGAAAAATGCCAAAACGGGAGCAAGAATTGAAGAAGATGAAATAAAGGTTGCAAGGAGAAGCNGTTCCATACCAATATCTCAATCATTCACTAGTATTTTAAGGTGTAATTTTAATAAACTTTAAATAAAAGTGTACGTTTACTGCTGAAAAATACATTAATTTTTTTTTTATAAAATCAAAACTTCTAGTATCACAAACATATGTGGTTTTATCGGAAGTTCACAAATGTACCCAGCAAGAACAGTCCCGGTCACGTTACGTAGTGACATGACCGGCACGCATGCCTTTCAAACCCGGCACAAGACATTGCTCGTTTCTATCACTTTGTTAAGAGCATTGGGCAAAATGTGCAAAAGTTTTTGTATACCTGTGGNGTGACGTCATACAAACAACGATTCTGTCAAATTCACTGAGAGAGGAATAGAGGTACCGTGATGGGCGCAACCTCCATTTCTCTCAATCGTGGTAACTTTTACTAACTCAAATATTACACAGGCCAACAAAAATTTGAAAAAATTTGGTTTCCTAAAATGTTAAAGCGGTTTTTGATAGAATTTTTTGTGCTGATTACGAAACTGTAAGTACAAAAGCCCTAGCAAAAAACAAAAGGGGATAGAACCTTCCACTTGGGCTTAAAAATGCTATTCGTGCACCTTAATTTGCAATAAAGTCATTTATTGAACAATAAACTTCGCCAAAATCAGTTTTTGCTATTAAACAAATGACTATAAGTGACCATCAAGTCAAGATGCACGAATGGTATTTTTAAAGGGATAGTAGCCGAGAGTTCTAGCTGTAATTTAAGCCCAAGTGGAAGGTTCTATCCCCTTTTATTTTTTTGCTAGGACTTCTCAAATATTGCGAAAAACGCGATTTTTTGATACTTTGACCACGTTTTTCTCAAAATCTAAAGCTGATGGAAAATTTGTACTTACAGATTCGTAATCAGCACAAAAAAGTCTATCAAAAACAGCTTTACACATTAGGAAAAAAATTTTTTTCCAACTTATGTTGGCCTGTGTACTATTTGCATTAGTAAAAGTTACCATAGAAAAAAACCGTCCGACGGATTTTGCTATTTTTTTTTTGGAAAATGTTCAGTGAGGTCCCCCAAAATAGTAGCAACATTAAGCGGCGAAGGGAAGCAACTTGAGGGTTGAAATTGTTTCCAGGGTACCGTGATTACCCAGTAGAAATCGGTTGTATGCATTCCTGAAGAATGCTTGCTATATGAGTGAATTAGTGTGAAGAATTCATGCGTAGTCATGAATTTCCACGAATAAACTCAAATTCTAGCGAATGTACGTTGTCGTTGTTTTAAGTACATTTCTTGATAAATGTGAAGTGTAGTTTTTGTGATATATTCAGTCTTGTACAAAAATTTTAGTGAACGGACGTGTTGTGCAATACTATTTTCAGCACAAACAGGCTTTTACAAGAAATGCATTTGCATATGTAAGCGCTACTCTTTTGTATGTCCCCGTATATTAAAATTGTATCAGAGAAGTAGCATTTACATATAGGGATACATATCTTGTAAGAATGCTTTAATACTGTTCCATTAATGCATTTTTGTATGTTTCAGCGTTGCCATTTTAGCCGTTTTCCGGCTAGATTTAGCCGGTTTTGATAGCAACTAGCCGGAGAAAATTCGATCTAGCCGGCAGCCGATTTGTTAGCCGGTTTGTAAAAAAAAGTTAGCCGTTTTTAGCCGATTTTACTATTTGCCTAATTTTC
>NW_016157087.1:1231132-1296157 GCF_001687245.7 Rhagoletis zephyria | reverse complement strand
CACATCTCCCCGCAAATTCATCACCTTCAAGCGCAACTTTGTCAATCCGACACAAAAATTCTAAAATGAAAAATTGAAGAAATCTCGGCCAGCCAAGTGAAAAGTGGAACATATTTCTCTATATCCAGTTATCTCGAATTTTGGTAATTTTGGACAAAACACTATTTCTATGTTCCATACCAATATCTCAATCATTCACTAGTATTTTAAGGTGTAATTTTAATAAACTTTAAATAAAAGTGTACGTTTACTGCTGAAAAATACATTAATTTTTTTTTTTATAAAATCAAAACTTCTAGTATCACAAACATATGTGGTTTTATCGGAAGTTCACAAATGTACCCAGCAAGAACAGTCCCGGTCACGTTACGTAGTGACATGACCGGCACGCATGCCTTTCAAACCCGGCACAAGACATTGCTCGTTTCTATCACTTTGTTAAGAGCATTGGGCAAAATGTGCAAAAGTTTTTGTATACCTGTGGGATCCTATCACCTTCTTACACACATGTTTGGCCTAAGGCTTTTAGTATATATCTATCCTTGTTGCACCCATTGGTTTTTAGGTATTTTTTTAAAAGAGATTTCAGAAAACTCGTACTTAGCGCGTATTCGGAAAATGCCGCCGTAGCCCAATGGTAGAACATCTGCCTATTAATCTGAAAACCCGAGTTCGAATCAGAAACAACTTTTTTAATTTGTTATTTATTTAATTTTTTTATTAAAAAATTATGAACGAAAATTTAATAAAATTAAATATGCCTAAAATCGAATAAACTGAAGTAATAATGTATATTATGTATTAAATTAAGATTTCATTTCAATATATGTAGTATATTATTTCAAAAGTTATTATTTACATATGTATGTATGTCCATATTAAGTTCACGCTAAGAATGAATATTTATTATGTATTTACATACACATATGCTTAACACTATATACATATAATACAATTACGATTTTCAATCTATTTTTTACATAAAAACTATATACATTTATACATATGTAAGAAATTCACATTGCATATACCTATTTATAGATACAGCAAATTAGTTTAAAAAGATATTTAGCTTTTTTCTAATATGTTTTACATTTGTACGACTACCTTTCTATACTGCTAACTATACAGTATATTAGTGTGGCATATTTAAATAAAAGATTTATGAAAAATATTTTAAATAAAAAACATTGTGAATATTACAAAACTACGCTCGAATGATCTTTTTTAAATACATATTCACAATGTTTTTCAAGTTAATTTACTTTTTTTTTGCTTTTATATAAAAATAGTGTCCAGATTGTTTAAATATAAAGCGCAATTTCAGAAAAAAATCGCCAATTTTTTTTATTAAATTCATAAAATCGATTTAACAAATCTTTTATTTTAAAAATGAGATCTTCTTATAATATAGTTTTTAAAACCAAAAATGAATATAATACCTTCAGAGATAACACAAATCACTTATATAATAGTAATGTACAAACAATTTTCTTTAAAAATACGCATACTTTTTAAAAATATTTGTTTCAACGCATTTTGCAGTAGGACTGCGCAATTATTAAATTTATTATAACTCATATTAATTGATTAATCGCACAATCCGCCTTTAAGAGCTCGGCGCTAAAAATTAAATAAAAACATGTTGTTGTTGTTGTTACAGCATACAAATTCCTCAAAGAGTTTTTGGGGAGTGTTGCTGGAGTTGGCCAGATATGAATCTAGGTCGTTCCGGTTACGTAGACCCGACTGTCACAGCCGATTACCATGCACTTCATTATAATTATATTTGAATTGAAAAAGATATAAATACCCAAACAGAAATAGCAAACTTCAAGATTACGAATGTCAAACACATTTTCTCAAATACATTTGCAAATGGCTTTTATTAACCAGTCAGATCAGTATAATTGGTTCCTTAGAAACGTCAAATGTGAAACTAAACAAAAGTGGACGCTGGCAAGAAAGAGATATTTGTGAAGGTATTTTTAACAAAATATTAGGATATCAAGAATGATAGAACAAAATATTGCGCCCATCAAATGCGATTTTTGAGAATAATTTGTGTGTGACGTCGCACTGGTGCAGTTGCGAGAGAAATGTCAAAATGTGAGCAAGAATGAGTGCAAGGAGAAATTTTACAAAAAAAAAAATCATAAACAAATTGCACAAGTGTGACGTCATACATAAAGCGTTTCTGTGAAATTCACTGAGATCAGAATAGCGGTCCGAGATGGACGCCAGCTTTGTTCTCTACATCGTGGGATATTATGTCAATTCGTCGTTTGTCTAGGGATGCAAATTTTGGGGAGTAACATCGATACATCGATGTCTCGATGCATCGGAAAAATGAATATCGATGCTAAAATACATCGCCAGAAAAACATCGATATATCCATGGTTTCCATGAACGAACGAATAAGATTACCTAGGACGGCGTGCGAGAAAAAAGTATTTTTTTTTTTGCAATGACGTCATTTTTTCGCCGCCATGTGAATGAAAAGGAACGGAACCATGTGTGTGAATGAAACAACCCATTAAAAAATGACGTCATCAATTATTTATTTTTTTCTCAAATGCAATTACAAATACACGGTTGCCGTTTAGTTGGTTCATGGATGGTTTCCGATGTTTCGAAATTTGTTAGGAATATTTAATACTTTTCAATTCCAACTCTTGTAATTCAATTATTGCCTTTATTTATTTACCATTCCTTCCCTTTAAAGAGAATAAAAATGCATGCCGTCGTAAATTCGCTGAGCCTAAAGTTCCAAGGCACAATTTCGTTGAAATTTCAACGGGATCCCGGTCCTTTTTTAATGACTAAGTATGCATTTTTAATATCGAAAGATAAGAGTAAACTCGAAATTTCTGAATGTTCCTTTTAATTTAATAAATATTAAAATTCATGGCTAGTCAAAAAATTTTAGGATGTGGATGTGGATAGGAATTCGATGTTAAGACATCGCTGAAACTGGCATCGATGTATCGTCAATTTAGCGATTTTAAGAAATTGTAAACATCGAATTTTGAACCGATATTATCGATGTTTCAAAAATATCGATGCATCGTTTGCATCCCTACGTTTGTCGCCATAGCGTGTGGTCGTTTGAGGATTCGTAGTGGATATTTGGAATTGTTGCTGAAGAGTGATGGCAGTTAATTAATTATTTAGTGTTCGACGCATAATTAGTTTGATTTTAGAAAAGTTAAAGCTGCTGATTAAATCATGTAAATATAATACAGGCACTTCATTGTACACCTGAGTAGAGAGAGTGCGAGCTCAAATTTGTGGATTTATTTCGTGTGAGTTTTTTTTTCTGCGGCTGAAAATTTTTGATATAGAGTAGCGGTTGTTTCATATATAAAATGGCGGACGCCTCGGCGTCGCCGAGTGACGCCATTATGGCCGGCGTGTTTCGTGGACTAACGCCTGCTATGATGGGAAAATTTGCAATTAATTCTAAAAAGAAAAAAGAGAGTGGCAAACATAATGCAAATTCCTTGCTAGAAAATTTCTCTGATTTCTAGTGATGATATTAATTTTATGCAGGATGAGCCTGAAATTCCACTCAGTGGCATGCTTGTAAAACAAGGTACCTACAAGCTAGTTCAAACCAATACCAGTGAAAATGGTGACACTGTGTCAGGTACAGTTATGACTAGGGAACGGATTTTATGGAAATTGCCTTTTTTTCTGCTAAAGAGATAGAGTATATTCGATTAAGAATGTCCACGATTTAGCTTTCCCTGATTCCATATACACATTTGATGTTGCCTTTTTTAAGATATTAGCCTTTTTTGCCTTTTCTACCCTTAAAAAAGTGATTATAGCATTTACAATTCTTTTTTTTAAGATTAAAAAAATATACACATGCCCATGCGGCTTATAGAAGCGCAGGGACCTCTTGCCAAATTGGTGTTGGAAAAATTTAAAGCCGTTTTCTCAGCTTTACGTAGGCTTGGAGACAATAAGGGGTGTGGATAAAATTGTAAAGGGCGCCCTTATTCCTGATAATATGAACGTTTCAAACGTTCCATATTTAGATCGAAAATGAGTCCATATAGTTACACACAGAATGGTTCCTTACTTTTTCTGTGTCTCTTTATATATTTTTTCTATTGTAGTTATATCCCCAATGTGTAGATAAACTTTATAATATTTATTTATTTTGTTATTATTTTATTATATTTATATTTTCAATTAAATAGTCACACAATTGTACGCGTAAAATTTATAAACTACATGAGTTAAATTCTCTCAAAAAATGTATTTTTTTGAGAATGTATATGTATTATTTAGTACTTAAATGCAAACAATAAAGAAAAAAATAAAAATGAATAAAAATAAAATATTGGGCTCCACTTGTATCAACTTACGTCGAGCGCACATTTAGAACATTCAAGGCTTTTCTTCGCGAAAATCGAATGCTGCCAGAAAACTTCAAAATGCATCTTGTGGTTCAATGTTACTACAACTATACAGATTAAAGTTTTATGAGTTAGAAACTCGAAAGGATTAAATAGTCAAAGCAGTGGCGGATACACGGGAGGGTTTTGGGGGTTAAACCCCTTCCCCCCTCAAGTCAACGAATAATATTTCACTAATATGGGTCTAGAAAAAACACGAATTTTTAAAATCATATATTCAATTTTTCGCTTTATTTAAAAAACATTTTGATCATTTTAAACACATTAAATTTTTCTTTTTACTTATAAATCAATGAAACTATGATTTTCAAATTTTTCGCGGTTTTTTGAAAAATTCTTCTAGAACTTCGTCAACTGAAAAATTGAGCCTTTCTTGACATGTTGTATTTCTCAAGTAGGTTTTAATTCTTTGCAGGCATGAAAAGCTTCGTTCAGGTGTGGCTATTGAAACGGGCAAAAGTGCGTCGTCGGCTAAGCTCATTGCTTGTGCAAGATCTTCATCAGGTACTTGTAATTGCCGGCTAGCGAAGCAACAACAATTTATAAAAAAGCAAATGCTTGGCTGTTGCCGCTGTGCTAACAGTTTTTCAAACCCTGATAATTTCTATAGATATTCGCACGATACAAATAATTTTTACGGTATTTTCCCCGTGACAAATAAAAAGTTCTTGACAATTGGAAGAAATACAGCTTCGAAAGTCTTTTTTAAACGATTTTTCATTTTGCTACGTTAGAGCCGTTGCCGAGAAACTTATGGATACATATACATATACACAAAATTTGCTCGTTTAAGGTAATTAGAATAAGGGGCAAAATTTCCCGCAAACGCNAGAAAAAACACGAATTTTTAAAATCATATATTCAATTTTTCGCTTTATTTAAAAAACATTTTGATCATTTTAAACACATTAAATTTTTCTTTTTACTTATAAATCAATGAAACTATGATTTTCAAATTTTTCGCGGTTTTTTGAAAAATTCTTCTAGAACTTCGTCAACTGAAAAATTGAGCCTTTCTTGACATGTTGTATTTCTCAAGTAGGTTTTAATTCTTTGCAGGCATGAAAAGCTTCGTTCAGGTGTGGCTATTGAAACGGGCAAAAGTGCGTCGTCGGCTAAGCTCATTGCTTGTGCAAGATCTTCATCAGGTACTTGTAATTGCCGGCTAGCAAAGCAACAACAATTTATAAAAAAGCAAATGCTTGGCTGTTGCCGCTGTGCTAACAGTTTTTCAAACCCTGATAATTTCTATAGATATTCGCACGATACAAATAATTTTTACGGTATTTTCCCCGTGACAAATAAAAAGTTCTTGACAATTGGAAGAAATACAGCTTCGAAAGTCTTTTTTAAACGATTTTTCATTTTGCTACGTTAGAGCCGTTGCCGAGAAACTTATGGATACATATACATATACACAAAATTTGCTCGTTTAAGGTAATTAGAATAAGGGGCAAAATTTCCCGCAAACGCAAATTCCTAGTGCCTTTTCCTGCCTTTTTCGCTATTTTATTTTGCCTTTTTTATAGGTTTTTAGGTCCTAAAAATCCCTTCCCTGGTTATGACCAAAATTGTGTTTTGTAATAATGACTCTGCAGGTATGGGGGCATGTGTCAACGATGAGGGGGTGCATATGGAAATAAGAGACCAGGACAAAATTAATGGAGATGATGTGGATAACACAATCTCGGGCAATTGCAAGAACAGCAGTGAAAATGCTAGATGTTTATGACAAATGTTTCCATCGGGAAATGCTGATACTAGCTTTAGGCAAGTTGTGGAGGATGGTTGACGTACTGAGCAAACGGTATCAAATGAGCATGGAAATAAAGGAGCTGTTTCCAAAAATTAAAATATAGAGTTTATATCAAAAACTGGTGCTAGTGCTGGTAATGAGATTTGGCTATAAGGGGGAAGCTATTGTACTCATGTGCACTTCCAAAAGCGTGAATTTTGAGAATAAAAAGATGAAGAATGGACTTTTCTTATTTGATAATATACGTAAATTAAATGTAGAAGGGATGGATAAGATTCTAGCTGTTGGAAGGTCCTAGTATAAGGTATTTTTCGACTCCATTGACAATGCAAATAAGAGTGTTAGTAACATTAAATTAAAAGAAATGGGAATTAGGGTGTTTATACCCAGAAGTTTTACGGAGACTTATGGAGTAATACGACAGGTGCAAATAGATTTTCTAGAGGATGAAATCTTTAACAACATCTAATCCAATATAAAAGTCAAGTCCGTTTTTCGCATCACTAGACGAGACCCGGACAATAAAGATAGATTTCTACCAACGTTTTCAATTAAGATTGGGTTTGAGGGAAATGCGATCCCAGAAACTATTAAGATTTTTTTCGTTAACTTTAAGGTGTGCCTCTTTTTCCCTACTGCTTCAACTGCGGGAGGTTAGGTCACACCAAATTATCGTGTAGGGCAAAAAGTTATTGAGATTATGACGATAAAGAAGATGTCTAAGCGCGAGGTTTTTGACACTTATAGGGATACACTCTCTAACCACAGATTTTCTGTATTTGTCAATGTTATTGTGGCTTGTTAACATTTTATTTTTAATATTTTTATTGAGCTTTGTACCACGATTGTTTATTAGGAAAAATTGAAAAAGCAACAAAGTCTAAGCGGTAGAAGTTATAGCACTATTTCGGAGATCACCACATCTCCTCATCAGACTTCTTTTTTCTAGACTTCAGCAGGGATCGAACCTGCGAATTCGATGTTCAAAGTCAGAAGCGTTAACCACTGAGCTATGTACATCCCCTATTTTAGAAAATTATGATACAAATTTTCCTATAACAGGTGGGAATGATGAAAATATACAAAATAATGAGTTAATTGTTAATAGAACCAAGAAGAGGTAAAATCAGGTAGTTAAAATTAATGTCAGGCAGGAAAGGGTATTACCTAGCAAAAATAAAAGTACTTAGATAAAGGGAAGTAGTAAACCAGTGTTTGAAAATCCTAAATGGGAGAGTACGTCTGAAATAGAAAAGCTTTTAAATATGTTGGTTGAAAAGTTCAATATTCATTCTGATGAACATATTTTAAAGGTCTTGAGTCTTTTGGTTGAAGAAAATGTTAATGATAGACTTAAAGTAATTTCAAACAATGATGGCAGCAAAGATAGTACAACTAAATTGTCAGAGCCTGAAATCGAATCGTAGCTATATTGACTATTTTCTTGAGCATAAAGGTATCCACACACCTACGCGATTCTGTCGGTGCGAATCTGTTCCGAGAAAAATTACAACAATGCCGACCATAGTTTTAAATGAGGAACCACACGCTTGTACGATTTTGCTGCAGCGACTTATTCGAACATTCACAGTTCTTCTTTTGGTCGTGCCGAAATCGCAGACTGTCGCGTTTTGAGAACGAAAAAGCTCAATAGAAGAATTTTACAATATTAAAACAAAATTGAGCGTAAGAAAACAAAACATATTTGATGTAGAAAAGTCAAAAATTTTATTTTTGTTGAAAAATACTTTTTGTTTGTTTATAAATTGACAGCTTGTGCTGCAATAAAATCGCAGAGATGTGTGCGTACTTGCGTTTTCGAAGCAGTAACGTATGCAGCATCAAAAATGGTGCGGATTCGCTGCCACAGAATCGCATTGGTGTGTGGATGCGTTAACAGTATTGATATTGTTGTTCTCTTTGTTTTTTATTTGGTGGACATTAAGGAAGATCACAAATTAATAGACTTTAATTTAGTTATTAAAAATCGTTTTGATGGTTATGGAGGAGTTGCTATAGGGGGTAGAAAAAATATAAAACTACAGCGCGTAAGATTTTATACTTCACATGATATTTTATCATGTAGTGACAAAAACAACGAATCTTGATCTGTTGATTTGTTCAGCATATTTCCCGCCTAGAACGAATAGGTTTCTCTTTGATTATGATTTGATGAGTAAACTGTTGTTTTTGGATGGTAAGGAAGATGTTCTGTTGCTTGGTGACTTCAAAGCCAAAATGCGGGACTGGGGCTGTAATAAAGATGATCAGATGAGTGGGCTGAGGGCCCAACATGGCGACCGTGGCTGCATGTGCGAGCATACGCGTGTGGGAAAAATCGCTTTGATGACAGCCTGGACGGTAGGCGAGTCCGAAAAGCCACTTTTTGTGCGACACATTACGGTGGATGGGCAAAATTATATATCAGTCTCCCGTAACGGGCAGCAGTATTGCATAAGCCGTGTAAAGGCCCATCCACATACAACTTTGGCGTTGCGTTGGCGCTGGCGTCGCTTTGACAGCAGCGCGCGTAACGCCCGTGCTTGCTACAATGAACGCTTAGCACAGAATACTTTGGTCACTAAATTAACATACTAGCGGCTGATAAATCAAAATTTTTACATCAATAATTGCATTAAAAACTATATTTCTTGCCCGCATTTGATTAAAAATTAAAATTAAATCACATAATTTTGATTATTTAGAACAGCTGACGAACGACGCGCGCGAAAAGTTGAGAGTTGGCCATCTTTCTGCGTTGTGTTGGCGTTGGCGTTGCCCAACTTTGGTTATATGGAGACTTTCATATAAATACATGTATTCATAGTCAGCTGTCGAAGCGACGCCAACGCCAACGCAACGCCAAAGTTGTATGTAAACGGGCCTTAACGCCACACAAAACGGCGCGCTGCATCTACGTAAGCTGTTTTTCCCCACATAATGGGAAGCCCTGTAACCACCAACAGCAGCAGTATTGCATAAGTCACATAACGCCACACAAAACGGTATGTTGTACAGTTCGTGACTGTACAAAAAGTCAGACCTGCTACCACGAACAACGGCGCCCGACGAAACCATGCAGCTGGCAACTGTACAAAACAACTATCGGCAAAATTGAACCGCTAGTTGCACCCACGCCAGCAAAATAGCGGCATACAACCGAACAACACGCAAAAGCATATACAAAGTGACAGCAGCGAGGGAGGCCGCAGCATAGCAGTACAATAACCAACGGGGATAACGGCGGAAGAGCAGACAGATGGGTACAGTACCAGTCAAGGAGTAAGGCTGAGTAATATAAGTTTATCTACCTACATTTTTTTTTATATAAATACTTACATTTCTTTATATACACACCCAGCCAGCAGAGAAACATACTTTTTGCCGACAGTGCAGTTTTCGTACATTTCTCGTATCCGGAAACGTTCAGAAAACGATTTCCATATTGGTTCATTTTTCGTATCCGAAAAATGTCATCATCTTATTTCAAAACAATCCGGCAGGTTCTGCAATTCACTTCCGAGTGAATTTGAGGTAAGTGCGCTTTGAATTCAAGTTGGTAGGGGTTGAAATTCACTCGGAAGTGAATTGCAGAACCTGCCCGAATAGGGGTATTCTCTGCAAACCGTGCAATCCGTGCACCGTGCAAGGGCTTTGCAAGACTCAGAAAATACCCCTAATAATTATAAAATATTCGTTCAACCTGAGCATTTGGAAAAATGTATACGTATTCGCCAGTAGCTGAGTGTGCAGAGAAGTGTGCTACTATTTGTTAGCTTTCAGGAGGTCCCAAGTTCGAATTCCGTCAGAAGCAACACATTAAAATTAGTTATTCAAATTGAAATAATTGCTGAATCTTAAATCTGTTTTTTGTTTGGTTTCCTGTAACTATGAAAAAGTTTCTGCGAAGTTCACAATGAAATCATTTTCAACGAAAATTTTACTCAGACAAATTTCAGGAAAGCAGCCGAAAGCGCATCCGTTTTACAACCATTTTCGATAGTTTTCTGCACATACGTTTCGGATGAACACTTTAGTGGGAGAACTGATCTGAAAAATGTCCGAAAACGGAATCGGAAAACGGATGAAACATCAGGTTTTATACGAAATTGTTTCCATTTTCGGATACGTTTCCGGATATTTTGCTGGCTGGGTATTTCTATATAAATACATTCTAATATTAGTATGCACACTAGTGCACTTTTGAAGTGACATTTTTTATATTAAAAGAAAAACATTAAAGTGAATAAAAAAAAACAAGTAAATCTAAATTTACAACCTATAAACGGAACAGCGAATTTTTCTAACTATTTTCGATCTAAATTTTTTTTTTAAATTTTGCTATAATAGTACAGATGGTACAAACGAGCTTTTGAACTTAAGCCTTTTTCACATTAGATATATAAGCGATTCAAACTTTCTATACTAGATATTTAAGTGATTAAACTTTTCTTTACTAGATATATAAGCGATTTAACTTTTTTAAAATATATAAGTGATTCAATAACTTTTTTTAAGTTTCTTGCCGCCTAATACTTGTAACTCTCTACAAAACCAATTAAGCACAAACTGCTTATTCCAACTCTCCCTCAGAACATAGCTCAAGTGTAATATTTGTTCGTGTACTAAATAAGTAGCACATTTCTCATTTCGCCAGGTCGGTGAACTCAACACGCCTGCGCAAAGTCCTAGGCCCAAGGTTGGTATGTATTAATGTACATTCTTGTCTATATATACATGTAAGCATTTAGATTCTAAAGTTTAGGGTCATTCGTTGTTATGCTCCCAGTTCGATTTCCCCAAATTCTACCTGCACCGCTCGATCACTTGCTCATAATTTCTTGGTGGTCAGGCATACGAACATACATACTCCTTTTGCTTTCACTTCTCTTTCTATATTAATTTTCGTAGACAAAGCGTACCGCATTAGACTCCCACCCATCGCGCTGCGCTCCACCATGATTCAATAAAACAAGCAGTGTTGCCAGAACTTTTTGGGCGAACCGGCTAAATTGGCAAATAAAACCGGCTAAAATGTTTCAACTAAATTTCACATGTTTTATTTAAATAAATCACGAATAAAGACTATTTCTTGGAGAGAAGTTACAAATTCGAGCCGAAAAAAATTTTGCCAGCAAGAATTTGCAATTAGGAAAAACATATGATTGTGGCGCATTTCGTTGAATTTAAAAATTTACAAACTGGAGCGATTTAAAATGAAAAATGTAAGTTAATACTTGTTTACTTAATTAATTTAGTTAATTCCAATGATTTGAAAGGTACTCGGAAAAAAAAGCTGTATTCTTAATCGGAATGCAATCTCAACCAGAGTCGATATAGTAAACCCGACAAAGAAATTCAAACGTATGTTGAAGAAAGTCGGACTGACAAGATATAAAATTCTATACAAATTTCTTTTGTTTGAAATGCAACCGTGGACACTCGCTGGCAGAAAAACTTGCAAATTTGCGTTCGTACAGAAAATTGCAAGTTTCTCTACATGAGAGAAATTTTGGGAGCATTTTTTCTTACTATCTGATATTTTGAGTGATAATTCTCGCTGGATTTTCGACGAACAAACCTATTGTCTTCCCTACAAGGCCTTTTCAGACTGACCGATTCTCAATACACTCAAATAGAAACCAATACACATAAAAAACGCTGTAAAAATTTCCCTTCAATTTTAAGGCAGTAAACCAACGATCTTAAGTTAACATCAACCGAGGCCATATGTTGACAAGTGATACAAAATCACAGTTACACAAAAGAACTGGTCAGATTTTTTAGAAATCCCTTCAATTCTGATGTAAAGTATGATGCCAAAAGACTGCATTTAGATGACCGGTCATATGACCGGCAGGTGTCTCGTAGGATTCCCAGAGAGTTTTGCCTTATCTGGGAAGACAATATCTACATGTAATATTTATTCTGTTTGTTGGCTCTATATCCAATCTAGAGAGTCTTAACAGTGAAACAATTTCTTATTTTCTAAGTTTGCGAATAAATCTTCAGACTTAAAATTATGACATTTATAACAAACAATTTATGGAGTNCAATATCTACATGTAATATTTATTCTGTTTGTTGGCTCTATATCCAATCTAGAGAGTCTTAACAGTGAAACAATTTCTTATTTTCTAAGTTTGCGAATAAATCTTCAGACTTAAAATTATGACATTTATAACAAACAATTTATGGAGTAAACTCCTTCTTCGTTTAAAATAAAAATAAGCAAAATCGGCCCAATTTCATAAAATCCTGCCTGACATGAAAATTTTCTCCACGATAAGGTTAGTAGCCATTTCTAACAGATTTTGGGTCGCTTAGTCAAAACTGGAAACATATATACATATTTGAAATTTAAGAAAACAAGGCAAATAGCAAAATCGGCTAAAAACGGCTAATTTTTTTCTGCAAAACGGCTAACAAATCGGCTGCCGGCTAAATCGAAATTTCTCCTGCTGTTTGCTATCGCAACCGGCTAAATCTAGCCGGAAAACGGCTAAAATGGCAACACTGAACACAAGGTTGGATAACCTGGCAGTTGTCTCGCTCCCGCATTTTGCCTTAGCCTGCTTTCTTTTTTGATTTATAGAAACTACTACCAAAGAACGTAAATCTATATAATTGTAGCGAGTGTGAACATCAGGAGCGTGCCTTCTCTTTTCATCCAATCACAAAACGTATTTGGGTAAAATTGAAAGCACGCACCTGATGTTCCCACTCGTTACAATTATAACGTGTTGTCTCTTCTTATAGATTTACGTTCGTTGCTACTACTAAAAGACAAGGAGAAATATTGTCTTCGTATAAAAAGTTCAACAGGCAACACTGCCGTTAGTTTCATCGATCGTTTCGAGGAAATTGATTTTCTTATTGAGCAAAGCATGCAAAAAAAATCAAAAATAATGGAACTATTTTGAATATAAGAAATAATTTACATATTTCTTTGCAGAGCATCGGAGTTTTTCAAAAACCTGCGTTTTACAGCAAGTGCAGCCGTTACCAATAAGTTTTGCGTGCTAGGATCTCTGTGTGTCCGTCCACAATTGGCTGGTGCAGTCCACTGGGAATTACAGCTGCACCGGTTTATTTGGTGAAGTGCAGCCATTACATACTTACAAGTAAGTATACCACCTCATAAAAGTGAAAGTGTAAATATCAATAAAGCTTTTATCTTGTGCAGGTCAGGATCACTTTGTGTGTCCGTCCACCAAATGTAATTCAATTTAAGATATTGAACATGTAATTTTTAAATGCAACAAATATAATAATTTTTTAAAAAGATTAATTTATGTACATTGTATCAATTGCATATTTACTAGTTGTATATTTCTGCATATCGCACACCGTCTTTAAAAGAGTCACAACTCAAAATAATAAGTTTGTCAGAAAATGCGAAAAACTATTTCTTATTTATATTTCCACATGATAATCATATGGGCTAGGGCGACTTTACCTTAAGNTCGTTTAGTCAATAACACTTTGTGAGCACTTTCGTTATGTTTAAAATTTTACATTTTTGAATGTAAACAAAATTTCAATCAGCTGTTCGTCTAACTTGCAAGTTTCTGCAAATTTTCTGTTCGCGTACTATTTTGGATATTTCTCTCTTGTGAGAGCACAGATGACATTTCGCCGGAATTTGGCAGTTGGTTGGTTTCTGTTGGAGATTTTAAACGAACGCACCTATTATTGAATCATGCGCTCCACAACTCTCGCACAAAAAGCAAACGGAGAAAATAAACATACGCACATATGTATCGCGCTTACACATAATCTCTCCTCTCTATTCGGAATTGACAGTATGAATCAGGGATGTTGCGAATAGTTGCATTCGCATTCGTTAATGATTCATATCATTTTACACATTCGCATTCGCACATTCGCATTCCGAAAATTCGAATTCGCTGATGTGAAAAATATGGCATTCGAAACATCCCTATCATGAATATACGTACATATTTACAAACATATGCACGAGCACATGCGCATACATATGTATCCAAGTCGCTAACAGATCATCCCAATAAAATTTGGTTTTATTATATTTTCGTGGCTGCAGCTTAGCGCGCCTATCCCTAGCCCTTAACAAGCATACAGACGTACATATGTACATATTAGGGCTATTCGCGATTCGGTGCATAAGAGCTGACAAATTTATGCAATTGCAGAAATATGCCATGGATTGTGAGCGACCTTTATTAAACTGTCATGGTAAAACTTTTTTAATCAGCTGATAGAAATGTCAACCAGAGTTGCAATGCATAGCATTTTTATGCTATGGATTTTCGGTATTGCAAATTTGTCAAGCCATGACAAATGCAAATGCGTGTATTTTGTTTGTGTATTGCAAATAATTTGCAATACAAATTTGCAATGCAATGATGCTAGGCCATTTGCACCGGATCGCGAATAGCCCTATTGTGCATGGTGACATCACAAAACCCAGCAGAAAATGTATGGTACCCAACATTTATAAATTCATATGTATATACAAACCTCCTCATACATGTATGTATACAAATACATATTTTCATTATTTGCGGCAGATATAAATAATTTTTCTGTGCCCCCAAAGCTTTATACAACTAAGTACTCATAATTAATCTTTTCGAGAAAGTTCAAAAATGCCACTTGAGAAAGATGTTGATTATTCACCCAAGATTCCCATAAAAGCATTTTCTCCTACACTCACGAAAAGTACAAAAGTCTCACTTTCATCTCACAAACACAATTCCCAAAACCCGTGCATTTTAAAATTTGAAAACGAAAAGGACAACTTAGCCAATTATTGCACACAATTCTCTTCTTCTCCCATTGAGGAGAACTCTGAACGCCAACTCGAAATAAAGCGCAAGAATCTCGATAAGTGTTGGGAATGGCTTGAAACCGCTTTCGACCCGCTTAGCACTCTATACAAAGACCTTCCCGCGGACTTGTTTGCGCTGGCGGAAGGCCAGTATCGAGGCTGTCTCGATACTTATGAGGTTACCAAGACACAAATACTCGACAGGCTCAAACTCATGAAAGGGTTCAAACAGCCTCGCTCAGCTTCCCCAGAAAATTTTACTAACTACCCCAACATTTCTCTCGAGCTCCCGCCCTGCGATACCGAAAAGTTGTATGGTGGTTACGTAGAATGGCCCTCTTTCCGAGATATATTCACAGCCGTTTACATAAACAACCCTCAATTAGCCCCAGTCCAAAAATTATACTATCTCCGCACTAAAACCAAAGGGCAAGCCGGCGAAATTGTCAAAAAATACCCCCTCACCGACAAGAATTTCGAACTGGCATGGGACGCCTTGAGGTCATGATATGAAAATAAACGCATTTTGGTGGATAATGAAATTCACTCGCTAATGAATTTACCGCGTATCAACACCGAAAGTGCCGAAGAAATCGTAAACCTCCAGAGGAAAATAAACAAATCTCTCTACGTTCTAAACTCTCAAAGCGCCACAACAGTCAGTTGGGACCCAATTCTCATATACATTTGTACCTCAAAGCTCCCTGAAAAAACATTCTCCCTCTGGGAACAATCATTGCCATCCCGACGAGATCTACCCTCATGGTCTCAAATGGACGACTTTTTTACGTCCAGATTCGAAGTATTAGAAAGACTAAATATTTTTTTCCGGAAAAGTACACCCAAACTCCTTGCTCAAAAATGTTTGAACTTTGGAACTCAAATACTAACGACAAACTCCAAGGGATTATTTTCTTGCCCTCTATGTAAGAGCCCCCACCCAATAAAAAAAATGCCAAAAGTTTAAAAACCTATTTCCTCAAGACCGCATAAAACTCATACGAGAAAATAATGTGTCTCAAAACTGTCTTGCTTACTCTCATAGCATGGTTGAGTGCAAATCACGATATACGTGCAAATATTGCCGCAAACGGCATAACTCGCCACTACATGTCCATTCACTCAAAGGCCATTCCCAAAAGGCCAGGAAAAAGGAAAATGCCATAAAATCGATTACTCCGAATCGATATATGTTTGTATCCGGTGGCCAACCCCAAAGGGCCACCGCCTCAATTGGTAAAACTCAAGTGATCTCCCACTCCAGCAATATCCAATCCCAAAAAGTTACCACTCGGAATTCCATTCCGTATCCGTTCACCTCCGATCAAAAGATACAAGCAACTAACCGGCACAAAATGACTTTCGTTCAAAATGCGAAAATCCATATGACCACTCTCGCACCATATGCGCAAACCGTCCCTACAGATCGGGATCCACTCGTATGCTCCAAGGATGTTACTACTAACTCACATGTGATTAAGTAAGTCTATCAGGAATTAGTGGCGAACCCCAAAAATCAACCACTCAAAGGTGTAAGGCGAAAGTCATCACAATCGATCGACAAACCTAATGGCACATGGAAAACCATGAGTAACCCCTCTGCACAAAATATCAAAAATCTTTGGTCATGTGCGAAGAATCGCAAAGTCCTAACCTTAACCCCATGCTCAACTCTACTTACAGAACACCCGACTCTCCCTATTGAACATTATCTTATAACTCAAAAGGATTATCAAAAAATACAGAACCTTCTTCTGTATTCTTCTTTATGTCCTTTCATTTCAGGAAACGGGCATCATACTCCACACAATGGGAATAAAGCAGAGGCTATACAGGACACGCGACAAATCCAGCATGTCGCACAAACCCTGGGTAAAAGCATCCTTTTTCACTCTGAACTGTAGAAGAGCGAGCATCCGAAGACTACAAACTGCAGAATGTACTGTGCAGTACATTCCTGCAGGGGCCCCCAAGATGTTGAAGATTATGCTTCAATATGGGTTAAGGCGCACCCTAATGCTCTTCTTAGGAGTTGACGTTGCTACTAGTAAGCAGGGCTATGTGCGTGCGCACAATAAACACTCCAAGTTATACAGTCCACTCAAGCGCACGCGTTTCTCGTTATTTGAATAATCTATTCCATTTGATTTGAAGTCCGGATTTTATTAAATTAAAATAAATGTAATATTTTTCTCCCTTAAACCCGAAAACGTTCGCGTTTTAAATCGAAGGTACCATCTCGCCGAAACAACTGCTTTATCGATCACATGTTATATGCATGATGTCGAAAACGTCTATAATGATGTTTAACCGGCAAGTAGTGATAACCAGACATTGAACAACCGGCCCTAAGTATGCATAACTGGGCTATAAGGGCCGGTTACTCAAAGCCTGGTTGACTCATCATCGGTTAACATCGTTATCGACGTTTTCGACTGCATGCATATTGTTACGATTATCCTTGAAGCTTCTTCCGGATTTCCCAAATTCTTCGGTTCGTATCGCTGGATTTTTAAATAAATGCTATTCGCCACACTGCCCTCCTACCTAAGTCTGATCGTCCCAATCAGACACACTTGCCGCTCCAACCGCTGCAAGGCTTTCCAAGTGGACCACTTTCATCTTGGTCCTCGGTCTCCCTATTGTCTGGATTCGATGCAGTGCGTCTTTCAACCGTTTGTCAATCTTAAATGGATCTTTCCAGTCAAGTCTTTGCTTGGAGGTAAAGCTTTTCTTCTGCTGTGACATGTACAACCACAATGCGTTACTGGACATTGCTTCGGGCTTATCTCCGGGAGTGCACCATCTCACATGGTCGTGCTTCTGCCGGCCACTGGTGGTGACCAGACCATGTCTCTTCTCGTGGGCACCCTTTTCGCCAGGTCTATGCCGCATCATCTGTCCTTGATACCCAGAGTCCCGCCTTCGTGCTGCACTACCGTTAGCACATCTTGCTACATAAGGGTCCTTACGCTGAAGCTTCCGCCGTCGTTTCGTTTCTCGCTCTTCCGCCGATGCTAACTTCATTGACCGGACATGTATAATCTCACCCTTGGCTTCCGGCATAACTGCTGGCCTTTGCCGACCACCTTTTTCGGGACACTTCAACACTGCTTCCACAGCCGCTTCCATTTCCGGCCACCAGCGTATCACCATTGCAACCTGGTTCAGTGGCTTTCCTCCTGCCGGAAACACTGCCTGGCTCGCCATGACCACTTCCTTGTTGCGACCTCTTCTTCACTGAGCTGGCGGAACCGTCACGCTTTTCCTGTATCGGTGAACCACTTCCTTCTCCTGACGAAACCATTTCGTCTCCATCACTGTCAACCTCTGCCCAACTAACCACTTCCGTTTCTGGTGGAATCTTCGGCGCTGTCTCTAAGACCAACCGTCTGCTGAAGCACTGGTTGTCGTAACCAACCCTAAGTGGCACTTTCCTGTCGGCATAGGTTAGGATCATTCCCTGGAGGTCAATCTTCATGCCTCGCCCAAGTAGGAAATCCACGCCGATGATGACTTCATCCACAATGTCTGCCACAATAAACTTCGTGTACGAGGCCAACCCGATTATTACCTCGCATAGTACTTCTCCTAACACTTGGGTTCGCTCACCAGTTGCAGTCTGCAGCTTTGCTCCAGGTAGTGGCTTCACATAAAAAGTAGTCACATCAGGTCGAATAATGGAATGTGGCGCTCCAGTATCCACTGTCAGCACTCGCTCCTGCCCATTCACACATCCACCAACAGTGAGGTTGCTCGCATTCCGGCCAATTTGTGAAACCGAGACAATGGGGCATTCAATTGCGGGAGCCAGCGCGCGCCCCTTGCTGCTGGCTCTCTTTAGTTTAACGACTGATTGGAGTTGGATTCGTCTCCTTTAGTCCTGCGTTTGCGTCCTGCTCAATTGTTGAGCGCACTGGAACTTGCGCTGCAATCGCGGGCGAAGTGGTCTGGCTTTCCACATTTAAAACATTTGCCAGATCCATTCCTTTGTATCGTCCGGTGTCTCCACTTCCACGCGATGTGCTTTGTACGCGTCTGAGTATACGAGACAGTTTCAGCAAATGTTGGCTTGGGATTCGCGTACGTCTCTCGCTTGGTACACGTCCCGCATTCCGTTGATGAACCTCTGGATTTTTACTCTTTCGAGGTGCTCACCAGATGCATCTCCAATTGCCAAATGAGCCAACCTTTCAATCACGGAGGCGAATTCCTGTAGACTCTCGTTGGATTTCTGGCAGCGATTCTCCAGATCTGTCTCCTGTGCTCGCTACCATAACGTCTTTCCACTGCACCCATTAACGCATCGTAACTGTTCCTCTCACAATCAGGAATATTATGCAAGATTTCCGCTGCAGGTCCTTTTAATGCAACAAACAGTGCAGCAGATTTATCCTCCATGCTCCAGTGATTTGCTGTAGCTGTCTTCTCAAACTGGAGCTTAAAGACCTGGAAAGAAATAGTGCCATCAAAGGATGGAGTCTTTACCTTGGGAGCGTTCGACGAATTAGCTAGACGATTCAACTGCAAACCCCGGAGACGATCTTCAATCTCATCCACCTTAGCTTCGACTTTGCCCTGTTTTTCCTTAATAAGCGTTTCGATTTTATCTTGTCGTTCCTCGATTTTATCCTGTCTCTCTCTGAGTTCCGAGTTATTTTTGAATAAATTTTCTTGTAGATGAGTGTAATCTTTTCATCTAGCTGCGATGATATGCGTGTTTCCTGCACTTGCAGCTGGGATGAAATCTATGATGACATCTTTGACATGGCAGCCAATAACGTGTTCATGTTTATAGCTGTTGATGAACTTGGAGACTTTTGCTGTTCTTCAACCTTCCCGGATGTCTGCTGCACATCCTTCGACGAACAAGCGGCCTCATCCTTCTGTTCATCCTTTGCGGATGCATCGTCGAGTTTACCCTGGAAGTCGTATTTGTCCACGTCGATGCCTTCTGCTTCCATAGCCTCTCGCAGCCGTGATAGTAACTCCACTTTTCTTCCGGAGGTTGCTAAATTTCGCTTCTCCAACTCCTGTGTGAGTTTCTCAATCTTTAAGTCCTGAATTTTTGCCATTTTCAAAAGTTTATCCTTCGGGATTTATTTAACAATCCCACTTCTGACACCAATTGCTACGATTATCCTCGAAACCTTGAGGGATTTCCCAAATATTTTAAAGCTCGTATCGCTGGATTGTTAAATAAATGCTAACGATGACCAAATTGTAGTACAATTAACTTTATTGTACAAGAAACAATTTACACTACTCGCTAGTACAGTAAAAACACTTTACAATACTTGTTAAAGCAATAACCACGCTTTACTAAACTTGTTAACACAATTAACCTTATAGCTTGCTTATTCGCAACTCACTTCTCTACTCACTTTACTTGTAGCTTGCTGACTTGTTACTCGTAACTAACTCCAACTCCGCTGTGTCGTTGCTCGCACTCATGGCAACTCTCGAACGTTCTGAAGTTTATCGCTCATGCTCTTTCTCTCGCTGTTCGCAGTGTTCATCCAACTGACGTTTCTCTTTGTGGAACATTCTACGTCATTCCTCGAACATTCTGCCAATTTCTCGTTGTTCGCTTTGTGTTGCCGCAGTATTCGCCACAATATAACACGGTGTCGGTAATGTCGATAACGATGTTTAACCGATGATTAGTGTCAACCAGGCTTTGAGCAACCGGTCCTAAACGTATTTTAAGGCATGATACACATGCAAGAATGATAGAATACAAGACTGCGCCGTCCTGGCGGCGATGCCATTTATGTACCACAAGTAAGCAAAGCCGAATTGGATGTTAAAAGAAAATACCAGAAGAGCAAATTTTCTTAATATTCAATTTTTCGACAGTAAACGTGTTTTAATTGTGCTAAATTGTAAATATAAGTATAATTTTCAATAAAAATTAATTAGGAAAATGTTAAAAAATGTAGTTTTTGTGCAAATATTAGTAAATTTCAGTTTATATGAAGTTTCTGAGGCGTCGAATAATTGTAGTCCAGAATTGTCAAAATCGACAAAACAAAAGTAACGGTATGTCTGACGGCGCCACCTTAGTTCGCTGCATCGTGATGTACATGTACAGCAACGCTGCATGGAGCGCTGCACGTTTGCTGCAGATATGCTGCGTTGTTAAGCTGCCGCCAGATAAAACTTTGTGGCATTGCGTGACATTTAAAACTTTGCCAGCAAAGCTTCAGACGCAAAGGTACGCCATAATGAACGCCAAGAAAACAATTTTGTACTGCTTTTTTATACATCAAAACTGCTGTGGATTTTATATATTAGCTTTAAAAATATCTGCAATGTAATTTTTATGTTTCTCCATGAAAACTCGTATTTAAACGAAACAAAATAAATATTAAACCGGTTGTCAACGCGCGCAAAAAGTAGAGAGTTACAGCTGCAACAATCTATGTGGCATGCTTTGTGCATTTTCGTACAATTCATCTTATCTGTTAAAGCACATGTGCAGCAAATTATAATTGACAGTTTCGTGCTGCAACTTTTTAAGTCACAAAAATTAGCGTGAACTAATGCAAAAAACTGAAAAAAAATATTTGTTGTTATTTCCGATCGGTTTGGAAAATTAATTAGGGTACTCACAGTTTACTTCTAAAGTTAAAAGGTGGCAACTTTAACAAGATAACACACTCGAACTGTGAGCAACCCTTATGTTTAAATAAAGTATTAAGTTGATCAACAATACCACGCATTGCTAGACCGTTTGCCTTTCACGCGTTTGTGTTTAGAGAGCATCAACAAACCACATACATATTTCTCTCTATTCTCTCTTCTCTTTTTTATACTCAGCTAGCACAGCGCAAAAATAAAAAAAAAAAAAACCTTTGCCAGCTCCAGGCAGGCGAAAAGAGAAACTTATGTACAAGCAGCGCTGCGCCCAAAGCGAAATTCATGTATGTATGTACAAGCAGCGATAGATGCCAGTTTAACACAGAACATAAACATGAGACAAAGTCTAGTAATTTTGCCCAAAAGTGTTATCTCTAATTAGTATGGGAACCAACAACAAACAAAGTTACCACATGGTAAAATGTTTTAAAGTTACCAGGTGGCAAAATTAACACAGTAGATAATATAGAACTGTGAGTACCCTAATTGTTACTCTCGAGTTTACAATTAGAATACATGAAACTATTGAAATTACATGGCAAATGTAACAACTTCTGTACCAGCGCTTTCAAAACTGTGGTTTTCGCAAAGGAAATACTGCGCAGCGAAATTTGAGCATATCATGCACAGTGTTGCCAGAAATATATATCCATTTAGGACGGCTAGTAATCAGGGTGGGCAAAAACTCGGAGTTCGAGCGAGCGAGNCCTCATTTGCCTCGCTCGTTTACTCGCCTCGCTCGTCTGCTGCTGCAAATGAGTGCCTCGCTCGCAACGCCCCTCTCGCGAGGGCAGACCTAATGAGGCCCTCGTTTGCTTGCCGCTCTACTCTTGCGCCGCCCTCGTTTGCTTACTCGCTCGCTGGCTACTCGTCGCGTGCGCTCGTACCTAACGAGTGCTCATTTGCAAACAGCCTCGCGTGTTCCTCGTGAGTTGCGCTAACTCAGAGCAAACTAACGAGCGAGCGAGGGGCCAAAATGAGGCAAATCCGAACCCTGCTAGTAATAGCCCTGCCAGATAGAGGACGATACGTGCGTTCCGCTCAAGGATGAAACTAACTGTTGAGTAGACTGCGTGTTTTCGCATAGGGATCGCCAGATTGGCAACCCTTGCGTCGATGGAATCAACAAACGTTGGCCAACACTCAACTTTTGAAGGCCTCGCCAGATAGAAATTCTTTTCTGCGTCACAGGGATGCTTTTGACTGACATCGAAGTTAACTCTGTGATTTTGAATAGAAGACGCCGCATTGGCAACGCATGCGTTGCTGCAACTGATAAAAATCGCCCAACTCTCAACTTTTGACGCGCGTGAATGCGGCAAAACAACAATGTAGGGAGCGAATTGAAACCGGCTGACTTTTGGCCAATCAAAATAAGCCGTTTTGTTTGCGGCAACGTTTTCATTGTGCCCCCTCGCCATGTTATGTGCGTCTTGGCATCAAAATCATCCCTGTGACGCAGTAAAGAATTTCTATCTGGCGGAGCCTTGACGCAAGTACGTCCGTCACTGCTGAGAGTTGTATTACTTTGCGTTTATATAAGACAAGAAAATTGAGAATATGCATTATTTGCGTCCAGACAATAAACTGTCTTCGAAAATTTAAAGACAGTGACGAAGACAATGAGAGAAGTGGGAATATATAAGTAAAAAGGTCCGAATGCATTGATATTGTATCTGCAAAATGGACTTGTGTAAACCCCAAGTACGCGGTCATAAAGAACAGCTGATTTTTGGTTGCAAACGCAACAACTTCATTGTGCCGCCGTTCTACTTTTTTTACGTCACATCATGGTGTGACAATATAACTTAAGAACGGCTTCACCGAATTCAACCAAATTTATGCGGCGTATTCGGGCCATCATGCAGATATTTTATGTGGAGTTTTCCCAAATTTGGAAAAGGGGCGTGGCATATGTATGTATCTTATGTATACAAATAAGTACACGTTTTTGGTGTGAGCTTATAACTTGAGAACGGCTTCACCGAATTCAACCAAATTTATACGGCATATTTAGGCTATCATGCAGATGGTTTATGTGAAGTTTGCCCGAATTCGTAAAAATGGGTGTGGCACCTTCCATACTAACTAAAATTTTTTTGTTGTATATCTCTTGAAATATTTGTGGTAGAGTACTGGAAGTTGGTATAGAGGTATAACAAATAATTCCATACTCATGGATAAAAATGGGCAGTATTGGAAAAGAGGGCGTGGCACCTCACATCTTATATATAAAGAATAAGTGCAAGATTTCAACCAAATTTATACGGCATAGTCGGGCTATTATGCAGATGGTTTGTGTTAAGTTTCCCCGAATTCGGAAAAGGGGGCGTGGCACCACCCATACTAACAAAAATTTTCATCTGGTATATCTCTTGAAATATTTGTGGTAGATTACTGGAATTGGTAGCTATACGTGGCCTGTTCAAGAGTTGGCATTCCAAATTGTTTATTTATTCATACCCAAGATGGAAAAACAAAAAATGTTGTATATCCAAATCTGTTGGATTAAGTTTTAAAATAAAGAATCAAAAATTTTGAAATAAAACAAATGATAAATTTTCATATAGAAAAATTCCAGGACTTTTCATTCGTTTTTCAATATTTGGTGTAGAGAAGCACACCGGGGTACTGCTAGTATAAATATGTAAGTATACACGCAAACATTTTCTATAATTACTGGTATAGAAAAACAATGAACTCTGAAAAGAATTACTATTTTATTCAACAAAAAAACTTTTTGTGTAACACATAAAGCATATTAAGGGCCACCAACTTACCTATTTTAAAGTATAGTTAAATCGTTAACGGATAAGATAACGGCCCAGAAACGTAAGGAACATACATAGAAATATGTTTACTTGCCTTAAAGGAAAGGCGTTCGCTTTATGAGCGAAGAGTTAAATTCATGAAAATCATAAAAAAAATTTGAATGTCAATGATGAATAAATTTTGAAAAGGGCTAAAAAAAGGGCTAGGGGCAATTTCAAATTTTTGTGGCCAAAAAAAGAATTTGGTAGCCAAATTTAGCCACCAAAGGGCTAAAACGGCAACACTGACGATGACGCTACGCTAAAATTACTCTCACGAATTCTGCTGCAATCGGCGCAATCTTGTATTCTATCATTTTTGGTCCTGGATGATCTTTATTCGTACGTTCATGAAATAATGCTGCCAAGTTTTTTTCTCTTTGAACCAATACGTGCGTTCAAATGGCAAAAGCGCTAGGAAAGAGAATACGCTATTAATCAAACGATAGAGGTGATAGTACCAGAACTACCGATAGTTATTTCATGTGACCAGACTATCGATACTATCGATAGTATCGTCGATAGTTTGATAGCTCTACTGCAAAGCGCCAGACGAAAAAGGTATGCCACAATGAAAGCCAAGAAATCAATTTTGTACTGCTTTTTTACTCCTCAAAATTGCTGTACATTTTATTTATTTAGCTTTAAAGATATCAGCGATGTAGTTAAATTTTATCTTTCTGCAAAAATCGGCAAAACCAAAGTAGCGGTTTGCGGAATGCGCAACCTTCTGTTCGCTACATCGTGCTTTTTAGTAATAAATGCACACTTATCCCATTGTCTACGTCACTGCCCTGCCAAGAACTTTTTCAGAGTATTCTGAATTGTAGACAGATTTTAAAGAATTTGTAAAGATCTCATTCGATTTTTCGCCGAATTTTCTAAAATGAAATAAACTGTGGGGCTCTTTTCGAAATTTCGGAAAAAAGCGTTTATGCAATGAAAATAATGCTGTTGTGAAGAACTTCTTTGAAAATTTCTTTATTTTTCTTACAGAAATTTTTTTACGAGTTCATGTCATCCGCTTCATATAATTTTCTTTGAAGATTACAGAAATGAAATACTGCTAAGGATTTCGTTAAGATTTCGGGAACTTTGGTTTGCAGGGTGTCTTTGATTTTTCGAAGACAGTGAATTGGACAGTTGATTTTCCAATACGGCCACGCCTTGGTTAATTTGGGGAAAAGAGGCAATACGTCAGCGCAAAATATCTAAGAATTACGAAAAATTTGTTTGTATTTGGATATTTTAGTAAATAATCTGCCTTATCCGGAGTTTCCCCCGAAAAAAAATTCACGCGAAAATTTAGATTCCCCCACAGTAAATACATGGAAACCAAAAGCGAAAAGTGAACCGATTCAGGGAAGATGAAACTCATGATAAGGCTGCATATGAAATTCACGCCAAACGACACTATAGCTGATGCCAGATGAAGAAACTCTGTGGCTTTGCGTGACATTTATAACTCTGCCTGCAAAGTAGAGCTGTCAAACTATCGATAGTCAAGTCCATCGATGTTTTACGATAGTCTTAAGGGTGACTATCGATAGTATCGACCCATTTCATATGTTTTTCTAAATTCATTTATTTTTCGTTATATTGCTTTTATAAATTTGTTTATTTTAGCGGCTCACGGTTGCATTTTAGTACCGAGAAATATTGCTAGAAATTCATTCGCCGTCTAAAAAGTCTAAAAGCGGTTTCTGAAATTTTCCCTGCAATTCGCCTTTCGGAAATAAAAAAAATGTCTTTCGACATATAGACACTTACATGTAAGGTGCCACTGCTCATGCAACTGCTTTCTGAAAATTTTCAATTTGACAGTCTTTTGAAATATATTGCATTGCCACGTCTAACACGCTCTTAAGACGGCAATGTAATTTCTGGTATTTGCACGCTTAAAATAAAAAATTGCGCTTTTAGAAATAATGCCATGAGCCAACTAAACAGATACCCAGCACGGCAACCATGTATTTGTAATTGCATTTGAGATAATAGTTGATAACGTGATTTTTTAGTCGGTTGTTTCATTCACACACATGGTTTCATTCCGTTTCATTCACATGGCGGCGAAAAAATTACGTCACTGCAAAAAAAATACTTGGGGTGTTCACAGTTCGTTCAAATAGTGTCTCAAAAGGTAGACGTCTACATTTTAAAGAAAAACCAAACATTAGGAATTGGTAATTAAGTTAAATAATTACAATTTTTCAGAAACAAAATCGAAAGGCGACATATAAAAAATGCACGAAAAGAAGAAATGTCTGGCAACACCAGCAAAGTTTTGAGACGATTTTGCGACGACTNGGAAAAGAAATAACAAATATTAGGAATTGGTAATTAAGTTAAATAATTACAATTTTTCAGAAACAAAATCGAAAGGCGACATATAAAAAATGCACGAAAAGAAGAAATGTCTGGCAACACCAGCAAAGTTTTGAGACGATTTTGCGACGACTGCTAGAAAGGGGTGCTCACAGTTTGAATAAATAAATATGTCTCAATATGTAGACGTCTACATTTGCAGACACAATTTGGAACGAACTGTGAACACCCCAACTTTTTTCTCGCACTCCGTCCTGGATCACGGTGGAGAGAATACAGAGGTGGCGCCGATGACGATACCGCTACTCGGCTCTCAGTGATTTTGACAGAATCAGCTGTTTTGGTGACGCCATAGTAGACAAGACAGCAGTAGTGATGTGCTGAGTCAATACTTTTAAGTACCCAANCTACGCTAAAATTACTCTCACGAATTCTGCTGCAATCGGCGCAATCTTGTATTCTATCATTTTTGGTCCTGGATGATCTTTATTCGTACGTTCATGAAATAATGCTGCCAAGTTTTTTTCTCTTTGAACCAATACGTGCGTTCAAATGGCAAAAGCGCTAGGAAAGAGAATACGCTATTAATGAAACGATAGAGGTGATAGTACCAGAACTACCGATAGTTATTTCATGTGACCAGACTATCGATACTATCGATAGTATCGTCGATAGTTTGATAGCTCTACTGCAAAGCGCCAGACGAAAAAGGTATGCCACAATGAAAGCCAAGAAATCAATTTTGTACTGCTTTTTTACTCCTCAAAATTGCTGTACATTTTATTTATTTAGCTTTAAAAATATCAGCGATGTAGTTAAATTTTATCTTTCTGCATGAAAACTCGACAGCTCTACTGCAAAGCGCCAGATGAAAAAGGTATGCCACAATGAAAGCCAAGAAATCAATTTCGTACCGCTTTTTTACTCGTCAAAATTGCTGTACATTTTATTTATTTAGCTTTAAAAATATCAGCGATATAATTAAATTTTATCTTTCGCATGAAAACTCGAATTTGAACGAAACAAAATAAATATTAAACCGGCTGATTGTCAACGCGCGCAAAAAGATGGGAGTTGGCCATCTTGCTACAGCTTAAACGATCTATGTGACATGCTTTGTGCATTTTCATACATTTCACTTTATCTGTCAAAGCGAATCTATCACGCAACGCGAAGCAAAAGTTTTATCTGACATCGCTTTAACCGCGGTTGCTGAAAAGTGTATTGTGTTTATAATTGTCTGAACGCCTACTTAACTTAGGGCCAATTTCAAATGAATATTTAAACGGCACTTAAGTTTAATTTTGGATTGTTATTTAACCCTTAATTAGGCGCATGGGGTCAAGGCCATTTCGAGTTGAAAAAAAAATGTCTTGGAGTGCTTGGAGCGTGCTCGCGCTCTTTCAAGATTCCTAACTCCCCGTGGGGTATATAAATAAGTCACTGCCAGAACATCGGCCTGTACGCATGTGCCGATACTCTTTTAAGTAAAATGACGTACAAGAAATGGCTAAGAAGTTTTCTTGAGTCAAATTTCCTTAAGGCAGTACGCAGTTCTTAAGGAATTTGATACACTTTCTACTACGGTTTTCTAAAGTTTTTTTTGTGGGAAAAATAGCACAAAGCAACCCAGGTTTGCAACAGAAATATATGCCCGTTCCATTATTTCTTGAGGAAAGAGTGAGTCAACAGGCTGTGAAGTATCAAAAATGTCAAAATTCCTTGGACACATACACGAAATAATGGCAATAGTTGCGTTCCAGATGCTTCACGATTTGCAGGAACAGCTGATTTCTCCATTAATAAACCTTATGGTAGGTAGTCACGTGGAACGGCTTCCTTTAAAAACCTGCAAATCGTAAAGCATCTGGAACGCAACTAATATATTCTTGACCGTTTTCTTGAGAGCTGCATACAGGGCATAAGTTTGAAGTCAAAGTTATGGTTTTCTGTCTTACGCCCTGTATGCAGCTCTCAAGAAAACGGTCAAGAAAAAATTGCCATTATTTCGTGTGTGTGTGTCCAAGGAAAGTTGACGTTTTTGATACGTCACAGCCTGTTGCCTCACTCTTTCCTCAAGAAATAATGGAATGGGCATATATTTCTGTTGCAAACCTGAGTTGCCTTGTGCTCTTTTTTCACAAAAAAACTTTAGAAAACCGTAGTAGAAAGCGTAGCAAATTTCTTAAGAACTGCGTACTGCCTTAAGGAAATTTGACTTAAGAAAATTACTGTGCCATTTCTTGTACGTCATTTTATATGGAGTTTTTGCTTTTCTTGAGCTGCATACAGGCCTTTAAAGTTATCAATAATAAAGAGCTTTAAATTTATGACAATACATATTTCGTTTTATTTATTTGGTCACGGCTAGAACATCGCCGCGTACATATGTGTCGCTACTCGCTTGAGAGATGACCCCATGCGACCACTAACGTAAAATTTTTTTGGAGGTAAGTTTTTATTTTTTTTTTTAAGTTTGAAGTCGAAAATATGTTTTTGTTTTTTAAGTTAACAATAATAGAGTCCTTAAATATTTTTGATAATACACGCTTCGTCTTTTAATTTTGAAAGCTCTTTTTTCAACACTTTTGTTGGGTTGACTGGGGACCCCATGCGACTAAATGTGTGATGTTCTTTATGCGCCTAATTAAGAGTTAAATGCCATTTAACTTTCGTTGGATTTCAGATCAACTTTATTTAAATATGTCAAACTAGTGGCGACACTGTTGCTTGCTCCTTGAAAATGTTGTTACATTTGCTTGTTTGTTTACATTTTGTACTGAACAGCTGATTGTTCTTTGAAAATATTGATAAAACAACCTACCTATCAATCTTGGTTGTTTGGTACAAGCACAGGGGTGCATATCTCATATTTAAATAGCCAATATTGGTCATGTAAGTGCAGTTTAAATGTTTGATCTGAAAATTAGTTGTTGAAGTTTAGTGCTCATTTTCTGTTGAGGCAACACGCTTTGTGCTCTCATCTGTTCATCTGTTTAAATTGAGTTAGCGGTTCACAGCTGACAACAAGAATTCTTCTTCTTATTTGGCGCTGCAACCGCCTAAGCGATTTTGGCCGAGTTCAACAAAGCAGGCCAGTCGTTTCTCTTCTGTTCCAACTGACGCCAATTGGAAATTAAAAGTAAAGCCAAGTCCTTCTCGACCTGGTATTTCCATCGCAGTGGGGGCCTCCCTCTTCCTCTGCTACTACCAGCGGGTTCCGAGTTGAATACTTTCAGAGCTGGAGCATCGGTGTCCATTTGAACGACATGGCCAAGCCAGAGGAGCCACTGTATTTTAATTCGCTGCACTACGTCCATGTCGTTGTGAAGCTCGTCGCCAACGCGTAAAGACCCGTAAATCTTCCGCAAAATCTTTCTCTCGAATACTCCAAGAGCCGCCTCATCGGATGTTGTCATTGCCCATGCTTCTGCCATATACATATATATGATGAGTGACTTATAGAGTGTGGTTTTCGTACGTCGAGAGAGGACTTTACTCCTGAATTGCCTACTCAGTCCAAAGTAGCACTTGTTGGCAAGAGTGATTTTGCGTTATATTACATTTTCATTGGCCCCAAATGCGTGCTTTGAAATCAGTCATTTGAAGGTGTTTACACTGCTTGATCCGCATTTGTTTTGACTTCTCATCAATTGAAAAGGAAAGACAAAAACAAAATGAATGTAAACAAACACTAAAATTATTATATTTTTAACACATTTTGGACACAAAAAGGCAATTATTCTTTGTTCAAACTAAAAATGTGTAAAGGTTGTGTATAAATTAACAATTTTTATACACAAATTTTCAAGATTTATTCATTTCGTAGTGTTTGTTTTGATTTTGAAAAATTCCAAATGTCAAAGACAAACAAACGCTTTTGTGGAGCTTTCGCTTATGAGTGAGTTTAATAAAATTGTACGGCAATTGGAGCGCATTTGTTTCGTGATTTTGTTTAAATGCGTTGAAATGCGTCATTCGTATGGAGAAATGCGTGATTTGGCCTCGCATTTCGGATTTCTCGCCCAAATGACGCATTTGGGCTCAATGTAAATGTAATATTAGATTTCAATGCTGACATTATTATCGATGTTAATGCTGGTTCCCAAGTAAACGAAATTTTCTACCTTTTTGAAATTACAACTGTCAACAGTGACGTGGGTGCCAAGGCGCGAATGTGCTGACTGTTTGTTTGATCACAGGAGATACTTCGTCTTGTCCTCGTTTATCACCAGAACTATTCACTTTGCTTCCTTATCCAACTTGGAAAAGGCAGAACAGAATTCACGGTTTTTGTTACCGATGATGTCGATGTCATCGACATAAGGCAGCAATTGCACGCTCTTGTAGTAGATTGTTCCTGAGTGGTTCAGTTCTGCAGCCCTTATTATCTTCTCCAACATCAGATTAAAAAAGTCACATGAGAGGGAGTCGCTCTGTCTGAAACCCCGTTTTGTGGCGAACGGCTTGGAGAGGTCATTCCCAATTCTGACGGAGCTGGTGGTATTGCTCAACGTCATTTTACGCAGCCGTATCAGATTTGGGGGGATGCCAAATTCAGACATAGCGGTGTATAGGCAACTCCTTTTAGTGCTGTTGAAAGCGGCTTTAAATCCTCGCGGGTCTTTTCCAAGATTTGGTGTTTTGTGAATACTTAGTCTATGGTGGATTTGCCAGGTCTAAAATCACACTGATAAGGCCCAATCAGTTCATTGACGGTGGGCTTTAGTCTTTCACACAATACGCTCGACAAAACCTTGTAACCTATGCTTAGAAGGCTGATCCCGCAGTAGTTGGCGTGAATGGCAGGGTCGCCTTTCTTGGGGATTGAGCAAAGCACACTTAAATTCCAGTCATGGGGCATCCGTTCATCTGACCATATTCTGCATAAAGCTAAAGGTACATACTTTCGTTTGCTGCGGCATAGCGTTGATCCGTTTTGTGCGTTGACGGCGTTAAATAATTTGCTGTTACACCCCATGCGTTGTGCCACTCACTGTTTTGTAAACAGAAAACAGCTGTTAAGCATATCCACAAACGTAATTTCAAATGTCAACGCATGAACGCAGAAGAAGAGTAGCGAGTTGGTTTTCTTTCGACGGCAGCTGCGTTNTGCGAATAAGCAAGCTATAAGTTTAATTGTGTTAACAAGTAGTAAAGCGTTGTTATTGCTTTAACAAGTATTGTAAAGTGTTTTTACTGTATTAGCAAGTATTGTAAATTGTTTGTTGTACAATAAAGTTAATTGTACTACAATTTGGTCATCGTTAGCATTTATTTAACAATCCAGCGATACGAGCCCGAGTATATTTGGGAAATCCCTCAAGGTTTCGAGGATAATCGTAACAATATGTATCAGGATATAAACTTTATCCTGTGGAGACGGGCAGTTAGGCTGCGTTCAATTTGAGAAGCAATTTCATTAGTTGCGTTCCTTATCTCCCAGAAATAGTCAAAAAAGTCCGAAGTAGTCAGTTTTAGTCTAAAAAGCGTTCCTTAACTGGAAAATGACAGCAAAAATGAGAGAGCAACAGTGAGAGTAACTCTCTTCAGTCCGAAGTAGTCAGAAGAATTTTTGCTGGCAAAATCTTGAAAAGTGTCATACTCAACTGAATTCAAATTAACGGAAATTAAAAAAGTGAATTGAAAGTGGAAGGAGGCAAAATATAATTGGTATGGTAAGTGTTTATTGTGCTTGTCCTTGTCTGAATGTGTTTGGTACATACATTTATATTCTTATTTGACGTTAGTTTTGTTGTTGCCATTCTTTGGACTAAACATTTGGTTTTTTGCATTCTTTTACTTTTTCCTGTTATTCTCTTTTAGTGAGCGCATTTTGCTTATGCGCTTGCATTTTGACACTTCTCAGATTTTAGTCCGAAAAGATAAGGAATAGACGGCATGTTGATACGTCTCAAGAAAACAATGTAGTTATAACTAGATTCTGAAGACCATTTTCCATTTTAACATTTTAGCATGCATAAGCTTAGTATTTTTTTATTTTCACAAAATTCGAATGACAATGCTGAAAAGTTTATCAAAATTTAAACTCAATTGAAATGGAAAAATTTAAAGCAAGGGCCCATTCAAGCAATAAATAAGCGTGTGTGAAAAAGTGCGATAGTATTGAAAAATGAATGGGGAAAATTGAATGATTAATGGCCCGGTAATTTAAACGCAAGGTTAAAGTGTGTTTGCATTGTTCAACTTTGCGTTCAACATTTGCGTTCAACTCAGCGCAGGGTTGCACGAAAAAAAAGTTGAATGGCTAAAAATATCAAAATATGAAAAAATATCAAAATATTCGCCATAAAAAGGTGTTTGCATTGTTCAACTTTGCATTCAACTTTTGGTTGAATGGCCTTTCAACTAATCGCTTTCAACAAGGTTGGTCGCCAGCCAACATTTAGCCATTCAACATTTTTTTCGTGCAACCCTGCGTTGAGTTGAACGCAATTGTTGAACGCAAAGTTGAATAATGCAAACACTGCTTAAGGAAAGAGCTGGTTTCATCATTCATAGATTGAAACTTTTTAAAATTATTTTAGAACGAATTTCCAAAATTTTATTTGTTTACGCTGACGACACACAATCAGGTTTGCCTTTCAATTTCCTCACACACGTTACTTGTCAAAAATCATCAAAGTTTAAAGCCATACGTAGGCTGCATTCAATTTGAGAAGCAATTTTATTCTCAACATGTCGTCTTCAAGAAAACAATGTTTCTAAAGGTGTTCCTACACGATATGTATTTGCATGTGTACATGCCACTTTTTACATATGGAAATGCCAACATATCGTGTAAAGACAAACTAGATGTGCTACTGTACAAAGCAGATGCACGTACATATGAAATAGAAATGTTTCTATTTTCATCTGAAACACAGGTAGAATCATCTGAGTTTAGTTTATTTCGTTTTCAAACAACGTATTTTTAAATAGTTAATTAAAGACTGTGAATTGGACAGACATACGAAATTACATATGTATTGAAAAATTCAAATTTACATATGCAAATACATATCGCGTAAGAACAACTTAACTAGCTTCTGAAGACCATTTTCTATTTTAATTCCATTGTAGATTAGCATTGCTGAAAAGCTGATCAAAATTGAAAGGGAAAAATTGTTAGTAAGTTGCCATTTGATAGAAAATAAGAAATTTTGACGGATTAAACTAAAAATTTGTCAATTCTCGTGGTGAATACTAACGCCAGAATTTTACCTAGCTCATAGGGCTAGGTAAAATTTGGACAGCATATAAATATGTATGCATAATATTGTTTGGCGGTAATAAAGAGTGAAAATCAAAATGGAAGCTAAAAGAGTACAAAAAAGCGTACACTACTTGTAAGTTGCAAAATAGATATAAATTTGAACAATTTCAGCAACGCTTTAAAACAGTGCTTTCGCGCGAGTTTTCCAGCAGAAACTAGCATCTTCCCCTCAAAATGAAATGTCACTTTACTCTCTCAATTTCCCCTACTTTGGAAGTTTTTTGCGTACGCGAACTCAAAAACGTCAAAGTTTTGGTTAACTTTGAATAATTCACAGCTATGTGAACACTACTATTGACTGTGAATACCTATGACAACAGTTGATGTAACGATCATGACAATTGACGACTGTTACAACACGCGAACGAACAGGGCTGACAATCAGTCAGCGTTGCCATTTTAGCCGNCTTTTTTTTGCCAATCTAGCCGGTCGGCCCAAAAAGTTCTGGCAACACTGCAATCAGTCTTTCAGTTGAAAATATGTTAAAAACGCAAGAAATATTTATATTTAATGTTTAAAATTAAATACATATTTTTGGAAACTCAAAGGGCTATTTCATATTTAAGGGGGCTAAAGAAAGAGCAAGGAGCTAAAAGTAACTTTCTGGCTCCTTTCATATAAACTAATAGTGGGACTAATGAAGCGTAGCAAAGTTGTTGCAAATATCGCATTTATTTATCGCAAATATCGAACACTTGCAGAAAAAGTATGTCAGTAAAGGCTGTTCCCAAATATAATTGGAAAAGTTATTTTTCACTGATGCGCGGTATTTTGAAAAAATGTGACATTTGTAATCCTGAATTGCGATAGTTCGTTCAGATATCTTTATTCACAACAATGCAGTTTCCCCAAAAATGCCACTTTGCGACATTTCATGAATCGCCCTAATGTGTTGAAAGATATTGCTCGGCAGACTGCCGCACATGGGTGTCAGGCATTAACCAAAAATACAAGATCACGCCAGNTATATGGAATTATTCAATAAATTTCGTTTTACACTATACTTTTTGAAACATTTGGAGTTAATTATTTTTTGTTTCTTAAAAGCAACCCTGCGTGCTTGGAAGGCGTGTGTACCAATAATTTCATCCCTAGCATATTCATCCCCGAGGAAGGCAGTCGCCAAATTCACCGAAGGTTGTTTACTGGTTATATTGTGCCAGCAAGCCAGAAGCCCGTTATAATCACATTTAGAAAAAAAGTTGGGCGATTTTTACATTAGCCGTTTGTTTACATTTGTACGTTGCTTACAATTTGGTGGTGGCTTTTTACTGGAATTTCGTCATTTTCGCTTGTGACAACGTGTGTACATATAAGGTAAAGAATAATTTAACACGACATGATTTATAGAAGAATTTGTATAATAAAAATGATTATTCATGCGTTCACCAATTACGCGGTTTTCTTCGTTTTCTTCGTTGTTTACTTCTTACAACAAAGTTGGTGTCGAGATTTCGACAGCTAGAAAATTACTTTTTTCTTTCTTTCGTTCGCGAGTGATCCTGTGTCTTTCGTCATGGGTTCGTTGGAATTCGACCTGAACTGTCCTCTAGTTTAAAAACTTGGTACTTGGTGGATACTTTGTAGAAGTAACCATAATGTATTCTTAAGAAAAGTAGTCGTATAAAAGAACGAGTAACGTGAAAACAATTTGATTAATCGTATACCTAAAGAATTTTCCACACTGTTTTTCTTGTAAAAAGAGAAATTAATTGTGCAAAATCATACAAAGTGAAAATATAGTTAGAGATTCTGGCGAAATTTGCCCAAAAAGTTTAAAAATTAAGCGAAAATCACTGGTGGTTATATATATGTATATTTCCTTATTAATGCCCGTGTCAATAATATACGCAAAAATGAGTGATTCAGGTGACTTTGAACATTTATAGAATAAGTGGAAACGGGACGAAGAAAAGCTTGCAAGTTTTTAATAGGTCGGGAAAATACGTATTGGAAAAGTTTTAAATATCTACCGTAGCAACAAACAGTACCCATAGTATACAAACAAAGCGCATTGTACGGCCATTTTGAATATTTTGGCCTTTTGCTTACCAGCTTGTTTAGTTTTCATTGTGAACAATTAACAAGTCCAGTGTGCCATAACTTTAACGAACGCAATTATATAATATCCTATTTTAAAATTATATGTGTGGACTTATATACATATAAATAGAACAAAGACTTTCCTTTGCCCAAAGTGTAATGTTTACTAAGCAGTGCGATCACATCAAGTTGTATAACACAAAGGTAAAGCGCGTTATTAAAAAAAGACTACTTGTTCATCCATCTACGATGTTTAAAAACACAAACATATGTGAAGATTCGATTGCGGCAATGATAGTATGCACAAATCAGCAATTGAGAAACGCAGCCAGAGTCCGAATTGCTAGCCAACCGTCGAGAATAAGAGTTTGCGTTTAGATAGACCATTGCAAAGTCACTGCGTGAGTCGTCAGCATAATTAGGCCTATAAGTTATATGCATCGTTATAGTAAAAGATTACAAAACGGTATATAAATCGTGAAGCCTACAGGATCAACTACAATTCAATAGTTACGCTATCCTATAATTGAAACGGTCACATTAATTACCATATAAACAACTAGCTGTTATACTCAGCAACAAACACCTTTGCAAGATGAAGTTGTTAGAGAGCTCGCGCTTTGAAGCCATCAATAACGCTTTGTCAATACAGACAGGCGGGAGTACCATTTTTGGACGTATTGAGAGCTATTCATGCAAAATGGTCGCCGCAGATAAAGCTCTCTACAAGAGGTTTACCGCCGACACGCACGGTGTCGGTCCACATGACTTGCAAGCACTTTCGCCGCCACAAACTTTAGCTGATCTTTCACCAAACTTCCATCGCAACAACAGCCAATCTGGAGATGAAGGGATAATACTTTGTGATACTATCTCTCGCAAGACACTTTTTTACTTGATTGCAACTTTAAATGCTTCGTTTGAGCCAGACTATGACTTTTCCGATGCAAAGGTACAATGCAAATTATAAAACGTTGAGCAGGTGTATATTTATTTTAGGTTGTATTTCCTATTGGCTTTAAGTGCTAAGTAAAAAAAATTGATCAATTTTTTTTCGTAATCGAAATTGAATTTGATATATGTACATAGATACACTTGGCGTCGTGGGAACCTTATCACGACTAAAAGAAATTTTATAGAATTTTGTAAATTAATAAAAATAAATCTGTTTTTCCAATGTAGTTTAAGACTATGTAAAAAACTAAGAAATTTGCATCCATATTTTAAACTTTTTTCGCAGCAATGTGGGCATTTTTTTGAGTACACAGTTTTTTTAGCCCATTCAATTTTAGTGTAATAATGGGCGAGATTTACGGCCCTATGCGCGTTGGCGACGGCGAATACCGCCGGCTCGAAACCCGCTGGTGGTAGCAGAAGAGGAGAAAGGCCTCCTCTGCGTTGGAAATACAAGGTGGAGTCACTTGTCATCTCCAATTGGCTTCAGTTGGCACAGAAAATAAACGAATAGCGTGCTTTTTTGGACTCGGCCAAAATCGTTTAGGCGGTTACAGCGCCTGTAAAGAATAATGTGCACGATTCAAGTTTCTAGGAATTACCGTGGATTTTTTATAATAAACACAATTTATTATTATATGGGAGAAAATCGCACTACCTTTGGCAAAGAATCTTAAAAATTAACGGTATTCGTACTCAAATTCAATGGGCTACAAAACTACATAATTAAAAAAAATTTAACACAGAAACATTTTTGGAAGTTTGGAATAAAATTTGTTGAAATTTTGAAAGTTTTGTGCATAGTTTTAATTTAAAACTTTTAAATCTGTTTAAAATTTGATTTTAGTTTACACAAGTGCACATACTTACTCAGTAATATTTAGAAAATGAGAATCGGTGGAAAATAAATTTTGGCTGCAATTTAGCTTGGCATCCCCGGAGTTCGGCATTAAGAAGGGTATGGAACGATAGAGGGANTAATGTCAGTGTGAAACTATGGTTGAATCAACAGTTCTGTATTCACAATGTGCGTATACATATATAAGTGCGTGATAATTGTTAAAACTTACTTAATTTAGTAAAAATACATCATAAATTTAAAAAATATGTTTACATTTCATTGTGCTGGCTTTTAATGCAACTATTTTGCCGAAGTGTGTTCATAAATAAAGTGTTTGTTGTGTGAAATAGCGCCGAGAGGTTAGTTCAATTTACTAACTTTAACAACAAATAACTTAAAAACTATAAGTCTGCTGCGGCTAAAAGTATATATATTTGGAATCAGGAGAACGCCCCCTACCCCCCTATAGCCACCTTTTTTTTGTACGCGGGGGATGCCAAACTAAAATTTTCCCTAAATTTTTAAATTATGGAACTACCTATAACCAATTCTTATTAAATTGCATAGAAAAGTTAAATATACATATTCTTTTTTTAAACCGAACTTTACATTTTTATAGATGTTTGGATGTCTGACAGAAATCGCGAGACATTTATATTTTTTATCTGTAAAATAGATAGCAATATAATATGCATTAATAATAGCAATAAAAATTCCTATTTACTCTATTTTTGTCATTAATTGCAAATGTAAGCGCACAAGAATAGACAAATGTAGACAGCTGATTGCCAAAGCGGGCAAAAGTTGAGGGTTGCCCAAGATTTTGCTTCGTTTTGCTTTGCTTTGCTTCAAACGTTTTTTATGTGAGCATACTCATGCATATGCCTACATCGATCTTATATGTCAAAGCAAAGAACTATCAAGCAAAGTGAAGAAAGTTGTATGTGAATCAGCCTTTATATAAACATACATTCAATAAGGTTTATGTACAGTTTTTTAAACATTTTATTTTTCGCAAATTTTTTATAAAAATATATGTTTAATTCGAAAATAAAAATTTTCTTTAAAATATTGCACTTTTTAATTAGTCTTAAGAAATAAATGAGTATGCAATATTTAGCCCATTCAATTTTAGTCCAATAAAAATGCAAATCTGAGGTAGCTAGGACTTACCATTGATTTTTGGCAAATTCTTTTGTTGCAAGTTTTCCCTATATAAAAAAGTTATCGAACATTATTTTTCAAATTAGTTTTTATATTTCTGTATTTTTGCATTGCAGTCTCATGAATTCAGCAAGGAGCCTTCGCTTCAGTGGGTGATGAATTCGGTTCATTCGAATTTATCTGCATTAGCTGGTGATCAGTACCAAGTTTTGCGTCAACCGCTATGGACTGCAGTTGATGATGAAATTAACCTATCTGACTGTGACATTTACAGTTACAATCCCGACTTAAGTTCGGATCCGTTTGGAGAGCCTGGATGTTTGTGGTCATTTAATTACTTTTTTTACAATAAAAAGTTGAAACGTATCGTCTTCTTCACATGCCGCGCCGTAAAGTAAGTCATTGAATAATGCCCAATTTGATAATTGACTAATTATAGTATGCATTTTAGTTCAATTTACGCAGGTGAAACATCCGATTTTTCTATGGAAGATGATGTATATTAAACACATACATACCTACATACTTTGAAAAGCGGTACATCGCAATAAGAAAATATCAACCAACCGACACTTAATAAACTAACAAAAATTGTGTTCGATAACAAAATTAGCCATCACCAACTATCGAAATCAAGTGCGTATGCGAAAATCCTCTACAAAATTAGAGGAAAACCAAAAAAGTTAACGGACAGAAAACTAGCCATCACTTGCAAAACCGGAAAAGGTCATACCAGCTGACTTTGTTTATGTTGTGAGTGTAAACAAACAAATTCATGCTGAGCCCATGGAAGAAAAAAGGAAAGAAATTCACATAGCAGGCAGCCAAAAAGCATACATATAAAATACCAAAATTCGAAAGATTCAGTTTTGTTTGTATGCAAAAATTGCAATCATACCCATTAGATAATTTCAGGAGTTAAAAGCCCTTCTGAAGAGTCGAGAGGCCTTCCACTCTACTTTCCTTTCTCCTTTCTTTTTTGTATGGAGTGGCACAAATTGAAGGGCTTCTTCTTTCGGTACCCATGGAAGGCCTTCCAGAAGGGCTTTTATAGGACATACTTCAGAAGTGCTTTTGGGGGAGTTCTTTTAAAGTTGCTTCTTTAAGTTTTAAAAATCATACATCTTTGAAGTATTTTTGCTTGCGGTTTATATCAAACATGTTTTATTTCAACTTAAAATGTTTATTGAAATTTATTTGTACTGCTAAATAATGGGGCGTAATCTAGTTTCCGTACGAATCGAAAATCATGAAATTTTACTATCATTTTCTATACAAAAATTTTAAATTTTCGATTCGCACTTTTTTCAGCCCTTCTTGGGTAGGCCTCTTAGAATGGCTTTACTTAAGAAGGCCTACCTAAATTATCTTCTGGGTAAGATTTTAGATCATATATTTTCGAGATGGATAATTTTTTCCAGCTAAAGTTTTTCCAGCACAAAATGAACGTTTCTCTTGCACCAAAATAAATGTTTGCTCTCTCAATTTTTAAGTGATGGATACTTTTTTGCCGTTATCAAAAGCCAGCTTTGAAAAAAAAGGAAATTTTTGTGTTTTCGAACACAACTATAAAAAGTACATACGTAGCTGCGAACGGAATTATTAGAAGGACTACGTGTTACTGGGAATAATATACAAATATTTACTATGTACTCCATTGCGTTCTATGATACATGTTATGAAAAATGGATAATTAATATTGGGATTCTATGTAGACCGTTAGATGTGCGTATTCGGATCCTGGAAGGTTATGAAATAATAGTATTTCAAAATTGTATCTTTTAAAGTATATTTATTGGCATAAAGGCAGGTGAGAGCTGCGATGTGAGAATTTGTGCCTTTAAATATACACGATGCCAATAGTTTAGTTTAAACCATTGAAATCATACAAATATATGTATTCAAGTAATTAATCAAGTTGAAATTCTCGATTTTATTAAATGCATGTATCAAGTAAAATCCCAAAAAAATCCAATAATGAATTTCATAAGGCGGCGCATTAAATGTTTTAAATTTGTTGCTCTAATATTCTGTACTCTGCACAGTAATTCAATACAAATTGAGCTATTGAAATGCAAATACAATATGCCGTGGGATTTTAAATGCTTTGTTCTTTTAGAATTAAGATTACACCTTTATAGTTCTACTCTTAGACATAAGAAATACATAGGCTAAAACTCAGATTTTAGTCTACAATTCAAAATATTCACTTTGAACTCAGACAGATATTTAATACTAGTATGTAAAAAAAAATAAAAAGCAAACTTGAATTGCAATATTCGTTTTATTTTTAACCTCCATATTTTACACCACATTATGCGGATATTGCGTACATTTTTCCAAAGCTTCTTCAATATTGCACGACGATGCCAATGACTGCAGATACAATTTAAATAAATCAGGGTTGTTGTGCGCCAAACAGAGTACTCCGTACTAAAATGAAATAAATTGGATTATTATTATGTTTATTTCAGTCTATGATGCACATATATCTTACAGACTAGATAACAAAGAATTTTGGATACAGATAAATAAATACATTCCAAATAAAATTTATATATTATTACACAGCAAATTATTTATTTTTATTTATTTATTTACTTCAGTCTTGGAATACAAAATATTCGTACAGACTACACAACACTAAATACTACAAAATTTAAAAATTAAAACACATGTTAAATACATTAAGTTCATAAGAGCTAAGAGTAAATACATCACTAATAGTAAGGCGCAGAGAAGAATGCTCGCAGATGTGCGAGTAAGGAAGGGCTTGATTGTGTGAAATCAATGTCCAAATCATTGAGTACTAAACGGTTCGAACCGTTTTTGCACTTTTGGATTGGTTCGTCAAACCGGTCTTTTTGGTCTTTGAACCGAAGTTCGGTTCAACGGTTCGAAAAACAAAAAAATAACCCGGAAGTTTAAGTATCAAGTGTCAAGTCAAATAAAAATAATTTGCAAATACCTAACTCACTGTTTATTCGATGGTGAAAAATTCTTTTTTAATATTGCCTGATCATAAAAAGGCAATAATATGACCATCGAAAAAGAAAATAAAGTTAAAAATGGCAACGTCTTGATTATAAAAGGGCAATAAGATGCCCATCGAAAAAGAAGATAAACCTAAGAATGGCGGCGTCTTGCGCTTATTTGCAAATAGTACCACTAATCAATACTTATTTGCGTGATTTAGTTATTTGCAAATAAAAAATTAACTCAGCGTTTGTACGGCAAACTTTACCATTTTGCAAATTGTTATTTGCAAATAATTCGTGCGTATAATCGTAGTAAGAGTCAGCAATAGAATATGATGTATGCAAAGTATTGATATGTGTACTGTAAGATACATGAAAGCATTTGCTGATATTCAGCACCATTCATGAACTCTACTCAGGTCTGATTGCAGGTTGGCTGAGTTACAAATCCATCTACACCGCTTTGTGAAGATGGCTTAAGATCACCAATACCGTTGATAACGTCCTCAGTTGAAATGGTTAGGGAACCAAAATTCAACGAAGAGTCACTAGGAGAGCAAGTTGACAAAGTTGGCGCAAAAAAACTCAGCGAAGGGGTTTGCCGAGTCGGAGGCTGAATATGCGGAACGACCATTGTAGAAAGCATTTGTTGGAATTGATGAGCAAGATTTTCGGGAATCAATGAAAGGATTCGAGATAATATTAGCTTCAAAGTTTAAGATATAATTTCGGTATAGAAATTTGTTTAGACAATTAAATTCTTTCAGAAAGTACCGGAACTTAAGAAGATGCGCGGAGTCGTTGGATGATTTATACAATTTGCTACATATGATTTTTACATTTTTTACCACGGTAGTTTGTACACCTTCTTAAAGCTGAAATTAGTCAAGAACGTAAACCTACCGGTACGTAAACCCGAGTCAGCTGACACGATCTGTCTTACCAAAGCGCCATGTAAATGAAAACTCAACACCGCAGAATTTTTCTGTAGTTGTAGCCCGTAGCGCAGAAATCTGCGGAATTTAGATTTTTCCGTGTCAGCTGATTTCTCCTTCTTTAGATGGTTGCCACTTCGTCAGTTTTACAGATGGTAAAAAAGATATAAGTTCCTATTCAAAATATGTTTAAAATATTTGAAATTTACTATTGAATAAGGTTTTTGTTGAAAACTAAGTAGTTTATATTTAGCTAAAATCTATTATAGCACGAAAAATTGTAGTTGAAAGGGTAAGTTTACGAAAATGCATTGATGAGTGGGAACAGTGTAGCAAGCAACACTGAGGGCTCCAGTAATCGACAAAATTCTGCGTATACAGACTGCGTTTAAGTATACGTTCTGCGTTCTCGACTAATTTCAGCTTAAGAATAGGGATGTACTGCAGGCATAGCTCGTAGACAGTGGTCTTAAAAATACGGTAACAAGAGGTTACATCACTGTCGCGGAGTATATAAGTCCAATCTATATTTGATACGGCACCATTTAAGGAAGAAAAGTCACCCGCTTTATAGTTAAATTTAATACTGCGATCATCCGGTAATGAATCAAAGTTATAAAACTCCAACTCAAGAGTGAGAGAAACATGATGCATTACAGCCGGAGAGACGGGAGATAAACATTCTGATAAAGTGAAGTTTACATTGTCACTGATAAATACAAGATCCAATAGTCTATTTAGTTGGTTAAAAATACTGTTAATTTGCTGTAAACCAATACTTAAGAAGCTATCAACGACATACATAAATCTCTGTTGGTGAGCTCACGTTTGATGCTCTAAGAGCGGCAGAATCCCCTCTTGAAGTCCACTTCAGCCGGCTAAAATTGAAATCACCAAGAACACAGATGTGATTATTGCCAACGACATCAGACGCCAATGATACGATGTTATCAGCATGTGCGACGTAAAGGCTTTCGGTACTATTCGGCGGGATGTGTGACGCACATATCGTCGCGTGGGTAAAAGATTGTCGTAAGCGCCATTTTGACGATTTTTAGTTCTAGATGCAGTTATATATTTTGAAATGAGGTCTTTCGATTGGTGTTATCAGTTTTTAGACATCTCTAGTTGCCGAGAACTAAAATTTTTTCGATAATTTAGTAAAAATTTCGTTAGTGATGCAGTCATATTAAACTAATCAATATCTTAGAAATGGTGTACTCCATTTTTGTATATCTCCTTTAGTTTCCGAGATATTCAGGGCTATCACGGAATCCATCGTAGAAAATCTACGAACTCGAATGTCTGCTACGAATACGAAAAAATTGCTATCACAGATTCCGAGTGAACTCGAAAATATCGTTGCCAGCTTCGAATGCTGATCAGCTAGTGCAAAGGAAACAATAGATATTTATGTATGCCATTTTGCTAACGCTGTCCCAGCAGTCGCAATGGCCGAGTGAGGAAAGCACTAGACTGCCAATTGAGAGATCCGAGTTCGAGTCTGAGTCGTCGGGCAGCGGAGCTTTTTTTCCTTTTTTTATTTACATTTTTTTATTATTATTTTTTAGTTTAAATTTTATTCTTTTAAAGAGAAAATTTTTTTAAATTAATTTGAAGTTGTATTTTTTAAAATAAATTTATATTAAAGTAATTAGATTTCTTTCCTAAAAAATTGTTAAACTATTATTTCCTCGCTTCAAAAAAACATTCATTAAATAGCGTCTAGCAGATGAATATATGTATGTACATATGTATGTCTTATATATTTGACGTCTACTTTTACACAAATATATGGAATTATATCAAACTATAACAAATATGGAGTATAATAAATTTATTTATTATTAACAATAATGCAGCTTTTCTCCGTTTTTTTTTAAGATTAAGTGATTTTAAATTTTGTTCCGACAGCATAAACTCGTAGTGTATCTGCTATTCGGATTCTGTGATAGCACTTTCTAGGTTTCACGAAAATCGAAGCTACGGTGGATTCTGTGATAGCCCTGATTGAGTAACAGTAGATTGATACTTTAGTAGATATTTTGATCACATTTTGTCGTATTTCATACAAAGTGGCTGCCAAATTGTGGACAAATGGCGCTTACGACAAAATTTTACCAAAGAGTATCCTTCATAAACTCAAAACTAATTAACAATAAACATTAAAAATTAAATAATTTAAAAGTTTTGTGAACTAGTAACATTTTCAGAGATTTTGGGGAAAATCTATCTTCGCGTGTTTGAGAAATTGTATTCCAAACTTCAATCGCGATTTCCCAAAACCTACCGAAATTAACATAGGACAATCTTTTACCCAGGCGACGATATGTAAAGAACATGGCCGGAGGAGCCGTGAACCCAGACGCAAAGCTTATCTAGGAGTGAGTCGGAATTGTTGAGCGTTACTAGCGGCGCTCTGAATCTCCGTTGTGCCGCTATAAAAATACCACCTCCTCTAGAACATCCCGTATTCTCTGCATCACGGTCTTTGCAAAAAATGTCGAAAAGGTCTGAGTCAAAGATTTCACAATCAAAAAAGCTATCGTTAAGCCACGATTCAACAAAAACGTATATATCATATTCCAAATGAGTAGTTAACATGCGAACCATTTCACATTTGGTTCGAATGCCAGAATATTTTGGTTGTAGATTTTCAGATTATTATTTTGATAGTATATTTTCAATTCCTTGGAAGGAACTTTTTCTAACACAGGGTTAGTTATGCCTCTTTCTTAGGAGCTCCGTCTCGTGGAAAAAACCGAAAGGGACGAATCAACACACTCATTCCCGTGACAGCCGGTTCTACGTACCGGAATGACTCGGGTTTTACCCGACCAAGGGCTGTTGTTTCGGCGATCTAACCCCGTCTGGATCGGCGATACCCACCAATCATTATTCGTCCATGGAGCAATACCTTGCAGCCGGATTGCTCAGCATCCTTCTTCTCCGGGCGGGCGTAGAGCCCAACCCCGGACCTGAAATTTACTTCTGCTGTGTTTGCCTGAATCGACTCCACCCGAACTCCACTTCGGTTAGGTGCAACTCCCGCAACGGATGGAGTCACCTAAGAACCTGCTCTGGCCTTAGGTCTCACCGGGAGTGGACCACAAACTTTGTGGCTCCCTGTTGCTCAAGCCAAATGGCACAATCAGCCTCCACGGCTACCCACTCGCGTAATGCACGGGTGCGACCTAGCACCCGAAGAGCCTGCACGGCCCCTAGAAGCTCCCCTGAGCAACAGCAAACCTCCCAACACACCCCTCCCACACAACCTACCGGCCGGTCCCACTCGCGAGCGCGAGCCAACCAGCAGCTACTGGTTGCCCACACCATCTGCTCCGTGTGCCAGAACAGAATATACCGGAATGTGACATCAGTCAAATGCAACACATGCCTTGGCTGGTGCCACTTCCGGCTATGTTCTGGTCTACGCACCACTCGCGAATGGACTACAAACTACAGCGCCCCTTGCTGTAGTGCACCGCCGACGCAGACAACAACGCCCATATCGCAGCCACCTACCATCAGGCTGCAACAGCAACTGCGTCAGGCGCAACAGGCCCAAGGTAGGCCCCACACTTCTCTGACCCCCCGTATCGCGACCAGCCTCCCAAGGCACATGAACGTACTCCAACTCAACTGCAACGGACTCCAGAGCAAGATTGAGGAGATAGCAGTCTTCATGGGTCGGCACGGCATATTGATAGCTGCGGTCCAAGAAACGAAGTTGCACAGCAACTCAACTCTGTTGGGTTGCGCCGCCTACAATGTGCTCCGTAAAGATCGCGAGCGAGATAATGGTGGAGGACTAGCGTTCATTCTACACCACACAGTGCAGTATCGGCTAATCGAAGAAGACATCGACCCAAGGGACACTACCCTAGAATGTCAGGGCATAGCTGTCCGGTCAGGCGATGTCGAGCTCGAAATATTTAACGTGTACATACCCCCTGTCACCTGCTGCCCGGCTGGATATCTCCCTGACATAGGTGCGCTACTCAGAGGCGAAAACCGATTGGTAGTAGGTGACTTCAATGCGCACCACGATCTTTGGCACTCAAGCCTGGCCAATGATCGGAGGGGAAACAGTTTGGCTGAGCAGATAGACGATTCGACATTCTGCACCATGAACGACGACGCCCCCACCAGGATTGTGGGCAGCTGCAGCAGCTCGCCAGACCTAACAATTGCTAGCGCTGGTCTGATAAATAGCATATCATGGCGACCTATGCTAACGTTAGCATCAGACCATCTGCCCATAATCATCTCGATCAATAAGCCCACCGACTTTGCTCCCGCGGATCACCGAACCTACACCAACTTCAACAAAGCTGATTGGAACGGCTTCGCGGAAGTTACCGAGAGCAGCTTCGCCGCCCTCCCCACACCCACAGACGTACATGCTGGCGAACGCCAGTTCCGCAAGGTAGTCACAGCCGCAGCAGCTCGCTTCATACCGTCCGGACGCATCGCGGAAGTCCGCCCAAATTTCCCGGCTGAAGCAGCTGTACTAGCAAATGAGCGTGACCACCTACGCCAGGTCGACCCCGGGGACCCTCGCTTGAGGGAACTTAATTTGGAGATTCGGCAACTGGTAAATCAACACAAGCGGACAAAGTGGGAAGAGCACTTGAAGGCCTGTAACTTCACCTCTGGTGTGAGTAAGCTCTGGTCAACCGTGAGGTCCTTGTCCAACCCGACGAAGCGTGATGACAGAGTGGAAATTTCATTCGAAGGTCACGCCTCATCGGACCCGAAGAAATGCGCGAACTATTTCAGTCGGCAATTCACACTGCATCCTTCGGTAGACAAGGCCAAACGTCGAGTGACCAGGAGGCTGCACAAACTGCCCAAAAACAGTGCACCACTTGCTTTCACCAGCGGTGAAGTGAAGGGGGTCATCGGGAAGGCGAAAGCCTCCAAAGCCATTGGACCCGACGGAATCTGTATGCTGATGTTGAAACATTTGGGGCCTGCGGGAGTAGCATACCTCACGGAGGTCCTCAATTTGTCTATGACCACTCTCATCATTCCTGATGTGTGGAAATCAGGGAGAGTGGTCCCACTGCTGAAACCGGGGAAGCCCGCCAACAGAGGAGACTCTTATCGCCCGATAACGCTCCTTTCCCCGGTCGCGAAGACACTTGAGGCCCTGCTGCTCCCATACTTCACCTGCCACCTAACCCCAGCGAAACATCAGCATGGCTTCCGTAAAGTGCACAGCACAACAACAGCACTTAACGCCATAAACACCCAGATAACTCGTGGCCTAAATCGAAACCGCCCCTGTGAGAGAACTGTCCTAGTAGCGCTGGACTTGTCAAAGGCGTTTGACACCGTCTGCCATTCCACGCTGCTAGAAGACATTGAGGCCTCCTCTCTCCCACAGGGACTGAAGCGATGGTCGGCGAATTATATGAGTGGTCGGCAATCATCAGTAATCTTCAGAGATCAAACCTCGAAACCTAGAAGAATAAAACAAGGGGTTCCACAAGGTGGTGTTCTCTCCCCCTTACTTTTTAACTTCTATATCTCGAAACTCCCCCAGCCACCTGAAGGAGTTTCCCTGATCTCGTACGCTGATGACTGTTCGATTTTGGCGTCTGGGAATGGAATTGATGACCTCTGCTCAAAAGTAAACGGCTATCTCTCCAGCCTTTCTCGCTTCTTCACTGCAAGGAGCCTAACCCTCTCCCCAACGAAATCAACGGCGACCCTCTTCACCACCTGGACGAAGGAGGTCAGGCTTGAATTAGGCATTCACGTCGACGGCACACCAATACCGACGGTGAACAACCCGAAAATTTTAGGGGTTACCTTTGATAGCCTGCTCTCTTTCTCCGCGCACACAACCGCAGTTGTCAACAAAGTACAGAGCCGCAACAAGGTCCTCAAGTCGCTCGCCGGCAGCACTTGGGGCAAAGACAAAGAAACGTTGCTGGCAACATACAAGGCAATTGGCCGGCCGGTTCTAAATTATGCTGCGCCAGTTTGGACGCCGGGGACTAGTTGGACGCAGTGGACGAAGCTACAGACTTGTCAGAACGCCGCACTCCGGACAGCGACTGGGTGCCTTCTGATGACGCCTGAGCATCACCTACACAGTGAGGCCCAAGTGCTCCCCGTAAGGGAACACAACAAGATGCTCTGTAAGCAGTTTCTTGTGGGGTGTCACAGAAGTGAACACCCCAACAGACCACTGCTGGAGGAGGAGCCTCCGCCCAGGCACGTCAGGGGGCACCTATTCATGTACAAGGACGCAGTCCAGACCTACACAGACCAACCACTGGACCCAATGACGTACAGACGAGCGATTAACGACATTCATAGGGAGTCTGTCTCCACCTACCTCGACTCCCGGCCTAGGAATGTCGTTATCGGAGCCCAATCACCACCTGTGGAAGAGACGGAGCTTCAGTTACCTAGAGAGACCCGCGTTACTCTGGCTCAGTTACGGTCTGGATATTGTAGCCGCCTAAACAGCTACCTGTCCAGACTCGACCCAAACATCCCAAATGAGTGCCCGGCATGTGGAGACTCCCCCCACGACACCAACCACCTCTTCACATGCCAGCTCAATCCGACTCAACTAACACCCCTCTCCCTTTGGTCCGACCCCATCGAAACAGCTCGTTTCCTGGGCCTACCGTTAGTTGAGCTCGACGATAATGATTGAAAAGTTGACCCGAAACAGGCGGGGCTTAGTAGTGCCGCTACAACAACAACAACAACAACAACAACAACAACAACAACAACAACAACAATCAACACACTCGTAGGCCAAATGTCCGCCTTAAGCGGTTTTTCGTAGCAGCAATCCAGAATCCCCAGAATTAACAATAAAGATTGGGGCGAATGAAAAATAGTTCGTTTTAGCAATATCAACGTAAAACGGTAGATGGAACCGACGGGCTCTATAGGGAATATAGAAAGCGATCTGTTCAAGAAGAGCAGGGCAGTCAATCCTGCCAGAGATAATATCAGAAGCAAACATTAGTGACTGTACTGTTTCCTACTTTCTAGAGAGTTCTGTCTAATAAGTATGCAGCGAGCACTATAAGATGGAATGGGATCGGAGAAGTTAAGCGGTTGAAGAGCAAACTGAATAAATTTCTTTTGAACTTTTTCGATTCTACTGCAATGACAACTATAAATAGGGTTCCTAATAATTGAGGCATATTCTAATTTTGAGCGAACCAACGAATTGAAAAGGATCTTCCCGGTATAGGGGTCCCTGAAATCTTTAGCATATCTGCGTATAAAAGCTAGGTTACTAAAAGCCTTCGGAAGCAAATACAAAACCTGATTTACAAACGTAAAGCGATGATTAAAAACAACCACCAGGTCATTAAAATCTCTAACTATGTCAAGCTGATTATTAGAAATTTTATCTGGGGAGGGTAGTATTTGTAGAGTCATTCAATTGAAAAGAGGAAAACGGCATACATTTAAATATGCCCTAATTATCTCTATTTCAGTAGTAACCTCTTTTTAATGATTACATTCCATTAACCTGTGGGAAAATATTAAAAAAATCAAAAGAAGTTTTAATTTTTTTCTATGGAAACTTGTTTTATGCATAATCAGCCCTATTCTGCATTTCGACTCGAATCGAAATTTTCTCCGTTTTACAAGTTGGTATTCTGCGTTCCGTTTCGTTACGATCAATCTTCGAAATTTACGATTATACCTATTCTACATTTCATTCGTAGTTACGTTTTTCTAAGTTGCAAATTTGTTGACGGAGAACGTTTCGATTGTTATTTTCGTACGTTTAAATATTAAAATTTTATAAAAAAAATAAGTAAAATATACTGTGCATGCTTGTAAGTCATCATAAATGAAATTTCTCGATTTCTGTGTGTTTCGCGAGCAGCAATACGAAAAATTGGCTCAGATAATGACAACCAAAAGGGATATTGCGCGGGGTTTTCAAAGAGGAAGTCCAGGCATTTTTGTTTTCATTATCTATAAATAAGACTGTGAAATCCACTGAATACAATTTATTTTTTTATATAACATTAATAGATTTATGTACAAACATGCGTACATAAAATGTGGAGTTACAAAAAAATATGTATGTTTTTATTATTGTACTCGTTTTTACTAACTTTTTAAAACGAGGTGCGAATCATGCCTCGAATACGATTTGCTATGGAAGGATAAGCTTTGTGCTTCCCCTCTTTCTGACGGTTTTCAAAATCGGATTCATTTGCGTTCAAATCTTCCACTCTGTACTGAACTCAAATGTTGAGGAGTGCTCAAAGAACGTTGATAATTACACTGGCTTTGAGCAGTGAGTAATGCAGTTCAAGATGAATTTCTTTTAATTCTTCACTCATCTGAAAAGGATCAAAATGTCCTTAAATCTCCGCCTTTCAACTTTCGCATCAGCAATCAGGGACTCGTTCTGCTCTTCAAGCAATAGAATTATGTTTCCACTTACATAAATGACAAACAAACGAAATTTTATTTTTTAATTAAAACGAGTTAGATATATTTAGTTATTTTCAAATTTTAACTTCATAAGCTGCTATAGTTTGGTGGCAATTATTTCTTTTGATTTGTTTCGATTTCACACATTCCTAGATTTAGAAGATGTTTTCGCTTTTCCTCTTCTTCTTTCGATTCGAATTTGTAGTCATTTTTCAAGAATTGTCTTTTATTCTGTTGAGTCGCCGTAAGCCTGGACCGCCATGATTCTGGTGGTTCATTTAACGGTGGTAATTTGAATTTTATCCCTGGTGTCTCCGAATGACTTCACTTGACGATTTTTACCCATAACTCGACTCCAGCGCCACCTTGCAGCTATTTTATTGCAATAGTATTGCCTCTGCCGTTATAAATACATTTCTCAAATATGAGCCAAATTGGATAAGAAATACGATTTTTAGTAATAACTCGACTACAGCACCACCTGGCGTCTTAGGTTGATAACCTAAATTATAGAGGGACCCACTCAAACACAAACAAATTTTCATTAAAATCGTTTCGGTCGTTTAGGAGGTGTTCACTCACAAACATACGTACCGAAGAATTATCAGGCAGGTTCTGCAATTCACTTCCGAGTGAATATCAACCCCTGCTTATTTGAATTCAAAGCGCCTTCTTTTGACTGACAATACGCACATAACATGCCGAAGCGGAACAATCAAAACGATTGCTGAAAACAAAACGGCTCATTTTTTTTTTCAAACAGCTGTGATGGCCGGACAATCCAGAAAAGCCAGGGTAGTCAAAAAAGGTAGTGTGTACATATCTCCTAAACTTGTTAGATGTGCGGATGGATTTATTATTTCCTTTGGTACTTGTGAGTAAGTACACTTTGTCAGTTTCTGAAGACTGTGCTTGAGTCTTTTAGCGATTGCAAATTCTGGTAATTCTCCAAATTCTTATTTGCATATACAAAATACGATAGTTTTTATAAAACAACGACACGTTTCTTCTACGTTATTCCCATCGGATACGAAATATGGCAAGTATGATGGCATCTTGAACATTCGACGTCCAGTCGTCCAAAACATATGAAATTTGAGCTTCCGGATTTTGATGAGTGAAGATGACATCCAACATTTGAATGATGTGACGATTGCCTTTGAAGGCACTTTAATGATAGGATTAGCTTAGGGATCCATGTCCCTTTTAACTTGGCGTGATAGTATTGACAACCATGTTACAAACAACAACAAAACAAAAAACAAAAAAAGACGAACAGGCAATTCGAAAATGCCCACTTCCAGTGCGTGCAATGAGCGCAAGCAATACAAGTAAAAACGGCAAAGAAAAAAAATAAATAAAAGAAAAAAAATAACAAAAATCAAGCAAATACTGGGGTCCCTGGTGGAATACATACATACACTTACACTTACATAACCTCACTTTTTTGGTAGCCCCATTTCGGCAATGCATATAAATGTAGTAAAAAAAGGGGAGCATTTTAGGACCATTTTAACGCCCTTTTGAATACTATTTTTAAAAAGTATGTATTAAAGAATTATTTTACCAAAACAACGTTAAAGATAATAAACAATAGTTGTGTTAGGTTTACCTATTTCTAGTAATATCCAGAAAAATTGGTACGAATTTTCATGTTTTGGCGTTTTCGTACGCAAAAACTTATTGAGAGAGCGAAACAGCTGAAGTTCAAAGTTTTTACTGCATTTTTAATGGATTAATTTTTACTTGTAACTTTCTGGATGCAATTTAAACTAATAAGGAAACAATTTTTGGGTTTTTATTATTGAAATTGACCAAATAAACCAATTTAAATATAAAATATATTGTTTTATTAGGAATTTGCTGCGAATAAAGAACCAATTTAGCAGCTGTTCATGAAACTTGATAATTATTACTGGATTCGCGTTTTGGATATTTTTTCTTTGAGAGCGAATTCGCAGAAATTATGTTACTGGAGAGTTGCTGGCGAGTTACTGAATAATTTTTTAAACAAACACAACTACTCTTAGTAAATTTTTCTTCTTTTTAAAAGACCGATTATTTATGAATTATAAAAGGATTTTCGTAATTTTATTTGTAAAGCACTTGTATTGCAGCCTCTAGTAGCTGAACAGGCACAACTTCCATAACCTATTAAACAAGAAACGCACTTTTACTGACCATTTTATTAACAACCTGGCCAATTGAATAAACTGACCTGGAACTTGCAGCCAAAAATCGCACTTATATCGCAGCTTCTCGCTGAGATAAAAAGCACAATTCACAAATCTGTGGAAGGTAAACATAATTAGTCTTTATTTGCCACTTGGCATAAATACTTAAAATTGGTTACCTAAATTTGTAGCCAAAGTCCGGAAAACTTCCGAAAAATCGCAAAATTAAAAGCTGTTGAATAAACACAAAAATCACAATTTTTGCAAAAAATATTAAATGGAAAAGTCACAACTAAACAGAAATGTCAAAGACAGTGATGTTGACTCTTACGTTTTCAGCACAATACCAAAAAGGAGTTTTTCTAGTGTAGTTTTTGTTCAAGAGGGCGTCATTCTGAACGGGGCTACCGAATTTGTCAAAATTACAACAAACACCCCCCAACTGACATCACCTTATTTTTATTTCACCATGCTGGGGTCGGCCTCCTCTGAGGATTGAGTTATTTGACTAGAAACTCTCTGATTATATTTCTATTTTTGCTTCATTAATGAAGTTACACAGCTTTTTAAGAGCTGCAGTGTCATTTTTCTTAAAAAAATCTTTTAAAGTACTCTGGTTTTTCACTGCATTGTACTTATCCCGAATACAATTATACCTTCTGCAAGCGAAGATCGCGTGGTCATAATTATCAATTGTTTGACATACCTCACAAAGATTCGAATTTACTGCCCTGATTCTATGTATGCTCTGTCAAATGTGTGACCGGTTAGTAGTCTATTAACAATTTTTTATCTCTTTAACTTCCAAAGGCGAATTGTGGTACCATGGTTTATTCGGGATGTTGGGGAAAAGTTCTGCCAGATTTCTACCTTTTTCCTGAGAGGTGAGTTTATACTTTGTATTCTACTCCTCTCTAATAACATATTAGTTTGTCGTAAGGCCTCTTCAGGGGTAAGTTGAACATCTAGAGGCGCGCCCACATTGACCGCCCGCTTCGCTGTGTTATCAGCGATTTCGTTTATATTAATACCTACATGTCCAGGACTCCAGACAATTTCACATAGGATGCTGTTCTCATTGAGAGTAGAGTGGATTTTTGCAACTATATAATTTTTAGATTCATTTTTGTCGATAAGATATCAGGAAGTCGGGCTGTCAGTGAAAATTACTATGCTGTTAAGCTTGTCCTCAACAGCAATATCAATTGCTGTTGCGATGGCCCACAGTTAACTGAAGACTGACGAGGTTGCAAAGCCGATACTGAAAAAGAATCTTTGTTTGAGGGTGGCATTGTAAGTACCACATCCCATGGTCCTTTCTCCCCCAGATGCATCAGTTGCAAATATGGTAAATTTTTTTTCCTTACAGTTATTGATGATCCTTCTATATTCGGAGATTAGCTGTTCTTTAGAGGTTTCGAATTTCTTGCCTGGCAGCGTGTTACCTATGATTTTTAAATCCTTGTTCCTTTTAAATAAAAAATTCGTGCTTACCTTGTCGAGAATCTGCCTGAATTGATAGTAGTTAGACGAGTAGCAGGAATTTACACGTTTGTGTGTTGTTACACTGTTGTACACAGCAGTGTTAATAGTTTTTAATTTTATTAGCTCGCGACATGTTAGGAGTTTTTCCCTTTCATTAGCCACAAATTCGTTTGCTAGCATATAAATATTATGCGTTGGTGTAGATGGCGTTAAACCTAAACATCTTCTTAACGTACCATTCTGAAGAACTCTGATTTTATTCTCTATGGATTTGGGCAGATCATGCGTTGTGGATCTCGCCTCTTCGAGTTTTGACCTAACAAGACTTTTATAAAGGTTTATCGCATTTTTAGGTGTTAAACCCGCTTTAACGGTGGTTATACATTTTACCAGTTTTACATTGCTTGCAGCTTTCTCTATTAGGTTTTTAAAGTGCGGTACAACTGTAAGAGCTGATGTTAATGTCCTACCAATAAATTTTATCTGATCTACCTGTTCAATTGCATGATTGTTTAATTGAATTCTGATTTGTTTCTTACTGCCTTTGGCGAAATAAATACCTTTGGTTTTGAGTGTGTTAATTGTAAGATTTAAATCAGAGCATTTCTCAGCAAATGCCTTTGGTTTTAGTTCAAGTTTACATTCCAATATTTGAAAATCCTTTTCATAGACCTATATGAGGAAGTCATCTGCGAACTGAAAGACATCCGTGGAGTAGTCCTCAATTTCGTGCAAACCTTTCGTGAAGAGATTAAAGAGAAGAGGTGAGAGGCAACTGCCTTGGGGAAGGCCATTGTTGAAAGAGAATGTACTTTTTCCAAGTTTAAGTATTCTTTTTTGCAAGAAAGCCCTAATACAATATATGTACTTATCATTCAGTTTGATTTCTTCAAGAGAATTTACCAGTGATGACGTAGGAACACAGTTGTAAGCGTTGCTGATGTCGATGGCAATGGCTGCCACCTTCAGACCCCTTTCCTTATACACTGCTATATTATGTAGAATTTCGTTAAGGCACATAGATGCGGACCTACCTTTGCGATATGCAAAGCTTCTGTTCGGGAGGAATGATTCTGCGCAAGCCAAGGGTCAATTCTTTCTTTGATCATCAGATTTATTAACTTGAGAAGAATAGGAATTAGTGAGATTGGCCTATAGTTTTTGTTATCATTAGGGTCCTTGTCACATTTTGCAATTGGAATTACCTTAATGATTCTCCACTGTTCGTCTAGTTGGCAATTTTGAAAAGATTCATTTAGCGCTTTTAGTAAGTTTGTTTTGACACTTTCAGATAGGGCTCGAATCATCTCATAAGTGATTTTGTCATGTCCCCGGCCGATCTTTTATTTTTGTTTTTGAGTATTTTATTGAGTTCATCTATGTTGAACTCGGGAACTAAGGTGTTATTCTGAGCGTTGCGCTCAGGGGTTAAGATAGGGGTCTGGACGTCAGTTATCTGATTTCTTAGGTGTTGAAGGAACAGATTGTCCCATTCTTGTCCCTTTAAATTAATAACAAACCTCCACGCCTCCTTGGAGTTAGGATGCTTGTTAAGCAACTCGCCGCTGTTCTCAAAATTTCTTTTTTTTTGCCTTTTGGACCTCGTTTTTCCCATATTTCTTTGAGTTCTAACGCTTTTTTGAAATTATCTACAGTCGGAGAGCAGTTGCATTTTTTGGTAGCCGCTACATAGAGTCTGAAATGTCTGTTTAGGTCATCGTGCCACCATGCCTTAGGAGTCCTACCATTTAGAGTCACTGTTGTCCGGGTTACATCAGATGATTTAGGCTCCAGGTAGGGTTGCCAGATTTTTTATGCGCGAAATCAGTACGTTGGACTTGTTCGTGCTAAAGAAATCAGTACTTTTCAGTACATTTTTATTCAAAGCGAAATTATGAATGTAAGTAACAGATAATACGCCAGAGTACTTGCTTTTAACAATATTTTGGTATATAAATAAAATATAATTCATAAAAATAAAAGTGTTATTCATTTTAACATGAGTGTACACATCATAATAAATAATTTTATATTTATGACATTTTTAAGAAGCAATAATGAGATCATTTCCATCTTCAGTGTTTAAATAGTCAGTGAATTCTATATAAGCTATTTTAAAATTACTTTTAATTTGAAGTTCACTTTAAAAAATTTTAATTAGAAGCCGGCTTCTCTCTTTCCGCAAGGACGCAAACTTTATACTTAAAATCCTCTCAGTTGCTTCGTTTGAGTATGGTGTTACAAAAAAAAAAACACAAAATTACATATTTTTTCAAACTGGAAAAGTACCACTATTTAATGACTTCATCTATATTTCGGTAGAATTCGGTAAAAAGAGTATCTAACTCTATGTCTTTTATGAAAAAACTATTTTACAATGTCAATAAATTGTGAAAAAAGAATTATAAGTTATAGGCAAAAGCCATTCGATTATTTAAATTTGTTATTAAACTTCTTCTTTTTAAATAATTTAAGCTCCATCATAATAACGCAACTGGTATGCAACGCCTCGGCGATATGCCCATAAAACGATTGATCTTTTTGTTGTATTAATTTCTTGGGTATATCAAACATTATCTGAAACATGTATACTATAATTAAATTATTTTCTTCTTACTTTTTACAGTACAGTTTAAAGAAGTTCCAACGTTATGTAAAAACCTTAAGAAAATCTTAAAGTATTTTGTTTAAATTGAAAATTCAGTACAAATCAGTACAAATTTTGTAAAATCAGGACATAAGCGTACTGATTGAAGAAATGAATAAAATCAGTACAAGAGTTTAAAAATCAGTACTGTACTGATAAAAACAGTACGTCTGGCAACCGTAGCTCCAGGTGAATTGAATTTAAAGAAGACAAAGGGGGAGTCGATGCTCAAGGAGATAGGGAAGTGGTGACTTCCCCCAAGACGGCATTGTAGAACATCCCAGCTAGTATCAGTTACGATGTTTGTAAATGTAAGATCTAATACTGAGCCTTTGTTGATATCTTTTATATTTGGTCTGAAGGTGACAGCGCCCTTGTTAAGGCACTTCAAGGTCGAAGTGTCTGTAAAGGTACTGAGCCATCTTCCTCTAGGTGACTCCCAGGTGTCACCCCATTTTCGCGGGCGGGCATTGAAGTCTCCCATGATTACAACGTTTTCGTAATTCTCCAGCATGTTAAAAATATTAGTAATGACTGCTTTGAAGGTGTTTGCGGACATTGAGGGTTCGCAATACACAGAACAAATTACAAGATTACGAGTGAGGTTTTTTGTCTGAACAATGCAAATATCATGATCCGAGACGAAATTAATTTTCTTAAATTTAATGGACTTGTGAAGTGCAATCGCTACACCCCCGTACCCCTGATGGGTCCTTTTTTATCAATCAAATTAAGATTTAACAAGTTTTTTTTTCTCCAGTGTCATCATGTGAGAAAACCTCACTTAGACACAGTATTTGAAAGTCTTTGCTGTTCACAAAGAACTCTAAGTTGTTGGCACTTTTCTTCAAAGATTGCACATTATATTGCAATATTTTCATCATGATACCCTAAGCTCTCCTCTTCGCCATTATCCTTATTTTCTAAACACAAGAAATGGTGTCTTAGTCTGTCATTAAAGTGGACAAAAGCATTAACTCCTGCTGGGAAGTTAATTTTTCTGAAGGCACCCCTGGCGAATTTAGTCATTTCAGAAGTAATTTTTCCGATTTCAGAGACAATGTGTTGGTTAGTTTGGCTGAAAGCCACGCCGTATGTTTGTGACCCATTTTGAGCTCTCCTTTGTACAGGTGGTGCTTGCAGACTTTTGCGATTATTAACTACTCTTAGTCTAAAACTTTTGGCAGCTCTTGAAAATGTAGCTGGGGTTAGAATCTTATTTATTTCATCTTGATTATTCCTAGTCTGAAAGGGTTCATTAACTAGAGGTGGAAAATGCTCATCGCTTAAAATCTCAAACATATTTGATGACCTATTTTAGTTTGTTTCTTAAGGGTCATAATTTTATTAATCTGTGTTTCTTTTTCCCAAACAGGACACTTTAGTCTATTGAAGGCATTGTGGGTGCCATCCCCGCATAAGACACATTTTACGCTTTCGCACATATTAGTGCACTCAGTTTTTCCGCATTTGAGACATCTTTTTTGGGACCTGCATCCCTTTTGTGTGTGACCTAATCGTCCACACTTGTAGCACTGCCTCAGTAATGGTAAAAAATTTTCTACCTCTAAGATAGTATAATCAAGGATTACTTCTTTACTCTTCTGTCGCCTTCACCGCTCTCTTTTCTCGTAAACCTAACAACTGACGTAACTTTGATTGCCGATCTCAAATCTTCCTTTATATTCAATTCAGAGTATTCTACGGGAATTCCTCTTATGACCCCATAGGTCTCAATGTAGTTCCTAGATATAAAAGTTTTTATATTAATACTCCTAAAAATGTCGTTTTTAACGCATCTGTTTGCATATGCTACCTTCTCGAAAAAAACTTTGATCTTGGACCACAAATAGAGTCCATTACGTACTTTCTTGTTATGAACCGACTCAGCTTGTGATGTATCAAACAAGACACAAGTTTGCCTTTGTGGTTCGCTGGGTAGAGTAATACTTCCTTGATTGTACCTTCTTTGTTGTCACAGTTTGTGCCCTGTGAGACATTGTGGGCTGCATTTTTACCAACATCTGTCCTAATACTGTCCGTTTTGTTCTGTAAATTTATACTTTTAGTTGCTGTCTGACCTACATTGTCACTTATTAAAGGATTCGCTGTACCACTATTGTCTTGTCTTAATAAAATGTCTTCTTCCATGGATAAATCAAGCCACGTGCTTTCAGTCTCGCCCAAAGAATTTTTTTTTTTACTTTTATGTTTGAATTCGAATGGCAGCTCCTTTTCGGACTCACCATCGTTTTCACCCTCGTGGTTATCATTTGACGCCATGGCGTCACCTAACACGTTATGAACACGTTTCACCCCGCTTGCAGGAGTACAATATCTATTCACGAGAAAACAAGTAAAAGTAAAAGCGCACAATGCAGCTTACCTTCGAGTTCTCCAAAAAATATCACTGCCGTTCACAGAATGACACTGCCCACTGCTTAAAAAAGGATTTCAAAGAAATTAATTTTTGATAATGTACAAGAATAATTATGGTTTCCAATAGAGTTGTCAAACTATCGATAGCACTATCGATAGTATCGATAATTTCAATTTTTTAGACTATCAATACTCATTGATAGTTTTTTCTTATACTATCAAAAATATCGATAGTTTAGTAGGACTATCGATCATCTCTCCCAATTTTTTTTAAATTGTACATACATATGTTAATCGCAAATCCTGTTTTGTGTGTATAACTAGTGTTGTTTTTGAACTTTCTAAAAAGAGAAGTATTTTGGCTAAGCAGTTTCTTAATTTTGAATGATTATAACTTTTATGAGATAATATTTACTTCACTATGATCCTGTAAAAACGAAGCAACCTAACTGATTTAGCGATAGCGCTATCGATAGTTTTGTTTTTTTCGAGACTATCGTGAATACTGATAGTTTTTCTGAAAACTATCAAAACTATCGATGGTGTGACTATCGATAGTTTGACACCTCTAGTTTCCAAATTGCTCAGAGAAAGTTCGTCCGTCTTCTTTGCTAGCTCAACCGGAAGTGAAACGGCTAATTTTGATTGACCAAAAGTTAACTGGTTTGAATTCGTTCCATACAGTGGCTTTTTCGCCGCATTGAAAGTTGGGGATATCTATCAGTATGCGGCAATGCATGCGTTGTCAATGTGGCGTCTTCTATTACAAAGCACAGAGTTAACTTCGATGCCACTCAAAAGCATCCCTCGATGCAGAAAAGAATTTCTATCTGGCGGGGCCTTTAATTATGAATCATGGGCTCGCTTGAAATACATACATGTGGATATATCGCGCAATACACCAACTTGATCGTACCCGAATAAATAGTTAGAAATCCCACCCAACTACAAACTAGAAAGTTTAATTGATTGTTTCTGTGTTAAGACAGGGTGTATTCCAAAACGTCAAAATACAAAGCATCAGTGTCTTTTATTTCTAAACAGCACTTGGAGAAAAGGTCTAATTTGCGCAACCTAGTTAAAAACTAGCATCTAACCTTGGTTGCGCACATTTGGAATTACAATCTACTGAGGTTTAGAAATAAAAGATACTGATGCTTTGTATTTCGACGTTTCGGAATGCAGCCATAATACTTACGGAAGCATATCTGTTTTGTTCTACAATCAATACTTTGTACAACCTGGCGTCGTAAGGATCAGTTTGTGGTTCTTGCTATCTTAAGGGCTATTACATAGCCTTTTAATCAAAAAAAAAAAAAAATAATAATAATAATCATGATCCCATTACTAAAGATCAAGTAATCAGCCAAAAGTTATACGTCTGAACACAGTCTTACTAGGGGTCAAAAGTGATGAACTTTGATAAACTTGATAAAGCGATAAATTTATCATTTTGATAAATGAACGGTCAAACTTTGTATGGAAATCTATTTAACCAAAGTTTATCACTTTATCAAACGATTTTGGTCGATAAACGTATAAAATTTCAGCAAAATTCAACCCAGGCAGACTGTCAGGTGGTAAATTTTGCTACGAACACAAAATGCAAATTTGCACAATGGACGAGGTAAGAATAGAACGTAACTAGCTAGATAAGTTAAATAATAAACAATTTTGGGCAATTGTTTACCAAGGTGCGTTCATGAAAGAAAGCGGATAAACTGATAAATTTAAGCAATTTATCCCTTTATCACTTTATATGAAGACCCCTATCAATTTATTTTCTCATTAGGTCTGTTCGTTGAACAACATCCGACGTAAAGCTGGATTCAACATTGCTTAAGAAAAATCGCTCCTGGTGATTCAAAAATCGCTTGCCTCAAAGTAGACAGTAGGTCAACTTTTGCAGGCGATTATCGCCTCATTTGCCTCATGTAAAAGCAGCTTAAGACTATGTTCAAACAGGCACCTAATTGGCAATTAAGAACCTTTTCACAAATTTAAGCTTTAATTGTTAGCCAATTTATCATACAAAAATTCAAATTATTTGTATTGTGTATGACTTGGAGGTATGTTTATTGAGGGTGAAAAGTCATCGTGTAAATTGGCTCTTAGCACGGATGCATAAAGGCGGAGCTCCATAGCAGCTCCATAGATTGCGTATCCGTACGTGTGTGTTTGACATTTACGCTTAGAAATCGAAATACATACAATTGTCTTACATTTTCATGCGTTGCCATGTATGTAGGTGCTGCCATAAAAATTTGTATATTCAATTTTTCTGTCAAACTGGCAAAATTTGTATATTAAATTTTTCTGTCAAAATGTAAATATCCTCCCAACAAGCAAAATAAACTTAAAGAAAGTTTTTTTTTTAAGTTTTCAATTATAAAAATTAAGCTTACAAAACGTTGATTTTTTGTTTATAAAACGCTTGAAAGTAAGCGTAATATAATCGAAAAGGAACATTGGTTATAAGCGTAGAAATATAAACTTGTAATAAATGTTCAAAAGAAAGCTTTTTATAAGCGTAAGAGTGTAAACTTATAATAAAGGTTCAAAAAAAGTTGTTTATAAGCGTATGAATATAAACTTACTAAAAATTTTCTAAAGAAAGCTTTTTATAAAAATTTTTATAACCTTTATTTAAAGATATTTCATTAAAAACTCATACATAGATTGCTTAACATCTAGAAACTAAACGAAATGCGAATTTTCGGCGGACTCATCTACTGTCGCGAAAATATAAATAGGGAATAGACATTTTAGCATACAAATTCACGATAACACACAAAAATTAAGCATAAAAAAGTTAATTATTACATTGTTGCGTGCTTTCAATTACATGCGGTTATTGGCAAATTGGAAAAACGACATCGATGCAGCTATATACTCAGCTTCATCGGCGCCATTCTCCTTGATGAACTTTTCTGAAAAAAATTTAATACATTTTTAATTGAATGTTAAACTAAGAAAGGATAAGGAGAACTCATCATTTGAAGACTCAATGCGGGTCCGGGATTGGATTTTTTTTTACCGCATCGGTTTTATTTAATTTTTTCTTCTAATAATATATTTTAAAAAACGTAAACACGTCACTTACGATTGAAAAAATGAAATATTTACTACTTCATGTCGTTGGCATTTGCATTTCATTTATAAGTTTAAGTTATTTATAAATATTCGCACTCAAAACTTAATAAAGGTTTATTTGAGAAAACTTTTAATAAGCTTAATATTAAAAATGCTTATTTAACGCTTATTATAGCAAACTTACTTTAAGTTATTTTTAAAAACATTTACTGAAATGCTTGTTGGGCTGCTTACGCCGAAAACTTCTAGGTATTGCAAAAGGGGGCGTCGCACCTCCCGTACAAACAGAAATTCTCATATCGCTTATCTCTGGAACTGCTTATGCTAACGTCCTGAAATTTTACACATCTATTTATGACAAGGTAATGAAATTTGATACGCCTACATCTATATTCATATAAAATGGAAGGAATCATTCAATTGGGAACCATTTTCTACCAGATTTCTAAATCGCATTGAATGATTGTTTGGTGTGACGTGCTAAACCAATCGTGTGATGTAAAAATTCTGGGCTTTGGCCCAATCCTGAAAAAACCTAGTGTGAAACCCCCGTTAGAGAAGGAAATATTTATTTTGTTGTACACCTTCGAGGTACTTTCTTAACCTTTACCGATTCTGATGAAAAGAAAGCGGAGTTTATGTAGATGTTGGTCTTCCAAGAGGGTCTCAGACCAATATAATCGAAAAACGTATTTACAGTCTGATTTAGTTACAGTCATATTAGTCAGTGAGGCATCTCATCTATCTCCGTATAATTTCGAAAGCTACTCAAGATATTTAAGTTTTCCTATAAATTCGCCATAAACTTTGGTGGTGGACTGCAAAATCGTTATTCGCATAAAGGAGTCAATATTGGTGACAAGCAAAATTCAAAATTGAAAAAAAGATGTCGAATTTCGACAACCGGGCCATACTTGTACATATGTTTACGTAATTAGCAGAGATCGAAAATAATGCTCTCCACTTTGAAAGTGTCCCACAATAACTCTTACTATTTAAGAGAAAAAATAGCCCACAAGAGAGAACAGGTGATTTATTTTTTGTAGATGTGTTCTTTCGCATAATGGTGCATTTACATGGTATGAATCTGTTCATAAGCCGTATGAATTTTCCTATAAAAGAAGCACCAACTCTATGAAGAAATGAATGAAAGCGATATATATTTAACAATTTTGACTTGTATACTAGACAATATTTTTTTTTGTAAACAACAAATAAAAGCATTTTATTTTGTGTTAGCTTCGAAACTAGAAGCTTATTTTTTTGTTAAATGTGCTTTAAAAAGGACCTACTGCCAATAAAGCCTTGTGGATTGCTATTTTTCCATATTTGTAATGCTTCCATTTAAACATCTTTGTGAGTTAGGATTTTCTGCTTTTCACCACGTGAAAAAGCATCTCATCTTCCATCCGAATCAACCAAAAAGTGAAAATTGATTTTTTGACACCTAAGCCCCCTTTCCGTAGACCAGGTCACATATAGTAAAATATAATAAAATAGCTAATTTTCACTGTATCATATTATGAATGTGCCCGCTTTCTTCTGTGTCATAAATGCTCGCACATGTATGTGTATTAGACTGCATCACTCCCCATACAAAAAAAAATCGGTACTATTTTTCCATTGGAATTATAAAATCCATTATATTTTAAGACGTCCACAAAAATATTTCGCAAAAATATTAAGATTTAAGTGAGCTGGACCGATTTGAAAATACCTCCAAAAATGGAGTTTTTTATGAATAAAAATAGTTCCTTAAAGAGTTTTTTTGAAAAAATCCCCTAAAATGACAAAACGGTTTAAGCTTAAAATATTTGCATAAAAATATTTAAAAAAAATT